>NC_090035.1:34979997-35288697 GCF_037176765.1 Anolis sagrei
TTCCTTCCTTCCCTCCCATCTTTCCTTCTCCTCTTCCTTCTCTATCTCTTTCCTTCCTTCCCTTTTTCTTTCTCTTCTGGTCTCTTTTCTTCCTTCTCTCTTTCCTTCCCTCCCTCTTTCTCTACATCTTCCCCCTTCCTTCACTCCCTTTCCTTCCTTCATTCCCTTTTTTTTCCTTCTGTCCTTCCTTCCTTCCTTCCCCCTTTTTCTTTCTCTTCTGGTCTCTTTTCTTCCTTCTCTCTTTCCTTCTTTCCTTCCCTCCCTCTTTCTCTACATCTTCCCCCTTCCTTCACTCCCTCTTTCCTTCCTTCCTTCCCTTTTTTTCCTTCTCTCCTTCCTTCCTTCCTTCCCCCTTTTTCTTTCTCTTCTGGTCTCTTTTCTTCCTTCTCTCTTTCCTTCTTTCCTTCCCTCCCTCTTTCTCTACATCTTCGCCCTTCCTTCACTCCCTCTTTCCTTCCTTCATTCTCTTTTTTCTTTCCTTCTCTCCTTCCTTCCTTCCCCCTTTTTCTTTCCCTCCCTCTGTCTCTCATTTCTTCCTTCTCTACCTCTTTCCTTCCCCCTTTTTCTTTCTCTTCTGCGGCTGGGCACCAATGCGCATGCTCAGTTGTTTTGCCGTTTTGTGAGTGTGTTGTGTTGTTTTTCATTTTGAGTAGATATGTTTGTACCTTGTGGGTTGTGTTATGGGCATGGGAATTTTGGTTAAGTTTCGTTGGGTTTTTTTTGAGTTTTGTTGTTTTGCCGTTTTGTGAGTGTGTTGTGTTGTTTTTCATTTTGAGTAGGTATGTTTGTACCTTGTGGGTTGTGTTATGGGCACGGGGATTTTGGTTAAGTTTCGTTGGGGGATTTTTGAGTTTTGTTGTTTTGCCGTTTTGTGAGTGTGTTGTTGTGTTGTTTTTCATTTTGAGTAGATATGTTTGTACCTTGTGGGTTGTGTTATGGGCACGGGGATTTTAGTTAAGTTTCGTTGGGGGATTTTTGAGTGTTGTTGTTTTGCCGTTTTGTGAGTGTGTTGTTGTGTTGTTTTTCATTTTGAGTAGATATGTTTATACCTTGTTGGTTGTGTTATGGGTACGGGGATTTTGGTTAAGTTTCGTTGGGGGATTTTTGAGTTTTGTTGTTTTGCCGTTTTGTGAGTGTGTTGCTGTGTTGTTTTTCATTTTAAGTAGGTATGTTTGTACCTTGTGGGTTGTGTTATGGGCACGGGGATTTTGGTTAAGTTTCGTTGGGGGATTTTTGAGTTTTGTTGTTTTGCCATTTTGTTAGTGTGTTGTTGTGTTGTTTTTCATTTTGAGTAGGTATGTTTGTACCTTGTGGGTTGTGTTATGGGCACGGGGATTTTGGTTAAGTTTCGTTGGGGGATTTTTGAGTTTTGTTGTTTTGCCGTTTTGTGAGTGTGTTGTTGTGTTGTTTTTCATTTTGAGTAGATATGTTTGTACCTTGTGGGTTGTGTTATGGGCATGGGGATTTTAGTTAAGTTTCGTTGGGGGATTTTTGAGTTTTGTTGTTTTGCCGTTTTGTGAGTGTGTTGTTGTGTTGTTTTTCATTTTGAGTAGATATGTTTGTACCTTGTGGGTTGTGTTATGGGCACAGGGATTTTGGTTAAGTTTCGTTGGGGGATTTTTGAGTTTTGTTGTTTTGCCGTTTTGTGAGTGTGTTGTTGTGTTGTTTTTCATTTTGAGTAGATATGTTTGTACCTTGTGGGTTGTGTTATGGGCATGGGAATTTTGGTTAAGTTTCGTTGGGGGGTTTTTGAGTTTTGTTTCCTCGTTGGATGCCCCTAACAAATTTATATATATAGATTAGTAAGTACCTGGGTTGTTTGCAATAGCTGTAAATTTGGTATTGGTTGCAGGATTTACTATCTTGAAAATCCCAGTTTTGATACTTTAAAACAAATTTCTTATTCTTGCTAAAGATGGGAAGACCTGGGGGAAAAACAGAAATATGGGGAGGGGGCTAAAAAAACAGAAAAATTGGGTGTGGAAAAAACCTTCTCTTCCCTTCCCCCCTTTTTCCTGGTTTTTTTTTTTTTTAGGTCCTCCAATCTCTAGTCCTCATTGAGAAGGTTTTCAATTGCAAGTACCTGAAGTATGTGCAGAAATGCCCAGATCCATATTATATATCATCCTGTGCATGATTAGTAAAGCTAGGATCTTAGTGGCCACTTTTTGCCACAAGGGTTAAGCATATCTGGAAATGACTTGGTGCTAAATCATATTATATCCCTGTATTGTATCTGGGATTGGAAATTCTTATGTGCACATAATATCTTCAGGTAACTAATTGATCCCTGTATTCATGCAAGATGTAAATGATTTTTGATGGACATCGTTATTTCTACAAAGTATTTTTAATGTGCAGAATGTTTTCTTGTGGTTATAAAATAATATTTGTTGGGGCAAAAATTTTCACAAGATGAAAGCATATATCTTGAAATGAGTTTATCCTTAAAAGTAGTACAGTACATAAAACTAGGTATTTTTTAAAATCTTAGGGAGATGAAGAATAATCATGCATTCACCGGAAAGTGTGTGTCCACTTTCCACTGACTGAATGGAAGCTTCAGAATATCATACTACTGCTGGGGGAAACACTATGACTCTTGTGCAGTTTTTTGAACCTACAGGAAGTTACTAGAGAAGGTCCCGGGCTGTAAACAGTCCCCATCAGTGAGATGTGGAGGTGGCTTAGTTCCTGTTTGTTTGCATGGTTGACAAGGACTACTATGGCTGCCTGCAGAAGCAAGTGGCTGTGATCCAAGCCTGTAATACACTCTGCCTGCTTTGTAATAAGGGTTTTAAACTCTTTGGATATCATTGAAGACTGATATAATGCTGGGCGTTACCCATATGGCCCTCTTCCTTTTGCTGCCATTTAGTACAAATAGACACAGTAAAAGCTGATAACCGATTTCAGCTTTCAGTGAAAACACCAAAATATTTTTGTGTCCCATAGGTGGCAGCAGCACCCCACAATGCCAGCTGTCACCCTGCAGCCAGGTTGCCTCTCTTGGCCGCTCTCTTCATACTGAGACAATCATGTCGAGCCAGCACAGCCATGCTCCCTTCTCCAGCATCCAGCCTATGGCTGAGCATCAGCAGGTAATCTCCCTGATTCAGCCAGCAAGTGCTTCCCTGATTGAGCTCTCTTGATTTTAGAATACATGCTTGCACATGTATGCAACTCTTCGTGGCTGCATTCCCACTCTCAACCTGTGGCTATTCGAAGCATATTTTACATTATGGCATATAAATCTGTGAAGCCCTGTGTGTTTTGTTGGTACTGTAGAACCACTGTAGTCAGACCAAGGCCCAAGATTCTTCAGCTTGTAGAGTAGTGGTTCTCAAACTTCCTAGTGCCATGACCCCTTAATACGCTTCCTCATGTTATGGTGACCCCAACCATAAAATTAGTTTCATTGCTACTTCATAACTTGTCATTTTGTCAGTTGATTTTGTCCTGTAGTTGCTGGGATTTATAGTTCATCTACGATCAAAGAGCATTCTGAACTCCACCAACGATGGAATTGAATCATACTTGGCACACAGAACTCCCATGACCAAGAGAAAATACTGGAAGGGCTTGGTGTGCATTGACCTTGAGTTTTGGGAGTTGTAGTTCACCTACATCCAGAGAGCACTGTGGACTCAAATAATGATGAATCTGGACCAAACTTGGCACAAATTCTCAATATACCCAAATGTAAACACTAGTGGGGTTTGGGGAAAATAAACCTTGACATTTGGGAGTTGTAGTTGCTGGGATTTATAGTTCACCTACAATCAAAGAGCATTCTGAACCCTGCCAATGATTGAATTGGGCCAAACTTCCCACACAGAACCTCCATGACCAATAGAAAATACTGTGTTTTCTGGTGGTCTTTGGTGACCCCTCTGACACCCCCTTGCGACCCCTCCAGGGGTCCCGACCCCCAGGTTGAGAAACACTGCTGTAGAGGAAACTAATATGGGGTGGGGTGTGCATCACTAGGAGTAGCAATGATGTGTGCAGAGAGCCACTTTTCATGAGCCCAAAGCATTTATCATCCTCTTTGCTACACCATCAGAGAGGTAGATTAAGGAAACAGTTTGCATCTCCTGAATTAAGAAGTTGTTCTTTGTGTCATCCCTCTGCCAAGGAAGTGATGCAAAAAGAAAACACGGTTTTCAGTATAAAAGCCTTCATGCACCACAGCTCCCCATTGACTGCTGGTCTGCTTCCTGCACAACATCATTTTAAGGCAATGTCCACAGAGTTCACTTGTCTTTCTTTTGTGTGACAGATCATGCCAGACCTGGCCATTCTGCAGAGGAGAATCCCACTCACTTTCCGGGACTCTTCCACAGCCCCATTACGCAAGCTGTCTGTGGACCTTATCAAAACATATAAACATATCAACGAGGTAAGAGGATTGTTTTCATGGTGTCATCTCTGAAGCAGAAAAAATGATGTTTTAAACATAATTGCAGTGTGTCTTGTCTCCGTGCTCAATAATTATAAAATCATCTCTTGTCCTGCCAAAAGGTTCCGGGCTATTTAGTTTACCTTGAGAAGACTGAACTCTCCATTTT
Organism: Anolis sagrei; assembly: GCF_037176765.1. Classification (NCBI taxonomy): domain Eukaryota; kingdom Metazoa; phylum Chordata; class Lepidosauria; order Squamata; family Anolidae; genus Anolis; species Anolis sagrei. The sequence continues at coordinate 34,984,569 of NC_090035.1, forward strand.
AAAGTCTATTCTATAATGTGTGTTGTTCCTGCCTTTTGTTGCCAGGTCTATTATGCCAAGAAGAAGCGCCGAGCCCTTCAAGTGGCACCAGAAGACACCAGCACCAAGAAGGAGCGGAAAGTACACAACGAGGGATACGATGATGACAACTATGATTATATAGTCCGCAATGGGGAGCGCTGGCTGGAACGTTATGAAATCGACTCACTTATTGGCAAGGGGTCCTTTGGACAGGTTAGGAGACAATCCATGGGCAGAGAAGTGTTCTGTATCTGCTTATATAACCACATAACAAGCTGCATGCCATATTCCTTTGAGAATTAATAAGATGGTTTCTTACCAGTAGACATTATTTGCATGGATAAATCAGAGGATATACCCCACAATTACAATAACACAGTGATTTGCCAAAAAGTAGAATAGATATAGCTCTTGATAAAGCTCATAATTATTGTAAAACTTGCTAAATTTAGTCCCTAATATTTCCAGTTAGTGTGATAATGGGGAAGATTGCAGCTTGAAACCCTGAAGAGATGCTATCCACTATCTGGACTAGTAGTGGCAGAGGTCAAAAGTCTTTCTTTGGGATCCTGGGAGGCATTCAATTAGCAAGATATATTTCTCAAAGCCTCCTGGGGTTCCATTGGTGATGTCAGCCCAACCATCACTTGTTTTAGGGCTAAAGAAGACTTCCCCTCTAAAACTAGAGGTTTCTGGGAGCATGATTATCCAAGGCTGGGACCTCACAAAGTCTTGGCCTATTCCGTTTGCCATCCTGATGTAATATTGAATTAGTAATTTATTCAGGTAGTTGAATTTTGAATTTTCTTATCACCATTGCTAGGCTTCTCCTGCAGATTTCCAGGGCTAGGTGGCTCAAATAGGTCTTCCCTAGCTTGGCACAGTACAGATTGATACTGACAAATGGGGAAATGATTCTAATGTGTCTTTCTTTTTACCTATTAGGTGGTAAAGGCTTATGACCAACAGGCTCAGGAGTGGGTGGCTATTAAGATAATCAAGAACAAGAAGGCGTTTTTGAGCCAGGCTCAGATTGAATTGCGGTTGCTTGAGCTCATGAACCAGCATGACACTGAAATGAAATACTATATTGGTGAGAGTTGGAAATCAACCATGTTTCTAGTGGGGGTGGGGAGTGTTTTTGAAATTAGATGAAATGTTAATGGACAAGAGTCAACAATGCTGAGATGCACCAGAAGTGAAATCCGTGGGGCTTCAGACTCATGAGAAAACTTGTAATAAAGTGATTAAAAGAAGGGCTGAAATATATGTGAGGAAGCTGTTTGGTGTCCTCTGAACTTAAAAGAAAGACTTGTCACTAATTGGTTATATGTACATAATGTGAGTTATTTATTTATTATTTATTTACTTCTTTTCTATCTCGCTCTTCTCACCCCTCAGAGTGGCGTACAACATACATCTAAGCAAAAATTCAATGCCTCATTATACAAATCATATAAAACATAACATACAATCACTAGAAACAATCAGCATATAAATAACATTTAAAACCATTAAACATAATAACCCCATACACAGATAAAACATTGGACCAATCCTTTAAGCACCCTACCAGGGCCCTCCCCTCCTTCAGTTATTCTTCAGTTACTATGAACAATTATCATGTTAAGGGCCCACAAATCTTAACTCCATGCGGGAGATGTTGCATGAGCTGGAATGCATGAGTGTCACTGTTTCATATTCTGTCACCCTTTCTTCTTTCAACTCCAGTGCACCTGAAGCGGCATTTCATGTTCCGGAGCCATCTGTGCCTGGTATTTGAGTTGCTGTCCTACAACCTGTACGACTTGCTCCGTAATACCAACTTCCGAGGTGTCTCTCTCAACCTCACACGCAAGTTCGCCCAGCAGCTGTGCACAGCACTGCTCTTCCTGGCAACACCTGAGCTCAGTATCATCCACTGTGACCTTAAGCCAGAGAACATCTTGCTGTGTAACCCTAAGCGCAGTGCCATCAAGATTGTGGATTTTGGCAGCTCCTGCCAACTGGGCCAGCGGGTGAGTGACCACCAGACCTCACATTTCCAACCATAATCTTTCTAGAAGTGCCAGAACTGACAGCCTGGTTGACATGTCTTTTCTGCATAGCTAAACCACTTTCTTCATTTTCAGGGTGTCTTCAGCTTTGCCTTCTTTAAATTGGAATTTGGAAGGCATGGGAGCAGCTTACTTGTTCCAGCCAACAGCAACTGAAATCAGTCCCAACTATTATAAATTTCCATTCCCTGGATGCAGCATTTGACAGTATCATGCATTTTGTTTCTGCAGATCTACCAGTACATCCAGAGCCGATTTTACCGCTCACCTGAAGTGCTACTGGGCATGCCTTATGATCTGGCAATTGACATGTGGTCCCTAGGCTGCATCCTAGTAGAGATGCACACAGGGGAGCCCCTCTTCAGTGGTGCCAATGAGGTAGGTGAAAATTAGTACATGTAGTCCCTGCTTTTAATACAAGATAGATTCTGTAGGTTTGTTCTTAAGTTGAACTTGTATGTAAGCCAGAACAGGTCTGGCGCGCACTGTTGACTGGTTTGGGAAAGGAGCACCGCATTGTCAAAAGGTGTACTCTGTAATGTGGCCAAAAGTGCATTCTTAGAATCCCTTCTTTAAAAACAAAAGTTTTGGAACACCAAAGCTTCCAACCATGGAAAGGACAACAAGGAGCTTCTCCTGTTTCTACTTGGTCTCTGTGAAATCACACATATCGATCTTTTGTGCAGGTGCAAGGCAGCTCTGAATTCTCTAAAGCTTTAAGAAACTCTTGGTGGTAGATCCGCCCACCCTGCCCTGGAGGATATAACCATCAGATGAGGCTAGCACCTCCATTCATTTTTGTCCACAGCATTAGCAGCAGCAAGAGATTTCTCTTAGATAAGTTTCCTTATTAAGTGTTGATTCTCCTGCCTACTGCAGTTTCTTTTCATATTGACCTTCAGTTTGTTTGACTTCTCTTCTGTAACTCCTACTTGGTGGTTTTTCCTGTGTTTGACTTGGACTGCTTTCACTATGTCTTTGGCTGCCCTTTCAGTGCTTTTCAGTATTGACTTAAGTCTCGATTGACTACTACTGTGAGTACACTAATTTTGGGGCTTGCTTCTTCCCTGTACTTCTCTTATTCACCTGCTTTCTATCACGGTGTCTACCTTTTAAAACCAATGTGTAGTGGAGGAAGGTTTTCAGGCACTGATGGTCACTTATGTGTCTGCTTTGCTTGGGGGAGGCTCATATGCTGAAGATGTTGCCAAACCTTCACCCCCAAGTATAGAAGAAGCAAGAAGCATGCCTTAGAATGCTCCTTTATGAGCAGGCGTTTACAACCTTACCTTCCTGGCCAAAGAAATTGAATGTGTTGGAGCTGCCACACAGTGGCTGGTCCCACGCTGAAGAAGTCATGCCTATCCCCCTTCGCATCAAGAGGCACCACACAGCGCCAAAAGCCCTCAAAATGGGGCAAAAGGGCATGAGGAGAGGAATGCTATATAGGTTTATGCAGTGTCCTTTACTGCCAATATGGAAATTCACAAACGGAAGCAGTACAATTGCTCATTTTCAGAAATATGCAAAATATTTGCTCTCAGTTTGAGTGACAAATCATCTATAGACAAGAATACCTCTAGCAGCAACAAGTCCCATCTGTACTTACCACGCCCTTGTGTGTTGACATGGACTCTGGTGTACTTGACTCAGGTGTTGCCTCCCTTACAGCACACCTCTGCACTTCTCAGAGTCTCTGCCCCTGGTGGGAGGGAACTTAGAGCAGCATCAACTGCCGTTGAAAATGCTGCTAGAGATGAAGAGAGACCTAAAAGAGGAGCTCCAACAAACCATAAAAAACAAAATGAAGGAGACAAAAGAGGACATTGAAAGACTGAAACAAGAAGATAAAGGTCTCCTAAAAGAGAATACAAGTATTAAGGAACAACAGGATGTGATGGAAAGAAAAATAAACCTATTGGAAGGAGCAGTTGCCTCACTCAAATTACAATATGAAATTATGGAAACAAAGGAAAAGGAATATCAATTACGATTCCGTAATATCCGAGAAGAAGAAAATGAAAATATTAGAGAAGTTATCATCGACAGGATCACCTCAATTTGGAAGAAACCCAAAGAAATAACTGAATCTAATATAGACCGAGTCTTCAGAGTTAACTCGAATTTCGCCAAAAAGTACCAGCCCCCCCCCCCCCCCCCCGGTGATGTTCTTGTTTGCTTTGGCAGGAAATCAGTTAGGGATGAAATACTAAAAGAAAATGCCAAGACCCATACAGATTAAAAAGGACAAAAAATTGTGATATTAAAAGAATTTCCCACCTCAGTATTAGAAAAACGACGAAAGTACCTCTTCCTGACGGAGGAACTAAAGAAGCGAAACATAAGATTCAGGTGAGAGGGGGAAAGAGGCTAATGGTAACCTGGAACGACACGAAGTATTGGATCACTTCCGAATCTGAAGCCAAAGCTTTCCTTGGAAAAACGCAACAAAAAGAGGCCAGAGGTTTCTTATCAAAAGGAACCCACGAGGGGGAAAAACACCCAATTCAAAACCTACAACCAAAAGTGAGGAAACCAGTGAAGATGAATCAACAGGCAACCCAGAGGATAAAAGAAAAAGATCCAAGAGACCCAGAAGGAAATCACTCAAGGACTACACCTACTTCTCTGACACCAAACATAGAGACTGATAAAAAATCTAGACAATCTTATGATTCAGAATATTAGAATAATATCCCACAATGTCAATGGATTCAATTCCCCCAATAAACAGAAAAAATATGGCAGCATCTGAAAAAAGGCTCCTATGAGATAATTTCTTTACAAGAAACTCATATTATCCACAAACACGCTATGTATTTGGAACAGGAAAAACTAGGGAAATTATACCATGCCTCTAGTGGAGAAAAGAAAATGAGGGTTGCCACATATATCAAAGAAAGCATAACATCCAAACTAGCCTTCAAGGACCGCGAAGGCAGAATATTAGGAGTAATGATTGAAATAAATGGCCACCAAATATTAATCTGTAATATATATGCGCCTAATGGGGCCAAGAGAAAATTTGTTGAAAAACTAAAAGGGTATATTATAGGTCAACATTACGATGAGCTAATAATAATGGGTGACTTTAATGGGGGTCTTAATAAAAAAAATAGACAAATCCTCCAAAGGAACAGTAAGGGCAAAAGATAAAGTAGAGGAATTACCCAAATCATTCATCCACTTCAAGAAGAATTTGGACACTCTTGACATTTGGAGACATCAACATAAGAATGAAAGAGATTATACTTTTTTTTCGAATCACCACCTAGCTGGTCACGACTGGACATGATTTGGGGTAACAAAACATTACTAACAAAAGTGACCAAATCCAAAATACTCCCAATTCTTAACTCTGACCATGCCCCAATAAAAATAATAATACAAAATCAAGGGAAAACAGATAGAACATATGTTTGGAAACTAAAAGACCATCTTATCAAAGGGGAGGCTAAGCAAGAGGCAAACAAAAACCTCATAAAAGAATTCTTTACATTTAATACTGAAAAAGATTCATCTATAGAAGTTATATGGGACACCAGTAAGCCGTATATGCGGGGCCATTTCTTAGAACAAAACGCAAGAGAACAAAAAGTAAAAAGATATGAACAGGATAAACTAGAAAAGGAACTGGAAAAAAAGGAAAAATTAGCTAAACCCCCCCCCCCCCAAATCAAACACTACAATACCAACTAGAGGTGATAAAAAAACAGCTAAACACTCTTCAACTGGAAGAACTAGAGGAAAAACTAAAATTCGTCAAACAAGATCACTTTGAAAATGCTAATAAAGTAAGTAAGTGGTTAGCTAGGAAAATAGCAACCAAAAGACAATCCCGCCACATAATTAAAATAGTAGAAGAAGGGCAAAGCTTCTATCACGCCCCAGAAATAATAAACCAATTTGTAAAATACTACAAACGTCTATATGCGGACGATAACATGCCCATGGAAAAAGTAGTGACATTTATAGGAAAACAGCATATTCCCAGACTAAATGAAGAACAAAGAGAGATACTAAATAAGAAAATTACTACAGAAGAAATAAAAAGACAATTCATCAACTACCTCTGAAAAAATCCCTGGGGCCGGATGGCTTTACACCTCTCTACTATAAAACCTTCCAGGAACTGTTAATAAGTCTCCTGAAGAGGATCATTAATAAGGTGATGGAAAAGGGCACAATGCCAGAATCCTGGAAGGAGGCCACGCTAACATCAATACACAAGCAAAACACAGACAGTTCTCTAACAAAAAACTATAAGCCTATTTCACTCCTCAATGTTGACTATAAAATATTTACTAGCACTTTAGAGTCAAGACTAAAGGAGATATTATCAGGAATAATTGAGGAGGAACAGAAAGACTTTTTGCCCAAAAGACAGATAAGAGAAAACATAAGAATAGTCCTAAATGCTATTGAGTATTATGAGAAGAAGCCACAGAAAGAGGTAGCCCTCCTCTTTCTCGAAGCCGAGAAGGCGTTTGACAACGTCAATTGGAATCTGATAAAAGCTACCCTAACTGAAATGGATGCGGGATATAACTTCATTAAGGCAATACAGGCCATATACTCTCAACAACACGCTAATATAATGGTTAACGGGAAGCTTTCTCCACAATTTGCAGTCAACAAAGGAACTAGACAGGGGTGCCCCCTATCCCTGCTTCTATTTATCTTGACCCTAGAACTGCTCCTATCAAACATAAGAAATAATGAGTTAAAAGGACTAAAAATTAAATCCCACTCATCAAAATATGGGCCTTCGCTGATGATCTGGTATGTATCATAGAAGACCCGGTAGAACAAATAGAAAAATGGTGGCAAGAGCTAGAGCGCTTCGGGGCGATAGCAGGTTTCAAAATCAATATAGATAAGATGCAGATTTTAGATTATAGATTTTACCTGCAGTTCCTCCTTTTTGTCGGAAAGATTTTTAGTTATCATCTTTCCGACAAAAAGGAGAACTGCAGGTAAAAACAAACATTAAAATAGTACCGAAGGTTAAATATTTTGGAATCATACTTACGCCCAAAAATATTCAACTCTACAAAAATAACTACGAGGAAAAATGGAATAAGATTAGAGCCAAATTAAGAAAATGGGAATCACTCAATCTCTCCTTGTTAGGGAGAATTGCAGTCATACAGATGAACATTCTTCCCAACATGTTATACTTATTTCAAACTCTTCCAGTTATTAAAACCAAAGCTATGTTCAAGATCTGGCAGCAGGATATTAAGAAATTTATATGGAAAGGTCGGAAAAGTAGAATTAATTATATTAACTTATGTGATAGCAAAAGGAGAGGTGGTTTGGCCCTGTCTGATTTGCAAACATACTACGAGGCAGCTACACTTTGTTGGATAAAGGACTGGGCCACCCTAAAAAAAACAAAAAACTTCTAGCCTTAGAAGGATTTGATCTAATGAAAGCATGGCATAGCTATTTGTGGAGGGGGAAGGCCCCGAAAGAGAGAAATTTCAAAAACCACTTAATTAAAGCTGCATTAATCCAGGTGTGGGATAAATACAAGACCAGATTCTATTCCAAAACTCTTCTTTGGTTCTCCCCAAATGAGGCCAACCAGATAAGAGCGGTCCCAAGAACCAATTGGCTAACTTATAAAGACATAGTAAGAAAGGAAGGGCATGATCTAACTATAAAAACCCAAGAAGAACTAAACATTTACAACCCACTCCTTTCCTGGTTCCAATATTATCAAATAAAAGAGGACTTTATGACAGATAAGAAGCTAGGTTTCGAGAATGATGAAACATTTTGGGACAAGATCCTAAAAACTGACACGAAACTAATAAAGAAAATTTATCAACACTTGCTCCATTGATTAACCGAGAAAGAACAAATAAAACATAACATGATAAAATGGGCCAGGGACATTAGGCGTACAATAAATTTGTCTGAATGGGAAAAGGTATGGACAAGAAAGTTGAAATATACTTATTTGACTGATTACAAAGAAAACTGGTATAAGCTCTTTTACCGATGGTACCTTGCCCCGAAATATTGTCAAAGATTAATAAAGGAAAATCCAACTGAAAGTGTTGGAAATGCCAGAAAGAAGAAAAAGGTGACTTTATTCACATGTGGTGGAAATGTAAAATGGTCAAAACCTATTGGCAACAAATTCACAAAAAAATAGAGCTAATATTAAAAATTAAATTTGAATTAAAACCAGAATACCTATTACTAGGTATTACAGATTTTGATATGGACATAAATACAAACAAACATTTTTGTTACCTAATAACGGCAGCGAGAATAAAACTGGCCCAGCTATAGAAATCTTTGGAAATACCCTCAGCAGAGCAATGGACACTGAAGGTCCTGGACATTATGATCATGAATATTCTTACACAAAGACTATCTCAATACAGCAATAGATCTAAAACAACAGACTGGACTAACTTCCTCCAATTCCTAGATGACAAGAAAAAAATAATTAAATAAAATTAATTAAACAAACAAACAAACAAACAAATATACAAATGAATAGTATTAGAATAGAAATGCAAAAACGTGAAACTAATAAAAAAAAACCTGACCGAGTCCTCAGGAAAATAATAACAGACACCAATTCGATAAAGCCAAGAACCTCACCAGACCGCCTCCCAACTTCCAGATGGATTGGAACCAGTCCAAAGAAGACAAAATAGAAAGCTACCCCTGATCAACCTGGAAGTACTTTTCTCGATGGAGAGAACTAGATCTCCATGCGAAAGTGGATTGAATGATATTGTATGTGTTTGTGAGAGAATGAGAAGCCCCCCTTTTTTCCTCCCCCCTTCTTTCCTTCCCACCTTTTTCTACACTTTCCTATCCCTACCAATTGTTCCACCACTTTTTATGTACTCAAAAATAAATATATATTTTAAAAAAGAAAATACTGCTAGAGAGCTTGGGCGCCGCCGCATTCCCTCCCTCCAACAATTTGGCCTCCCCACCATCGTAAGCTCGGTGCTTTCCTGCACGCCAGCTGAGGCAGCCGCCAGAGGTCTTTGCACAGCCAACCCTCCCATTGCTGCCACTTTTCCCTTCGTCTACAGAGCTATCCCGCACTATAATCCAGCCACTGTGAGGACCCAGACATGCTACCAACTTCAGATTGATACAGCTACAAGACATCCTCTCCCCTCCAGCGGCTGCCAACAGGCTAGCCAGTCTTGCCAAAAAGCTTATTCCTCGCCTACAAGAAGGGCAACAGGCTTCAAATTTTATGGTCCTGTACCCAGTGCACCCTTAGATGTTGATGTTTCCTTTATACCCATTGTAGGCCCAGTGCCACTTGTGGCCTGTGGTGATGTTGCTTCATCATTCACTCTGGCACCAACGTGTTCTGAATCACTCCTTTTTTCTAGAGTCATGGTGCGAAATCACAATGGACTACTGGGTCTTGGAAATTGTCAGAACTGTTTATACTATCCAGTTTGCTAGCCTTTCCCCAGTTGTGCATCTTCAGGCTACACCCCTTCAGCCCCTTACGAAAGGAGGTACAGGACTTGTTCCAGAAAAGTATGATCTGTCAGAATATCCCAAATATTTCTGGAAGCAACCGGCAGTGGAAAGACAGTAACCTTCGTCTGATCTTGGACTTCTGCATATTAAATCGTTTCACGAAACCACTCAACATCAAAATGATACCATTGCCTATTATTCTGTTGTTGCTCAAGAAGAGGGCCTGATTTGCAATGGGACATCAGGAAGACAATTGTTTTAATATTTCTGTCAGGACTCAGCATCATAGGTTTCACTTTTTTTGGATGGGCGCTAGGTGTATCCATTCAATGTTCTTCCTTTTGGCCACTGTACAGGGCCTCAGCAACTCACCTCTTCCTTAAGGCCATAAAGGTGGCTCCTTTATATTGTTGATGAGTTATTGGGGCTGACTATATCTCAGCTCACCTTGCGTCCACCTTGTCTCCCCTCCAGAGACTCGACTTGGTGGTCATCCATGAGAGGTCTTCTCTTGTGCCAACTCAACTCACCTGTGTCATGTTGGAATCCATCAAAGAAAAGACCTACCTTTTGGAGACTCATTTTCAGGCCTTGGGTCCACAATACTGAGAGCATCAGCATCTTGCCACATGCTTGCCAGAAACTACAATACAATTCTGGACCATATGGCATTGACCATTGCTATCATTCCCTTCGTGAGGATCCACATGCAGACAGGGTTCTTGGGAGCGTGCAATGCTCTCTGCGACAGCCCAAACACTGCGCTGTTTCTCCCTCCCAAGGTCATGCAATCCCTCAGCTGAGGGTTGCACCATGTCAACATCTCCAGCAGAGTGCCTTTTTAGCAGATACAGCCCTCTCAAACACTTGACGACACACTCCTCCCCATATGGATGGGGAATGCATATGGGCCACTTGATGGTCCAAGGATTGTGGTCGCTACAGAAACTGGCACCCCATCAATTATTTTGAGGTGCTTGTACAGGAGATGCTCTGGGCATCCCAGAAATCCCTTACGAACCAGGTGATTCAGTTGTTGACTGACAATACCATTACATTCTACATCAACAAACAGGGAGGGATGCATTCCCTCAGCCTGCTCAACATCACTATTCAGATCTGGACTTGGTGCATCCGACAAAGGGTTCACCTAGTGCACTCCATCTTCCCATAGAGGAGAATGTTTTGACAGGTTCCTTAAGCAGGACTCTGGCCTCCGCCCATGAGTAGCAACTGCACCTGCAGCAGACCTGGCTCATTGCCATTGGGGTATTCCACAAGTGGACACCTATGCTCCCTTCCTCCACACTCACCGCCACCTGCAGATAAGTTGCAGATATCTGCACAATGACTTTCTCTTCACATGGTGGCCAGGGCTCCTCTTTGTTTTTCCTCCTACACCACTAATAGCATGAACTTTAGCAAAGTCCTGAGGGGCATGGTGGACTGTATCCTCATCATCCCATTGTGATCCTGGCAACCTGGGTTTGCCTCACTGTTACAGGCTTCTAGCAGTGAGTTCCACCGCTGCTACTTACAAGGACTCCACAAATTGATCTTACCCTACAACTGACCTTCTCACAGAGCCTACTCCTGTAGTCCTTAATTTTTGCTCTCACAATCAGAGCAAGGACTCTCCTTTTCCTCCTTGAAATGTTATCTAGCTGCCATCTCTTTGTTACAGGCGGAAAGCAGAACATTTGTCCTTTTTTCAGGACTCCCTCATTCAACTCTTCTTGAAGGGGCTTAGGACCATTCCCCGCTGGTGCATCCTCCAACCCTAGCAGGGAGTTTGGAGCTCATCTTGTCCCAACTATTGAACCTCCCCCTTTCGAGCCCATGGCATCAGCAAAGCTTATCGCTAGGAAGCTCTTGGCAATTCAGTCTCGTCACAATGTTTTTCCTCTTCAATCATTTCAACTACCTATCTGGCCTGCCAACTCACAGACAGACCCCTTCCATCCTGAATCAGGGGTCATTCGTCAACAGCTGTTGCACCCTTTCAGGTCATCTTATTTGGAATGCTCCAAAATTTGCCTGGCAACAATGTGGTCAACCCCACACACTTTGTGTTCCACTTCAAGCGTGATGATTTCTCCAGGAGCAACGCTGCCTTGGCAGAGCTGTGCTTGTTTCCTGTGGGGGCATAACTCCCTCTTCCAAGTTGGGAAGCTCGCTAGTCACCCATATGTGTGATTTCTCAAAAACCATGAAGAAGGAGGTTTGGCTGCTTACCTGTAGCCATGTTTCTTTGAGTGATCATCTGTGAAATTAGCATATCCCCACCCATCCTCCTTGCTGTTCCTCAGTTAGCAGCTGGGAAATGAAATGCTAGCCCCAACTGATGACTATATCCTCCAGGGCAGTGTGGGCGGGGCTACCATCAAGAGTTTCTTAAAGCTATAGATAATTCCAACCTGTCTTGCACCTGCGCACAAGTCACATATGTGCGAATATCACAGATGACCACTCGAAGAAACATGGTTACAGGTAAGCAACCAAACCTTATCCTACCACAGATACCTTAGGGTGCATCTGTGCCATGGAATGAATGCATCTTGATATCACAAACTACCCTGTTTGTAACTAGAAGTTGTATGTAAATCAGATTTTTATAACTTGGGAACTGCCTCTACTTAGTTATTGTGCTCACGATGGCTCATTATAAAGATGATATTTAGGCAGATAGATATCCTTGTCTACTCAACAAAGAAGGCTTGAACCTCCGTGCACCCTCCATGTTGGGATAGAAAGCATAACACCAGAAAATATTGTTATTTCCGATTACTGATTAGAAATAGGGGTGAAAATCCATTCCTACCTCCATTCCTGTTAGAATGCTGAACACTGTGTTTATTTATTTACTTATTTATTTATTTACAATATTTATATACCGCCTTTCTCAGCCCGAAGGCGACTCAGGTCGGTTTACAAATGGCACAATTTGATGCCTACAAAACAAAGTACAATTAAACATTTAGAATCAAAAACATTTGATAAAATAAAATGAAATCGATAAAAATATAAATCCACAGTGTCTCATTACTAAAATCATTACCCAATTGCATTGTCCAGTCGTTCCGAAGATCAGAGTTTGTCTGCTACACTGCATTTGGGAAAGCTTGCTCAAAAAGCCAGTTTTTTTCGAAATGTTAGGAGGGTGAGGGCTGATCTGATATCCCTAGGGAGGGCCTTTTATAGCCAGGGAGCCACCACTGAGAAGGCCCTGTCCCTCATTCCCGCCAACTGAGTCTGTGAAAAAGGCAGGACCGAGAGCAGGGCCTCAGAAGATCTTAGGGTCCTAGATGCTTCATAAGGAGAGATACGATCGGACAGGTAAGCTGGGCCAGAACTGTTTAAGGCTTTATAAGCTAAAGCTAGCACTTTGAATTGTGCTCGGTAGCAAACTGGCAGCCAGTGGAGCTGACGCAACAGAGGAGTTGTGTGCTCCCTGAGCGCCGCTCCTGTTAACAACTTGGCTGCTGCCTGTTGGACCATTTGAAGCTTCTGAACAGTCTTCAAAGGCAACCCCATAGAGAGCGTGTATTTAAGGAGATTTCCTGTCAATGAATACATTTGATTAGTATGTGGGAGAGTCCCTGGATTTTTTTTCCTTGCAGACATGGAAACAGAAAGCATGTTTGGAGTATACATTTCATCTATTCTCTATCCCCAGATCCAAATAATGATTACTAGCATTATATGTCTTAGATTCAGTGCAAAAGGCAATTGAAGTTTCTGGAAACACATGAGTATATTTGTGATTCACTGACATAAGTGGATTTAAGAAGCCACTGAATAAGGGTTGAGCTTTGGAAGCCATTGGGAGTTGTAGTCCTCTGATGTTGTACATTTCTCTTGCAGGCGGACCAGATGAGCCGGATTGTGGAGGTCCTTGGGCTCCCGCCACCTCACATGTTGGAGCAGGCTCCCAAGGCTCGGAAATACTTTGAGAAGTTGCCTGAGGGGGGCTGGGTCCTCCGGCGGGGCAAAGTTGGCAGGAAGGTAATGTTCAGCACAACTCATGCTTCAGTCCTCATATTCCCATCAAGGAGCTTAAGGCCAGTGTAGCAGAAGCAAATTTGTGACATTACCACACTTTAAATTTACCTTAAATCAATGTGCTAAGGTGGTGCTCTCCCTTAGTATTTATCAAAAGTTATAAAAAGATGTGGGGTTGAATTCTTCACTACTTCTTTGTTCAAGTGGATTTCCTTGCTCAGAGATCAAGTAAATTTGACCTGTTGGATGCAGAGCTACAATATATACTTATGTATAAGTTAGGGACAGGTTTTGGGGCCAAAATTCTGGATCCTGGTATGACTCATGAATTCAGTGTAGGATTATCTGGTGAAGAGAGAAAAGTGCTAGTGTTGCTCAGACCACTTTCCCCAGACCCCACCATCACCATTATCATACCCAGGCATTCAAAGAGGCCCCACTTAGAAAAGAGGATGGTTCCTCTTATGTATGTATGTATGTATGTTCATATACAGTGTTAACTATTGTCAACACAGGAGCCAGCCCCTTGTCTGAATGGAGTGGAGAAAGACGGGTGCTTAGTGATTCCTGGGAGAACCTGAAAGATCACAGACCCTCTCTACTCTCCCAGTATTCCTTTCATTGGAAGGCCGAAACTAAGACAAGTCAAACCCGCATTTTGGACTTTAGGAGAGCTGATTTCCAAAAAATGAAGGAAACGCTGAGCAGCATTCCGTGGACACAGATACTAAAAGACAAGGGAGTTACGGATGGATGGGAATTTCTCAAGAGTGAAATACTCAAGGCGCAATTGCAAACCGTGCCAACAAAGAGAAAAAATAGGACAAGTGCAAAGAAGCCAGAATGGATGTCCAAAGAACTTCTAACTGTGCTAAGACACAAAAGAGACATGCACAAGAAGTGGAAAAAGGGAGAAATCACCAAAGAAGAATTCAAACAAATAGCCAATACCTGTAGGGAAAAGGTCCGCAAGGCTAAAGCACAAAATGAGCTCAGGCTTGCCAGGGACATTAAAAACAATAAAAAGGGCTTCTATTCTTATGTCAGTAGAAAAAGGAAAAACAAGGAGGCGATAGGACCTCTTCGAGGAGAAGATGGGGCAATGCTGGCAGGGGATAGGGAAAAGGCAGAACTACTTAATGCCTTCTTTGCCTCGGTCTTCTCACAAAAAGAGAGTCTTCAACCTCAGTAAGATGGAGTGAATGAGGGATTGGAGGACATCCAACCCCAAATTGGGAAAGAAGTCGTCCAGGAATACCTGGCCGCTCTTAATGAGTTCAAGTCCCCAGGGCCAGATCAACTACACCCCAGAGTATTGAAGGAACTAGCGGAAGTCATTTCAGAACCATTGGCAACCATCTTTGAGAGTTCTTGGAGAACGGGAGAAGTTCCAGCAGATTGGAGGAGGGCCAATGTGGTCCCAATCTTCAAGAAGGGAAAAAAGGATGACCCAAACAACTACCGTCCGGTCAGCCTCACGTCGATACCGGGCAAGATTCTGGAAAAGATTGTTAAGGAAGCGGTCTGCAAACACTTAGAAACAAATGCAGTCATCGCTAATAGTCAACATGGATTTATCAAAAACAAGTCATGCCAGACTAATCTGATCTCTTTCTTCGATAGAGCTACAAGCTGGGTAGATGCAGGGAATGCCGTGGATGTAGCGTACCTGGATTTCAGTAAGGCCTTCGACAAGGTCCCCCATGACCTTCTGGCAAGGAAACTAGTCCAATGTGGGCTAGGCAAAACTACGGTGAGGTGGATCTGTAATTGGTTAAGTGGACGAACACAGAGAGTGCTCACTAATGCTTCCTCTTCATCTTGGAAAGAAGTGACAAGTGGAGTGCCGCAGGGTTCCGTCCTGGGCCCGGTCCTGTTCAACATCTTTATTAATGACTTAGATGAAGGGCTAGAAGGCATGATCATCAAGTTTGCAGACGACACCAAATTGGGAGGAATAGCCAATAGTCCAGAGGACAGGAGCAGGATTCAAAACGATCTTGACAGATTAGAGAGATGGGCCAAAACTAACAAAATGAAGTTCAACAGTGACAAATGCAAGATACTCCACTTTGGCAAGAAAAACGAAATGCAAAGATACAGAATGGGGGACGCCTGGCTCGAGAGCAGTACGTGTGAAAAAGATCTTGGAGTCCTCGTGGACAACAAGTTAAACATGAGCCAACAATGTGATGTGGCAGCAAAAAAAGCCAATGGGATTTTGGCCTGCATCAATAGGAGCATAGTGTCTAGATCTAAGGAAGTAATGCTACCCCTCTATTCTGCTTTGGTTAGACCACATCTGGAATATTGTGTCCAATTCTGGGCACCACAATTCAAGAGAGATATTGACAAGCTGGAATGTGTCCAGAGGAGGGCGACTAAAATGATCAAGGGTCTGGAGAACAAGCCCTATGAGGAACGGCTTAGGGAACTGGGCATGTTTAGCCTGAAGAAGAGAAGGCTGAGAGGAGACATGATAGCCATGTATAAATATGTGAGAGGAAGCCACAGGGAGGAGGGAGCAAGCTTGTTTTCTGCTTCCTTGGAGACTAGGACGCGGAACAATGGCTTCAAACTACAAGAGAGGAGATTCCATCTGAACATAAGGAAGAACTTCCTGACTGTGAGAGCCGTTGAGCAGTGGAACTCTCTGCCCCGGAGTGTGGTGGAGGCTCCTTCTTTGGAAGCTTTTAAGCAGAGGCTGGATGGCCATCTGTCTGGGGTGATTTGAATGCAATATTCCTGCTTCTTGGCAGGGGGTTGGACTGGATGGCCCATGAGGTCTCTTCCAACTCTTTGATTCTATGATTCTATGATTCTATGATTCATTGGAAGCCCCAAAGAGCCACCACTGTTACCATTTGCCAGCCAAGACATTTCAAAAAGCCACAAGTGGCACAGTGGCAGAGAGATGGAGAAGTTGGTGGTGCTTTTAGGTTCTCCCAGGAATCACTAAACATTTATCTTTCTCCATTCCACTCAGAGAAGGGGACGGTTCTGTTTTTCGTAAGAGTTAAGGTACAGTACCTGCATTGACCAATGGATAAGTCAGTCCAGGTGTTGATTTCTGGACTGAAATTTCTAAACTTACACACGAGTCAGCGGTTTTGTAATCATTTGCTCAGCAGTGGAACCCAGTTTAACTATGCTGGCATATATTTACACCTCTGGAAATGCGCATTGGTCATTGTTTCTGCTAGAAAATAGCTTATTTTTCTATTGTGTTATGTTGTTTCTTCTTCATGGTCTTTGTGAATCACACAAATGGGTTAACCTGTATAGAGCACTACTCAGAACCTTCTAGAATTCTAAAGATACATTTTTGTGATAACCCTGTCCACTCTCCTAGCCGGTGTATTACGTGAGTCCCGCCAAATCCCCAGTTCCTTTTTCCTTTGCCGCAGCAGCACAGGAACTTGCAGTGTTTGTTTTTAAATCTCAGCTAGGTTCACGGTTTTCTTTTGAATGTCCCTTGACTCTTGGACTATTTTTTAATTTACTGTGTAGTCCAGGGGTCCTCAAACTAAGGCCCAGGGGCTTGATGCAGCCCTCCAAGATCATTTATCCGGCCCTCGCTCAAGGTCAACCTAAGTCTGAAACCATTTGAAAGCACACAACAACAACAACAATCCTATCTCATCAGCCAAAAGTAGGGCCACACTTCCCATTGAAATACTAATAAGTTTATATTTATTAACATTTATTTATTTATTATTTATTTACCTTACTTATATACCGCTATTCTCAGCCCGAAGGCGACTCACAGCGGTTCACAACAAATACGAACAGCAAAAATTCAGTGCTACAGTATAGAAACAGTTAACAACCTAACACATTACACAATTAATAAACAGTTACTACAATACCCATTCACTGTCGTCTCGTCATCAAAAACATGTTCCAGATTCATCATCCATTGTTCCATTCCAGTGTTCATTAACCAATCATTGCACTAATTATTGGAACGCCTGCTCAAACAGCCAGGTCTTCACTTTTTTGCAGAATACCATTAGAGATGGTGCTAGTCTAATGTCCATAGGAAGGGCGTTCCACAGCCGAGGAGCCACCACCGAGAAGGCCCTATCTCTCATCCCCGCCAGCCGAGTTTGAGAAGCAGGCGGGATCGAGAGCAGGGTCTCCCTGGAAGATCTCAAAGTCCTGGTGGGTTCATAGGCAGAGATGCGGTCGGATAGGTAGCTTGGGCCCGAACCGTTTAGGGCTTTAAAGGCCAACGCCAGCACTTTAAATTGAGCCCGGTAGCAGATTGGTAGCTAGTGGAGTTGGCAAAACAGGGGAGGTTTATGCTCCCTGCGCTCCGCTCCTGTTAAAATCATGGCTGCCTAGCGTTGGACTAGTTGGAGCTTCCGAGCTGTCTTCAAAGGCAACCCCGTAGAGTGCATTGCAGTAGTCTAAACAGGATGTAACTAGAGCGTGGACTACCGTGGCCAAGTTAGACTTCCCAAGGTACGGGCGCAGCTGGCGCACAAGCTTTAGCTGTGCAAATGCTCCCCTGGTCACCGCCGAAACCTGGGGTTCCCGGCTCAGCGATGAGTCCAGGGCCACACCCAAGCTGCGAACCTGCGTCTTCAGGGGGAGTGCGGCCCCATCCAACACAGGCTGTAACCCTATGCACTGTTCGGCCTTGCGACTGACCAGGAGTACCTCTGTCTTGTCTGGATTCATTTTCAATTTATTCGGCCTCATCCAGACCGTCACAGCGGCCAAGCACCGGTTCAGGACCTGGACAGCCCCCTTAGTAGCAGGTGGAAAGGAGTGACAGAGTTGGACATCATCCGCGTACAGATGACACCGTACCTCGAAACTCCAGATGATCTCCCCCAGCGGCTTCATGTAGATGTTAAAAAACATGGGAGACAATATTGAGCCCTGAGGAACCCCACAAGACAATGGTTGTGGGGTTGAACAGGTGTCCTCCAACAACACCTTCTGAGATCGACCCTCTAAGAATGACCGGAGCCACTGCAAAACAGTACCTCCAAGACCCATTCCCGCGAGGCGTCCCAGAAGGATACCGCGGTCGACGGTATCGAAGGACGCTGAGAGGTCCAGCAGCACCAACAGGGACGCACTCCCCCTGTCGAGCTCCCGGCGCAGATCATCCACTAAGGCGACCAAGGCTGTCTCGGTACCATGTCCCGGCCTAAAGCCAGACTGTGCCGGGTCTAGATAATCCGTATCTACCAAGAATACCTGGAGTTGTGACACCACCACACATTCCAAGACTTTGCCCAAAAAGGGGAGATTGGAAACTGGCCGATAGTTGTCGAATTTAGTGGGGTCCAGTGATGGTTTCTTCAACAGCGGTTTTATTATAGCTTGTTTTAAGCTCGCTGGAATCTTGCCTTCCCGAAGGGAAGCATTAACCACCACCTTAACCCACTCAGCCAATCCCCCTCTGGCCTCCTTTAGAAGCCAGGATGGGCAGGGGTCCAGGATACATGTGGTTGGCCTCATTCCTCCAAGTATCTTGTCCACATCCTCGGGTTTCACCAATTGAAATGAATCCATCGAAACTGGACAAGCAGATGCTCGTGTTACATCCTCAGAGACTGCCATTAACATGGTATCCAGACCAGAACGGATCAAAGCGACTTTGTCTGCAAAGAACTGAGCAAAATCTTCACAGCGAGAAGTCGAATCGTCAGGGTTCCCACCTTGAGCGGTGGGATTTAAAAAGCCTCTGACAATTCTGTCTTTTGGCTTCGATTTGGCTCGCTTGGATCCGAACGCCACACACTCTCTAGTTCCCTCTTCCTTCGCTTCATCGCTGCCAGCTCCTCGGTGAACCAGGGAGCTGGTTTAGCTCGGCTACTTGAGAGGGGACATTCCGGAGCGATCGTGTCAATTGCCCTAGTCATCTCCCCATTCGAGAGAGTGACCAGGGCCTCGACAGGATCATCTACCGAGGCGGCGGGAAACTCCCCAAGAGCCATCAGGAATCCATCCGGATCCATAAGCCTCCTGGGGCGGACCAACTTAATGGGTCCTCCATCTCTGCAGAGGTTAGGGGGCGCAGTGAGCCTAAAACTGACCAGGAAGTGGTCGGTCCATGGCAACGGAGAGATGGTCAGCTCCTCGACCCCGCCACCTCATGGTTTGTTTGTTTTTGTTTGCTTTGTTGGGATCTCAACTTCCCATCCCTGGCAGAAAACCAAGTCCAGTGTATGTCCTGCATTATGAGTGGGGCCAGATACTTGCTGGGACAGCCCCATGTTTGCCATGGCAGACATGAAGTCCTGAGCCGCTCCTGAAAGGGCTGCCTCGGCATGGACATTGAAGTCCCCTAGCACAAGGAGCCTCTGGGATTCCAATGCCAGGCTTGAGACCACCCCCGCTAGCTCAGGTAAGGAGACTGTAGTGCAGCAAGGTGGGCGGTACACTAACAGAATCCCTATTCTGTCCCGGTCACCCAACCTCAAGTGGACGCATTCAAAATTTGTTGACTGCGGGATGGGGCCCCTGGTCAGAGGGATGGAATCTCTATAGACCACTGCAACCCCGCCTCCCCGCCCTCCAGATCTCGGCTGGTGGTGCACGGAAAAACGTGGTTGGCAAAGGTGGGTCAAATTCACGCCTCCCGCTTCATCCAACCAGGTCGCCGTAATGCACGCCAGATCTGCCCGCTCATCCAGGATTAAGTCTTGGATGAAAGTTGTTTTTCCATTGACAGATCTGGCGTTCAACAGCACCACCTTCAATCCAGACGGACCGCCATCCTGGTTACACCAGCTTACCATATCAGGAGACCGGTTTGGAATTACTAATGTTGTTACACGATCCCTAGGCCGAATTAATGGTCTCTTTTTCCCGCATCTCCCCTTCCCCACCACCACTTCTATGAGAGCCCCATGGCTGGCACAACACCCCTCCTCCTCCATGCCGCATTCCATATCCAGAACCTCAATATGTATTTCATTGTTGGCTATTTGCTTTGTTGGGATCTCAACTTGCCATGGTCTTCTGTTCCCTTTATCTCCCCCCACCCCTGTCCTATCATTTCCCAAGATCTCCAGCTCGCTTTGTTCCTTGCCCCTTTCACAATTAACTAACAATAAGAATAATAAATTCTAAGACAAGATGGAAGTGTCTTCTGTTCCCTTATGTCTTTGCTCTGGCTAGAGCAGCCCTTGGAGCCAGAAGGGGAAGGGGCCTCTCAAGTGATGATATAGGCAGAAGACAAGATGGAAGTCTCTTCTATGCCCTTCTGTCTTTGCTCTGGCTAGAGCAGCCCTTGGAGCCAGAAGGGGGCGAGGCCTCTAAGTGATGATATAGGCAGAAGACAAGATGGAAGTCTCTTCTGTGCCCTTCTGTCTTTGCTCTGGCTAGAGCAGCCCTTGGAGCCAGAAGGGGGCGAGGCCTCTAAGTGATGATATAGGCAGAAGACAAGATGGAGTCTCTTCTGTGCCCTTCTGTCTTTGCTCTGGCTAGAGCAGCCCTTGGAGCCAGAAGGTGGCGAGGCCTCTAAGTGATGATATAGGCAGAAGACAAGATGGAGTCTCTTCTGTGCCCTATCTGAGGGAAGATATTAAAATTGTTCTTCATTTTAATTATTGTATTGTTTTTAAGTGTCTTTTGCACTACAAATAAGATATGTGCAGTGTGCATAGGAATTCATTCATGGTTTGTTTGTTTTTTTTCAAATTATAATCCTGCCCTCCAACAGTTTGGGAGACTGGCCTGACACTCCTTTTAAAAAGTTTGAGGTCCCCTGCTCTAATCTCTCTGTTTCTTCAGTTTCTAAATGTTTCCTTGGCCTTCCACATCAAACTGTTTTAAGACCACACTTCTTTTCTCCTGCCCCAGATCTCAGAATGTTTACCATATATTTTCTCCATTACATTTTTAAAGAAATGTATGTTGTGTGGGTGCAAGATCCCCAATAAGAATGACCTCCTTTGTCTGGGTGAGGGTCACATTGCTTAGATCTTTATATCTCAGGCATGGAAAAGTCTGAAAGCCTTGCTGTATAAAAGATCTTGGCTCTGGCACTTCCATTGACTAAGAGACCTCCAGCACATTGAAACTGTTAATCCCACCAAAATTGCATCAGCACCTTTGGTCTTGTATGCTCTCACAAAGTTGACCTTGGGACCACCTCTGGGCCACCTCCCTCAAAACCATCCCTATGTTCCAAATTTTAGCACCATTGTCCAGATTCGGATAAGGACACCATTGTCTAGCTCAGGGATGAGCCGCTCATTCAATCCACTAGTGGCAGAACCTGACCCACCCTCTACAGCTGACAATTTGAGAGCCTTCTCAAATCAGATGCTCAATTTTATTGGTGTACTCAGTCTCGAGATCCATCAGTCTACCACTGTCATAGATGAACTCATATTTTGGGACATGCAGAAGCAATTTTCCCCTGCTGCTTTCCCTCCATTTCTTCCATACCTGCTCCTCAACATTTATGAGGGCATGCCCTCCCATCTGCATCAACCCTCAGTGATGATAACATTGGATTTGTTTCTACTAAGTTGGGAGCCCACTGCGGGAGGGTCTCATAGTGCAAGGTCAATGGTCTTTGAAAGAGGTGGAGGAACACATTAACTTCCTGGACCTTCTTGCTGTCAAGAAGGCCCTCAAGATAGATAGCATAGATAAGGTTGTTCAGTTGGTGACTGACAATTCCACAGTGATATACAACAAGATGGTAGATGGCGATCCCTCGTTGGACGAGTAAGATGGTCTTCCATCATGGGTTTCCTTGTGGGTCCGCATGTGGCTGTGGAGCCCTATTCTTGCTCTGCATCTTCTTCCGCAGTGAGGGCATTGGTTTCCAGGTGGAAGGCGGTCCCGGTCGGGGTTGGCTTGACGCGCCTTCCTCCTGGCACGTTTCTCTCTTTCACCCTCCACTTGTGCCTCCTCAAATTCTGCAGCACTGCTGGTCACAGCTGACCTCCAGCTGGAGCGCTCAAGGGCCAGGGCTTCCCAGTTCTCAGTGTCTATGCCAGAGTTTTTGAGGTTGGCTTTGAGCCCATCTTTAAATCTCTTTTCCTGTCCACCAACATTCCGTTTTCCGTTCTTGAGTTCGGAGTAGAGCAACTGCTTTGGGAGACGGTGGTCAGGCATCCGGACAACGTGGCCTGTCCAGCGGAGTTGATGTTGGAGGACCATTGCTTCAATGCTGGTGGTCTTTGCTTCCTCCAGCACGCTGACGTTTGTGATATACAACAAGCAGGAGTACTCAATCAAGGAAACTACTGAGTGTGGCACTGAAGGTCCGGGATTGATGTGTACAGTGCAAGACCTTCCTTAATGCTATACACCAAAAGACATCAGCCACCTGGCAGACACTCTGAGCAAGACATCACACTGTCAGCAGCTCCACCAAGAATCTTTTCGTCCCTTGTTTCAAAGATGGAGAATCACATAAATCAGTCTCTCCACATCATCGACCAACACTTGATACTATCTATTTTGCTCATGGGTTCAAGAGACATGTTCCTCTTCAATTCCCCTACTGTATGCCCACTTATCCTCCTCACCAGGGCCTTGGTGAAGATCAGTCGAGAAGCCCAGCTGTTTCCTCATCACTCCATGTTGACTCAGGCAGCTGTGGTTCGTAACCCTCCTGCTATCTGAGGGAAGATATACATTTTGGTATCTAGCAAATCTTCTGACAGTCCAAGGTTGGGATTTTCTTGAGTGTTCTGACACCTCTCCATTATCTGCCTTAACATTGCACATTTTAGATTTTCCTGTTTCTCTGTCTGACAGGAGTCTTTTATTGCATCTATCAAATGCTGTTTGGGTGCAATTTCTTGGCACTATAATAATAATAATAATAATAATAATAATCTTTATTTATACCCCGCCACCATCTCCCCAACGGGGACTCGGAGCAGCTTACATGGGGGCAAGCCCGAACAACAACTTCAATATAGAAATACAAACTGCAGTAAAATAAAAAACATAACATTAAAGTGTAACACATCAAAACATATAAAACAATATACACAGAGCATAGAAACCAAACATAATGACAGAGAACGGGCCGCATGTACATAAAAATTCCGAGTGAGATAAGGGGGCAGAACTAATTGTAAGGGAGAACTCATAGAGAGACAGGAAAATAAACAAACCTTTGTACATGGGGGAGAGAACTCCTGGGACAAGAACATTGAGGGAGCAGTAGCATAAAATTATGTGGCTATTCTCCAAAAGCACAACGGCAGACCCGGTTTCGCTGATCCTCTAAACTGTTTCTCCAGAGTTACAAGAAACTCCATCTCTTGTTCCTAACTGGAGCTTAGAATTGGCTTGTCTCATCTTAAAATGAGTCAATGACAACCTGTGATCTTTACTTTCTCACATGAAAAACTGCCTTCCTTATGGCCATAACACCTGCCAGGCATGCCAGTAAACTCTTTTGGCTCACCAACTTCACTTAAGCTTTCACCAGGACAGAGCTATCCTCGTTTCCTCTTTACCTAAAATGCTCTCTGGCTTCCACATCAATCAGGACATTGTCCACCCAGCATTCTTTCAGAATCCTGCATCTGATTTGTAAGGGATGCTTCATTGTCTTGAGGTAGGAGCCCCCGGTGGTGCAGTGGATGGCAAAACATCAAAACATCCGGGTGACCCCTGGGCAGCGTCCTTGCAGATGGCCAATTCTTTCACACCACAAATGACTTGCAGTTTCTCGAGTTACTCCTGACACACAAAAAATGTCTTGAGGTTAGGAGGCTGACTGGCACAACCTGGGAATCACAACCAGATACAGTGAAGACATCTGCCCTTGCGCTATGCTACTCTGCTGCTGAGTACGCATGCCCAGTGTGGAACACATCTCGCCACACTAAAACAGTGGATGTGGCTCTTAATGAGACATGCCGCATTATCACACGGTGTCTGTGCCCTACACCACTGGAGAAATTACACTGCTTAGCCGGTATTGCACCACCTGATATCCGCCGGGAAGTTGCAGCCAATAGTGAAAGGACCAAGGCAGAGACATTTACAGCTCATCCCTTGTTTGGATATCAGCCAGCACATCAACGACTTAAATCAAGAGTTTTCTTAGATCTACAGAGACACTCGCTGGAACACCTCAGCAAGCAAGAGTTCAAAAGTGGCAGGCTCAAACCCAGCACCTCAGTCCGTGGGTGATACCAAATGAGAGACTCCCCCCTGGGCACACAGAAGACTGGGCGACTTGGAAGGCGCTGAACAGACTGCGCTCTGGCACCATAAGATGCAGAGCCGATTTTAAGAAATGGGGCTACAAAGTTGAATCCACGACATGCGAGTGTGGAGAAGAGCAAACCACTGACCACCTGCTGCAATGCAACCTGAGCCCTGCCACATGCACGATGGAGAACCTTCTTGTGGCAACACCAGAGGCACTCCAAGTGGCCAGATACTGGTCAAAGGACATTTAATCAGCTACCAAGTTTGCAAAATTTGTGTGGTTTTTTTTTATCTGTTTGTTTTGTTCAGTTAGAAATATAATACAATGTTCTGGTTGCGGATGACACGATAAATAAATAGGAGGGCTCTAAACTTTTATGTCAGTAGGACTGCATCTTGTTATTCTTCCAAAAGACTTGGTCTCAAAATGTGTAGCAACTACAATTTGATTAACTTATGAACTTGCTGGTAAGCAGTCTCGACAAGGTGTTGGAGGATACTCCACCAGAGCAGTGGCTGCCTGAGCTGCCTTCATGAGAGGCATCCCTCTCTATTTCATCTGCAAAATTGCAACATGATTGACCCCATTGACTTTCATGTTACATTATCATGTGGACTTTATTTATTTATTTACCTTATTTATATATCGCTGTTCTCAGCCCGAAGGCGACTCACAGCGGTTCACAACAAATACGAACAGCAAAAATTCAGTGCTACAGTATAAAAACAGTTAAGAACCTAACACATCACACAATTAATAAACAGTTACTACAATACCCATTCACTGTCATCTCATCATCAAAAACATGTTCCAGATTCGTCATCCATTGTTCCATTCCAGTGTTCATTAACCAATCATTGCACTAATTATTCGAACGCCTACTCAAACAGCCAGGTCATCACTTTTTTGCAGAATACCATTAGAGATGGTGCTAGTCTAATGTCCATAGGAAGGGCGTTCCACAACCGAGGAGCCATCACCGAGAAGGCCCTATCTCTCGTCCCCGCCAGCCGAGCTTGAGAAGCAGGCGGGATCGAGAGCAGGGCCTCCCCGGAAGATCTCAAAGTCCTGGTGGGTTCATAGGCAGAGATGCGGTCGGATAGGTAGCTTGGACCGGAACTGTTTAGGCCAACGCCAGCACTTTGAATTGAGCCCGGTAGCAGATCGGTAGCCAGTGGAATTGGCGCAACAGGGGGGTTGTATGCTCCCTGCGCTCCGCTCCTGTTAAAATTATGGCTGCCGAGCATTGGACTAGTTGGAGCTTCCAAGCTGTCTTCAAAGGCAACCCCACGTAGAATGCATTGCAGTAGTCTAAACAGGATGTAACCACAGCATGGACTACCGTGGCCAAGTCAGACTTCCCAAGGTACGGACGCAGCTGGCGCACAAGCTTTAGCTGTGCAAATGCTCCCCTGGTCATTGCCGAAACCTGGGGTTCCAGGCTCAGCGATGAGTCCAGGGTCACACTCAAGCTGCGAACCTGCGTCTTCAGGGGGAGTGCGACCCCATACAACACAGGCTGTAACCCTATGCCCTTGCGACTGACCAGGAGTACCTCTGTCTTGTCTGGATTCAATTTCAATTTGTTCGCCCTCATCAAGACTGTCACAGCAGCCAAGCACCGGTTCAGGACCTGGACAGCCTCCTTAGTAGCAGGTGGAAAGGAGTGTCAGAGCTGGACATCATCCGCGTACAGATGACACCGTACCTTGAAACTCCGGATGATCTCCCCCAGCGGCTTCATGTAGAAGCCGCTGGGGGCTTCTACATGAAGCCCTCCATGTTAAACATGGGAGACAATATTGAGCACTGAGGAACCCCACAAGACAATGGTTGTGGGGTTGAACAGGTGTCCCCCAACAACACCTTTTGAGATCAACCCTCTAGGAATGACTGGAGCCACTGCAAAACAGTACCTCCAAAACCCATACCCGCGAGGCGTCCCAGAAGGATACCGCGGTCGACGGTATCGAAGGCCGCTGAGAGGTCCAGCAGCACCAACAGGCACACACTCCCCCTGTCGAGCTCCCGGCGCAGATCATCCACTAAGGCGACTAAGGCTGTCTCGGTACCATGTCCCGGCCTAAAGCCAGACTGTGCCGAGCCTAGATAATCCGTGTCTACCAAGAATACCTGGAGTTGTGAGGCCACCACACGTTCCAAGACTTTGCCCAAGAAGGGGAGATTGGAAACTGGCTGATAGTTGTCGAATTTAGTGGGGTCCAGCGATGGTTTTTTCAACAGCGGTTTTATTATAGCTTGTTTTAAGCTCACTGGAATCTTGCCTTCCCGAAGGGAAGCATTAACCACCACCTTAACCCACTCAGCCAATTCCCCTCTGGTCTCCTTTAGAAGCCAGGATGGGCAGGGGTCCGGGATGCATGCGGTTGGCCTCATTCCTCCAAGTATCTTGTCCACATCCTCGGGTTTCACCAATTGAAATGAATCCATCAAAACTGGACAAGCAGGTGCTCGTGTTACATCCTCAGAGACTGCCATTAACATGGTATCCAGACCAGAACGTATCAAAGCGACTTTGTCTGCAAAGAACTGATCAAAAGCTTCACAGCAAGAAGTCGAATAGTCAGGGTTCCCACCTTGAGCGGTGGGATTTAAAAGGCCTCTGACAATTCAGAACAGCTCAGCCGGACGGTTCTTTGCAGACGCAATAGTGGCCGCAAAGAAGGCCTTCTTTGTGGCTTTTATTGCCACGGGATATGCCCTTAAAAAGGACACAAACGGTGTTCGCTCGGATCCGAACGCCACACACTCTCTAGTTCCCTCTTCCTTCGCTTCATCGCTGCCAGCTCCTTGGTGAACCAGGGAGCTGGTTTAGCTCGGCTACTTGAGAGGGGACGTTCCGGAGCAATGGTGTCAATTGCCCTAGTCATCTCTCTCTAGATCTGTGAGCAACAGTGCATTTGGGACAACTATCCTATTTTCATGTGTGGTATGACACGTGTCTAATGCAGTTAGTAGCTGTCTAGCCACCCATTTGTGTGATTCACAGAGATCATGAATGAGGAGGATGGGTTAGCAAACCCCACAGGCATGGTTCGTGGGGACGAGGGAGCGGGCCTTCTCTGTGGTTGCCCCCCAGCTCTAGAATTCGCTCCCCAGGGAGATTAGGCAGGCACCCTTTCTGGCAGCCTTTAGTAAAAGCTTAAAAATCTGGCTCTTCCGCTGTGCTTTTGGAGATTGAACTATCAATTTCCATGCCACATCCTCTCCCAGGACCAATTTATCTCTCTGATGCCCTTCATCTTATCCCTCGGTTGAAGATTAACTCCACTGTTTTCTCGTTTGACCCTCTCACTAGTTATAGCACTTTCTATCTATCTCACCCACGGGTTTTATCAATTATTACCCATTGCATTTGGCCCAGTGGTTGTCAGTGAAATTGCACAACCCAGCATATCCTCCTCACTTTGTGTTCTGCCATTCCTAGTGACATTGGCCGCTGCTTGGGTGGCCATGGAACTGGGGATTTGGCAGGGCCCACCCATATATAATGGCTGAGAGAGTGGGTGGGGTTATCTTTAGAATTCTAGAAGGTTCCAAACAGTGCACTGCACAAGTAGTCTATTTGTATTATTTCAAAGATGACTGCTCAAAGAAACAGTTAAAAATAGGCAACTCATCTTTCTAAATGCTATGTTTCCTGAACTCAATTTATGTTGTCAATAAGAATGCTGATTTGATAACACACAAGAATATTATATCCCACACTGCCCACACACTGCTTCTTGGTGTCTTTTAGGACTACAAGGTTCCAGGCACACGGCGACTGCATGAAGTATTAGGGGTTGAAAATGGGGGCCCAGGCGGGCGCCGTGCAGGAGAACAGGGCCATTCCCCTTCTGACTACCTGAAGTTCAAGGACTTGGTATTGCGCATGTTGGACTATGAACCTCGTAGCCGCATCACACCATTCTATGCTTTGCAGCACAACTTCTTCAAGAAAACGGCTGATGAGGGCACCAACACCAGTGCCAGCACCTCTCCTAGCCTGGGAACTGAGCACAGCCACTCTACCAGCACCACTAGTTCTGTATCCAGTTCTGGTATGTCACATCACTAACATTATTCTCAGCCATGTTGATTAAATATTAGAAGCACATCTTTCTTCATGCAGAAAAGAGTGTCTCATCTAGCTGCTACTACCAGTGCTTTGAAATCCATTTATCCCTGTTCTGCTTTGCTGACTATCTAACATTCTCTTCTGACAGGTGGTTCCAGTGGTTCTTCCAATGACAACCGTGGTTACCATTACAGCAATCGTTACTATGGCAGCATGGGCACTGTGCATGCGGACTGTGAGATGCAGAGCCCCCAAGTACGTTGCATGTCAGAACTTGGCCATTTTGGTTTCCAGTGGCTGCCTTTCATATCACCCCAATCTTTCCCATTTTTTCTTGAGATTTTCCTCTCAGTACTGCCATGTTCTCCTTTCCTTCTTATTGCAGGCACCCCCTCAGCAGCAGCTGTGTCTTTGGGCCAGCGGCGACAACGAGAGTATTCCTCACATCTTACCTCACAAGCCCACGCCAAGCCAGGCCATGCCATGTTTTCCCCCGAGTGGGCACCCTCCGTACCAACGCCCTCCGCTTCCACTATCTCCCCCTCTCCCAGAGGCCATGGAGGTGTCTCTGGGCCCTCGCCATCTAGACTGCAACCCCACGGGGCTTGGCTCTTCCACCTTGCACTTGGGCGCCTCAGCCTTCCGGACTAGGACTGCTGGTGGCTCGCGCCCTGAGGGACTCGGCCTCAATTACCCTCTCCGTGGGCGCGGGCACCGAGACACTGACGAGACTGCACTGATGGGTGTCTGTGTGCCCCAGGGCACCGCTGCCAGCTCCTGATGATGGACTGGCCCGGCAGGCTAGGAGCCAGTGCCCGGCAAGAGCACTCCCTTGTTGCACCAGAGCCTGGACGGGCCAGGACTGACTGTAGGGCAGGGAACCAGGGCCCACAGAGCACTTCTCCAGCTATGAGAGTCAGAGTGGGCCAGGACTTGTGGTGGGATGGGGTCAGGCTGCCTGGCTGTGACCAGTCTAGAGACCAGGCCCTCTTGCTACCCGGGAACGTGCTGCAAGCGGTAAGCATTGTTTGGGAGAGGGGAGGGGGGAATAGAGCAGGGGAAGCATGTGGAGCTAGCATCGTACCGCCCTTGCAGCCTGGATGCCACTTTCCTCCTTTTGGTCAGTGCTTTCTCTGAGTTGTGTGGTCCTTCCTGGCTACAGGCCCTTTGTGAATCACTCAGCGGCATGTGGCCTGAAAGCCATTCCCTTCCCTGGTGCAAGAGATTTCAATCTTCTGTGCTTGGATGGACATACAGACTCCTGTGCACTACGTGGACATATGGGCTTGGTGGCCTGTGTGGTCCCATGGGAATTGCTGCTAAAACTTCCCCCTGCTTGGAAATAAAGGGTTGCCCCAACCAGCGAATGTTTATGCTGTCTCGTGCAGCCATCTTGGACCTGCCTTTTGTTATGTGTACATGAGGGGAGACAGTGCCTAGTTCTTTGCTCTGGCATCATTGAGGGGATTGCCACAGTATCTTATGGAAGTGGCAAAGTGGGACCTGAGCTGGACCATGGCTGTGAATTTTTAACTCTGCCTTAGGTAAGCTCATGCTTCTTTGCACAATATTCAGTCACCTGAACTCAGGCTGTTTCCTTACGATTCTGCTTTCTTGAAGTGTGGAAGCTGTGCAAAGAATGAAAAATGTGGCCTGTATTGTATCACAGTTCCTTATTCCTTGGCCCTTAACACACAAGCACACCAGTGTTGTTTTCATTTTTGCCTTTCTCGTATATATGTATGTATATATGTATGAATGAAAGGCAAAAACGCTTTAGCAGCAAGGCTGAAGTCTTCTGGAGAGCTATCCTCCACATAGCACTTGCAGGTTGTTTGCTAGGTGCTTAGTACTGTGTGCTGTGCAGCCAAGAACAGGGTTAATAGCTGGCCAAATTAGAGGGGCTTGTGTGTTAGTTCTGTAATATAGCTGTGTCCTTTTCATGTTGAATGGTTCTGGCAACGTTTTCTTCTTTTAGCAGGATGAGACTCAGCTGGACCTTACAAATGAAGATGTTTTGTCTAGAAAAATGGCTATGGCCTGTGCAGAACCTTGGAGTCACTGGTGTGTTTTAGCATAATACAATTCCAACAAGTACAGTTTGTGCAAAGGCTAGTGAAAGCAAATTGCACTATGCCAGTGACGCTTGGACAAGAGGATAGCTGTTGCGGCCAGGGCCTATGTGCCCCGTCACTACAGAGCAGTGGAAAGATCTCTCAGGCAAAATGCAATGTGTTGATGAAGATGTGAGGTGATTGGATTTGGCTTGTGTTGGTGGTACCTATCTTTTTTTAAGTCCAGAAATTGATGAAGAGTATATGCTAGCTGGGTGCTATCTATCATGTATGTACACAGCTACATTCAGGCCAATGCTCGCTGTAGAATAACGGCATTTGATCCTGGGATTCAGTATCCTAAGAATCTCAGCTGTTTTCAAGAATCCATTTCTTCTTGTCCTGGTCATAAATACCAGTTGGAAAGTGCAGATAACTTGGCAGCTCCGTAGGATTTCTGCTAGTCAGGACAGGGGTGTTACAATTCCCAGTGGTGCCTCTTGACCTCTTCTTCCCCCCCCCCCCTCCCCAAAACAGTTATGTGAAACAAAACATATTTGTATTACTTACACAGGGTACAACATTTTCTCAGTGCAGCCATTTTGTTATTTAGAGCATCATACGCATATCCTTGAATATATAGAGTACAGAGAAGAGTTGAGAGTTTTAGTAGTCTGTCATGATGCAGGGACACTGGTGTCCAGCCAACCATAATGGGTTGTAGTTGGGCTCAAAAGTATTAGATTGTGCTTCAGAACAAATGTCATATTCAATGGGAAATTAAATGGAGGCTCACTAGAATTACTAAGAAAGAACTTGCTGCTGAAACAGAGAGAATCCTCAGCCATGGCCACTCACTAGCATGCAAGTTCCCAGCTGTGCAGATTTTGCTACCCTTAAAACCAAACAAGCTTTTATAGCCAGTTGCTTAACTTGGGAATGTATTCCATTAGTTTTCTACTCCTATTTAAATGATAAATGTTTAGAAGTGATAATCTGAGGGTACTGTGTTCTTGCTCCCTGCCTGCCCCATCATCACATGGGGCTCAGCTTTCCATACAATCATCCATATCCTTCAGCGTGAGTTCACATAGTTAAAATGAAAGCAAATAGCTTTACCACCTCAAACTTGTCTCCTGTGTTTTAAATAATTGCCTGGACTGAGAATAATTGCTGAGCTGGCAGCTGGCATGTTTCTGTTAGTAGTTGGCCGCTATCATGGAGTATCTGAATTTCACTTTGTATTTAAAGATACACAGTTCTCCTAAAACTTATCTTCAGTCTGTATGTACTAAATATTTGTGCAAATGCACAAGAAAAGAAAATATGTTCATCTTTAATATCCCAGCCTTTCTACCTGTTCCTCTCTAGAAAGAATGTCCCTGTGATTACAGGTAATTATGGTTAATGTCACATGTGTCAAAGCCACACACTTTCAGTCTTAGGTGAAAGAAACAACATGGTAATGTTAAGCACTGTGTTCCATGGTTCCTTGCAGAAGTCGGTTACAACTTGCAGGAGCTGGATGGAAGCCAACAGTGTGTCTGTTTGGGTGTTAACTGAAAGATGAGGGGATATTTTTAAGAGATCTACAGGATGTTTCAAAATGATGGACCCAATTTGAAATAGTTATATCTCTGCGACCACATGAATAAAACTATTACCCATTGAAAGATTGAGGCATAGTTTCGAATGATTACTACTAGACGTTTCTCCCAGCGCACAATGAGCCCTGTGGCCTCAGTCATTTGAAGATGACAAGCCTCCAACATAAATCGTAAAAAATATTCTCCACTTGCAGGGTATTTTTTTAAATGTTTCTGGCTCCAAATGGTTAATAAAATGTGATAACCCACTAAACTGTTTGTAACTTTTTGTGTAATTGTAAAATGCTGCTGCACTTGTGAAATATACTGCTTTGAAATTGGGTTCATTATTTTGAAACACCCTGTATCTATATATATAAATTTGTTAGGGGCATCCAACGAGGAAACAAAACTCAAAAACCCCCCAACGAAACTTAACCAAAATTCCCATGCCCATAACACAACCCACAAGGTACAAACATATCTACTCAAAATGAAAAACAACACAACAACACACTCACAAAACGGCAAAACAACAAAACTCAAAAATCCCCCAATGAAACTTAACCAAAATCCCTGTGCCCATAACACAACCCACAAGGTACAAACATATCTACTCAAAATGAAAAACAACACAACAACACACTCACAAAACGGCAAAACAACAAAACTCAAAAATCCCCCAACGAAACTTAACTAAAATCCCCGTGCCATAACACAACCCACAAGGTACAAACATATCTACTCAAAATGAAAAACAACACAACAACACACTCACAAAACGGCAAAACAACAAAACTCAAAAATCCCCCAACGAAACTTAACTAAAATCCCCGTGCCATAACACAACCCACAAGGTACAAACATACCTACTTAAAATGAAAAACAACACAGCAGCACACTCACAAAACGGCAAAACAACAACACTCAAAAATCCCCCAACGAAACTTAACTAAAATCACCGTGCCCATAACACAACCCACAAGGTACAAACATATCTACTCAAAATGAAAAACAACACAACAACACACTCACAAAACGGCAAAACAACAAAACTCAAAAATCCCCCAACGAAACTTAACCAAAATCCCCGTGCCCATAACACAACCCACAAGGTACAAATATACCTACTCAAAATGAAAAACAACACAACAACACACTCACAAAACGGCAAAACAACAAAACTCAAAAATCCCCCAACGAAACTTAACCAAAATCCCCGTGCCCATAACACAACCCACAAGGTACAAACATACCTACTCAAAATGAAAAACAACACAACAACACACTCACAAAATGGCAAAACAACAAAACTCAAAAAAAACCCAACGAAACTTAACCAAAATTCCCATGCCCATAACACAACCCACAAGTTACAAACATATCTACTCAAAATGAAAAACAACACAACACACTCACAAAACGGCAAAACAACTGAGCATGCGCATTGGTGCCCAGCCGCAGAAGAGAAAGAAAAAGGGGGAAGGAAAGAGGTAGAGAAGGAAGAAATGAGAGACAGAGGGAGGGAAAGAAAAAGGGGGAAGGAAGGAAGGAGAGAAGGAAAGAAAAAAGAGAATGAAGGAAGGAAAGAGGGAGTGAAGGAAGGGCGAAGATATAGAGAAAGAGGGAGGGAAGGAAAGAAGGAAAGAGAGAAGGAAGAAAAGAGACCAGAAGAGAAAGAAAAAGGGGGAAGGAAGGAAGGAGAGAAGGAAAAAAAGGGAATGAAGGAAGGAAAGAGGGAGTGAAGGAAGGGGGAAGATGTAGAGAAAGAGGGAGGGAAGGAAAGAAGGAAAGAGAGAAGGAAGAAAAGAGACCAGAAGAGAAAGAAAAAGGGGGAAGGAAGGAAGGAAGGACAGAAGGGGAAAAAAAGGGAATGAAGGAAGGAAAGGGAGTGAAGGAAGGGGGAAGATGTAGAGAAAGAGGGAGGGAAGGAAAGAAGGAAAGAGAGAAGGAAGAAAAGAGACCAGAAGAGAAAGAAAAAGGGGGAAGGAAGGAAGGAAGGAGAGAAGGAAAAAAAAGAGAATGAAGGAAGGAAAGAGGGAGTGAAGGAAGGGGGAAGATGTAGAGAAAGAGGGAGGGAAGGAAAGAGAGAAGGAAGAAAAGAGACCAGAAGAGAAAGAAAAAGGGAAGGAAGGAAAGAGATAGAGAAGGAAGAGGAGAAGGAAAGATGAGAGGGAAGGAAGGAAGGAAACAAAGGAAAGAAGGAGAGAAAGAGGGAAGGTTGGCCACAGCAACACGTGGCGGGTAAAGGTTGTTATTTCTATTATTATGATGATGCTATTATTCCTCCGAGACCCTTTTAGGCCAACGTTCCCTCTGCGGAAACCATGCCCACTCCAAGCCCCGCTGCGCCGCTTCCCGCACACACACACACCCTGCCGCACACACACACGCAACCCCACTCCTCCCGCCGCTGCACACACACACGCAACCCCAGGCTCCATCACTCCCCCCCGCCGCCGCACACACACGCAACCCCACGCCCCATCGCTCCCCTGCCCCAATCTTACCTCCTTTTACTTCAGGCCACCTCCAAACCCCACCCCGCCCCTTCCCGCCCTGTCAAAATCTAGGAAAGACAGGAAGGAAGGAAAGAAGGAAGAAAGAGAAAGGGAGGTAAAGAAAAAGGGGGAAGGGAGGAAAGTTAGAGGAAGAAGAAAAGGAAAGAAAAGGAAAGATGGAAGGAAAGAAAAGAGAGACAGCAGAAGAGAAAGAAAAAGGGGGAAGGAAGGAAAGAGATAGAGAAAGAAGAGGAGAAGGAAAGATGGGAAGGAAGGAAGGAAGGAGGGAGGGAAAGAAGGAGAGAAAGAGGGAAGATTGGCCACAGCAACACGTGGCGGGTAAAGGTTGTTATTTCTATTATTATTATTATGCTATTGTTCCTCTGAGACCCTTTTAGGGGGAATGGGAGAGGTGTCAGGTCCCAGAGGCAATGCATTGCATTATTGTTATTGTAATGATGGTGGTGAAATAAAAGGAAATAAAAGTGAAAGAAGGAAGCAAACAGGGAGGGAAGAAAGGCAAAGGAAGAAAGGGGGAGGGAATGAAGGAAAGAGAGAAGGATGAAACCAAGTAGTGAAAGAAGGAAAGAAAGAAAGAGGTAGAGAAGGAAGAAAGGAGAGAAAGGGGGAGGAAAAGGGGGAAGGAATAGGTAGGTACCTCTCTTTCATAAAAGTCCAGATATCTACCTCAACTTTGATAAGTTTTACTATAGGCCACAGCAACGCGTGGCAGGGCACAGCTAGTTATTCAATAAGAATACTGCACAGGGGCCCATGGCTGTGATCTGTGTCACCTAGATATTTAAAGTGCATCTTGGAAGACAAAGAGTGCCTCCCAATATGTACGATACTTCATGCCTTTCATTCCAAATGGCATCAGGGTTTCATTTTGGGATGAGCTAGACTACAGCGGGCTGAATGGGAGGTTTTGCTATAAACACAAATGTTACCTTAAGCTGTGGGATACAAAAAGCCAACTGCATGAAGCAGATAACCCCAAATGCAGCTTTCAAAGTAGCTGCTAGGAGCGATGATTATTAGTTACCAAGTCAATCTAATATGGAAAATGGTTCCCTTCTGGTGTTGCATCTTTTCCTTGACAAGGAGATAAATATCTCTCAAGATGTCTACCACTTCACAGCATGTGCAGGTCACATTTTTAAAGCATCCCTACTGCTATTCCAAATTAAAATTTGTGTCTAACTGGTCTTTAAAAAAATTCACAATTTTGATGAATGGGTTACTTGTAAGGTATTTCAGGCTGCTATATTTGAGTTCTGTATTTGAGAACGTCTTTGGTTTTGGGCCTGCTCAAATTCTCTGATCATGTACTATGGAACCACATAATGCTACTTATCATATCCTGTAACAATTTCATAACTGCAACTTTTTAAAACTTAATTGATAAGGCTTGGGAAATTACCTTGCAATTTTATCATATTCAGATTCCTCAGGGGGGAAAGTAATTTCACATATACAAAATACACTTACAGTATTATGAGCCATTCCTTCGTACCTGCATTCACTTCACACTGAAATCCTGTTCCTTGGTACCAGTCTACAGGGGCATCTCCAATGGATTAAAAAGTGTTCATGTATTGGACTTCTTCCAGAGCCCTGTCCCTTTTTTCTATTAAGCACTGCTTGACAACTGTATCTTGGTTTTTCCAGGGCCTCGGCAAGTATTCTTGCTGCTCATATCAAGTATTTCGTGGCAACTTGTAAAGACTTACACTTACCATAACAGCTCCTATTTCCACTGTCCAATAAGTCACTTGAGCCTTTGGCTTTTTATGATCTATATGATTTCTGATGTGAGAAAGAGCTGTTCAAGTGGTGGCTGCTTCCAGCAGAAGAACATATGAGCCATTATATCATACAAAGTCACCCCTGCTTTGTTAGTCCTGGGACGGGATATTACTTTTTGCTGACAGTTGTGTCTGCTCTCACCTTATAGGACATCCAGTGTTCTTTGGAATTGGCTTTGACATGTTTCCTGCAGTTTCCTATCATTAGCTTTGACATGTTTCCTGCAGTTTCTATTAAATGTATCTTCAGATGGGTTTAGCTAGTATTTAGCTTGTGTGTGGGATAGCAGCCAAACAGCCTCCTGTTCAGGTGGATGACTTTGGCTTCACAGAGGAGCACAAGTGGGTTTACATGTTGAGGTTCGTGTTAAGAACTTTGGCTATGTAATTTAGCCAAAAAAAGGTATATGTTAGACTAGTAACTTGCAAGTTATCAATCGATCTGATTCACAGAAACCATTAAGAAAGATTGCTTACCTGTAACTGTGTTTCTGCAAGTGGTCATCTGTGAAATACATTACTGCACCCATTCACACCCTCCCTTGTCATGTTCTGCTTCTCTTTAGATGCTTGGCTGCTCCTTGGGTGCCATGGAACAGGCTTAGGAGGGAATTGTAGGGATGTGGCTCCCAAGGGGTGGGCAGGGCATCTACCCATATGTTCCATTAAAGCTCTAGAACGGGTCTGCACAACTTCCTAGGTGTTTGGGACCCAGACTCCCAGAAGCCCTATCCAGCTTGTCCAATGATCAGGAATCCTGGGAGCTGGGGGCCTCTGGGTTGCACAGGCTTCCTCTAGAAGATCCTGGATAGTGCTCCATGCAGGATAACAAGGGGAATGCCACAGTAATCATGGATACAGAACAATACAAGGAGAAGGTCAGAAAACTCCTGGACCCTACTATATACAGAAAACTTAAACAAGACCCAACTGCCAAAATAACCAAGAAGACCAACACTCTGATTAAGAACTCCTCAATCAACTTCGACATGTGACAACAGCTATGTAAATCAGAAGCCCTTCCACCTAGGTTTTATGGAATCCCAAAAATTCATAGGAATCTACCCCACTCAGACCCATAGTGAGTGCCATTGGATCCCCCACGTACGACTTAGCAAAATTTCTTGCTGCACAGTTGCAAAGCCATATTGGGCTCACTACACACTACATCAAGGACTCAGCCCACTTCATAGAAAAAATCAGCAATCTCAAGTTAAATACCAACGACAAACTGATCAGCTTCGATGTGGTGTCTCTATTTACCATGGTCCCGGTAGCAGACACTATGGCACTCATCAACCAGAGGTTCCCAGAAGACATCATAGTTCTGTTTCACCATTGCCTCACCACCAGCTACTTTCAGTGGGACAATGAGTTCTATCAACAGAAAGATGGAGTAGCTATGGGGACCCCTCTCAGCCCAGTCATAGCTAATTTCTACATGGAACACTTTGAAAAACAGCAACCAAAAAGCCCACTATTTGGTTCAGATATGTGGATGACACTTTCACCATTTGGAGCCACGGAGAAGAAGAATTCAACGGGTTCCTGGACCATCTTAACAGCATCCACCCAAACATCCAGTTCACCATGGAAAAAGAAAATGAAAGAAGACTGCCTTTTCTAGATGTCCTAGTCATCTGCAAACCAGATCAACAATTGAGTCACACTATTTACAGAAAACCCACACACACAGACAGATATCTACATAAAAACTCCAACGATCACCCAAGTCAAAAAAAGAAGCACCATTAAAGCCTTGGCAGACCGTGGAAAACTAATCTGCGAACCCCACCTCCTCCAAGATGAACTGAACCACCTAAACTGGGCTCTACAGGCCAATGGATACTCAACCTCAGACATCAGAAGAGCTGCAAGACTGAGAACAAGCCACGAGAATAAAGATGAAGATCCACCCAGAGAAAAAGGGTTCTTGCCATACATCAAGGGAACCACTGACCGCATAGAGAAGCTGATGAGGAAACACAACATACAAACTATCTACAGGCCCACCAAGAAAATCCAACAAATGCTACGTTCAGCAAAGAACAAGAGGGATCCTCTCACTTCTGCAGGAGTCTACTGTATACCATGCAGCTGTGGACAAGTCTACCTAGGGACCACCAAACGCAGCATTGCCCAAACACGAATCAAGGAACATGAAAGGCACTGCAGACTACTTCAACCAGCAAAATCAGCCATAGCAGAGCACCTGATGAACCAACCTGGACACAGCATATTATTTAAGAACACAGAAATGCTGGACCACTCTCAGAACCACTGTCAGACTACACAGAGAAGCCATTGAAATCCACAAGCATGTGGACAATTTCAACAGAAAGGAGGAAACCATGTAAATGAACAAAATCTGGCTACCAGTATTAAAAAAAACCTCTAAAATTGCAACAGCACAACAACAGAGAGGAAGCAGGCAGGGACATCTAATTACCTCTCAACAAAAGTTTGCCCCAGGCGCAGTCAGGCCATTGTATGCTAATCAAGGTGGTCAGTTGAAACAACACACCTAGCTCCAGCAGAGAAGAGTCCTTTGTCTCACCCTGGTCATTCCACAGATATATAAACCCTTTTGCCTAGTTCCAACAGACCTCACTACCTCTGAGGATGCTTGCCAAAATGCAGGCGAAACATCAGAAGAGAATGCCTCTAGACCATGGCCATACAGCCCGAAAAAACCTACAACAACCCAGATAACCTCTTTGTTGTCATTTCACAGATGACCACTTGAAGAAAGACAGTTAGTTACAGATAAGCAATCTGTCCTTTTATGTTCTGCCGCTAAAACGCTTTTTAACTTTCAACTTGCTTTTTAAAAGGCCATCTCATTTTAAAAATAAACTTCATCTTTAAAAGCACACTGCCATTTATTTGGCAAATTCTCTCAGAACGCGCAAGTTCAATTTGATAGCACTGTAGCACAGCTGCTGTGTTCAATGACCTTTGATCATATTTCCATGTCACGCCTTCAGGCAGTACAAATGGTCCCTCAACTTGGATCTTGTTCTAAAAAGACACAACCTGGGATCCCCTAAATTGTTCCCAGTAGAAGGAGGTACACTGAACATGATGGACCAAAAGGCCTCACCCAGCAGAGTCTCAGGAACTCTGCTTGCCAGATCTGATATGCCCATTTTAGGCTAATCCTTTGAAGTGGGCACCTATAGTAAATGCATTACTGTGCTGATTCAGGCTGAGCAATAAGAAAGGTCACAAAGGTGGCTGTCTTGAGCAACAGTTCAGAAGGATTGTTTTGTGTTTTTTCACAATGGTCAAAGTACATTGTCTCAATTGTGAAGCTTGTTGCCAAAAGGTACCAAATCCCAACTGAATAAATCATAGAACCATTGAGTTGGAAAAGACCTCATGGGCTATCCAGTACAACCCCCTGCCAAGAAGCAGGAAAACCACATTCAAAGCACCCCTGATAGATGGCCATCCAGCCTCTATAAAAGCCTCTGACGAAGGAGCCTCCACTACACTCCGGGGCAGAGAGTTCCACTGCTGAACAGCTCTCTTTCCAGTTAGGAAGCTCTTCCTAATTTTCAGCTGGAATCTCCTTTCTTGTAGTTTGAAACCATTGTTCCGTGTCCGAGTCTCCAATCAGCAGAAAACAAGCTTGCTCCCTGACTTCCTCTCACATATGTAGCCATGGCCATCATGTCTCTTCCCAGAGGAGACATGGAATTGGAGGAATTCTTAGAGGAATTGGAAAAATATATTGTTGTACCAAAGTGATTTGATACATTCTGATAGTTTTGATCTGTACATAATATCACAGGGATTCAGAAAAGGTTCCACTTGCTTTTAGCAAGTCAGAAGACTAGCTGAGCCCCACAGTTGAGGGAGCAGACAACCCTGAGATATACTCCTCATCCAAGGGGGAAAATCCCATGTGAATTTATTTATTATTTATTACTGGTGCTTTTACCCCGCCCTTCTCAACCCCCGGAGGGGGACTCAGGGCGGCTTACAAAAAAGGCAGAATTCGATGCCTATACATAATAATACATAGTATACAAAATATAAAATATAAAAGAACAATATACAAAATGTAATTAAAACGATTATCACAATAAAACATCAGCACTGGTACCTAAAACATTATATAAACATCGTATAAACATCATATAAAAGCATTCTTGTAAACAGCGTTTCGTTTCCAGAGTTCCACATAACCAATCCAT
The DNA here is from genome assembly GCF_037176765.1 of Anolis sagrei. NCBI lineage: Eukaryota > Metazoa > Chordata > Lepidosauria > Squamata > Anolidae > Anolis > Anolis sagrei. The sequence goes on from NC_090035.1 coordinate 35,025,521, forward strand.
TAGTCATTTCCTAGCCATCAGTAGAGTTCTTCTTTATTTACCCGCTTGTCCAAATGCCTGGTCCCAGATCCATGTTTTTAGTTTTTTCCTGAAAGAAAGGAGCGTAGTTGCAGATCTGATTTCCCCGGGGAGAGAATTCCATAGGCGGGGGGCCACCACCGAGAAGGCCCTGCTCCCCGTCCCCGCCAATCTCACTTGTGATAAAGGCGGGGTCGAGAGCAGGACCTCCCCAGAGGATCTTAGGCTCCGGGGTGGGACGTAGAGGGAGATCCGTTCGGACAGATACACTGGGCCGGAACCGTATAGGGTTTTATAGGTCAAAACCAGCACCTTGAATTGTGCTCGGAACTGGATTGGCAGCCAGTGGAGCTGACATAACAGGGGGGTGGTATGCTCCCTGTATGACGCCCCGGTGAGCAATCTGGCTGCCTCTCGCTGGACTAGTTGAAGTTTCCGAGCAGTCTTCAAAGGCAACCCCACGTAGAGTGCGTTGCAGTAATCTAATCGGGATGTAACAAGAGCGTGGACCACCGTGGCCAAGTCCGACTTCCCAAGGTACGGGCGCAGCTGGCGCACAAGTTTTAATTGTGCAAAAGCTCTCTCGGCCACCCCTGAGACCTGGGGCTCCAGGCTCAGCGATGAGTCCAGGATCACTCCCAAGCTGCGAACCTGTGTCTTCAGGGGGAGTGTAACCCCGTCTAACACAGGCTGTAACCCTATGCTCTGTTCGGCCTTCCGACTGACCAGTAGGACCTCTGTCTTGTCTGGATTTAATTTCAATTTGTTAGCTCTCATCCAGTCCGACAGAGCGGCTAAACACCGATTCAAGGTCTGGACCGCCTCCTTGGTGACAGGTGGGAAGGAGTGACAGATTTGGACGTCATCTGCATAGAGATAGCATCTTAGTCCGAAACTCCGAATGATCTCTCCCAGCGGCTTCATGTAGATGTTAAATAACATCGAGGACAAGATTGAACCCTGTGGGACTCCACACAACAACGGTTGTGGGGCCGAACAGGTGTCACCCAATAACACCTTCTGGGTCCGTCCCTCAAGGAAGGATCGGAGCCACCGCAGAGCAGTGCCTCCGAGCCCCATATCCATGAGGCGGCCCAGAAGGATACCGTGATCGACGGTATCGAAGGCCGCTGAGAGGTCCAGCAGAACTAACAGGGACACACTCCCCCTGTCCAGTTCCCTGCGCAGATCATCTACCAAGGCGACCAAGGCTGTCTCAGTTCCATGTCCCGGCCTAAAGCCAGACTGTGCCGGGTCTAGATAATCAGTGTCTACCAGAAATCCCTGGAGTTGTGTCGCCACCACACGTTCCATGACTTTGCCCAAATAGGGGAGATTGGAAACTGGCCAATAGTTGTCGAATTGAGTGGGATCCAGTGATGGTTTCTTCAACAGCAGTTTTATAATAGCTTGCTTTAAGCTCGCTGGAAATATTCCTTCCTGTAAGGAGGCATTAACCATCACCTTCACCCACTCTGCCAAACCCCCTCTGGCTTCCTTGACCAGCCAGGATGGGCAGGGGTCTAGGATGCATGTAGTGGGTCGCACCTCTCCAAGGATCCTGTCCACATCCTCGAGCTGAACCAATTGAAACGAATCCAACAAACCTGGACAAGCAGATGCTCTCGTTACATCCCCAGAGACCGCCGTTAACATGACGTCAAAACCCGACCGAATCCGCTCAATTTTATCCGCGAAGAATCGAGCAAATGCTTCACAGCGAGCCACCGAGTTGTCTGAGGCCTCGCTTTTTGGCGGATGTAACAGACCCCTGACAACTCGGAAGAGCTCAGCTGGACGATTTTTCGCAGATGCAATATTGGCTGCCAGAGATGTTTTTTGCGCAGCCGCTATTGCCACTTCGTAAGACCTTAAAAAGGTCTTCAGAAGTGTTTGAGCTGGTTTGGTGGGGTTTCGACGCCACATGCACTCTAGCCTCCTCTTTTCTCGCTTCATTGCTGCCAGTTCCTTAGTAAACCAAGAGGCTGGTTTAGCTCGGCTATTCGAGAGGGAGCGTTCCGGGGCGATCATATCAATGGCCCTGGTCAACTCACTATTCCAGCGAGAGACCAGGACATCGACAGGATCGCTAGCCAAGGAGGTGGGAGAATCCCCAAGAGCCATCAGGAATCCATTTGGATCCATAAGTCTCCTGGGGCGGACCATTCTAATGGGTCCACCACCCCTGCGGAGGTTGGGAGGTGCAGTTAGTCTAAACCTGATCAGATGATGATCGGTCCATGGCAAAGGAGCGATGGTCAGCTCCTCCACCCCGTCACCCCCATCCCATCCTTGAGAGAATACCAAATCCAATGTGTGCCCGGCGCTATGGGTGGGACCAGATATTAGTTGGGACAGGCCCATGGTTGCCATGGCGGCCATGAAGTCCTGAGCCGCGCCGGAAAGAGAGGCCTCGGCATGGACATTGAAATCTCCCAGGACTAAAAGCCGTTGGGAGCTCAATGCCATGTCCGAGACCACTCCTGCTAGCTCAGGTAGGGAGACTGTAGTGCAGCGGGGTGGTCGGTACACCAACAGAATCCCTATCCTGTCCCGGTCACCTATCCTAAAGCCGGCACATTCAAATGCAGTTGATTGTGGGATGGGACGTCTGATCAGGGGGATAAAATCCTTATAGACAACTGCAACTCCGCCTCCCCGCCCTCCAAGTCTTGGTTGGTGCTGCACAGAGTAACCCGGTGGGCAGAATGTTTCTGCAGCAGAAGCTCGTGATCAGAACACTAACCGGGGTCAAAGCTAAATGAAAGAAATATAAATTATTGTGACATTCTATCATGACTCCCCAGGCCCTGCTGATACTTTGCATATAGGCACACAATTTCCTTAAATACAAACCAGTACCTGCTGGAGGCAAAATCATTCAATTGCTTATATGTTGGCAGCTCTGGAAGCAGAACAAACAGCACGGGCTTCTTTCCAACCAACTAGACCTGTCCTGGAAAATAGCACAGCTCACCTCAAGTATTTCCCAGCTTTTGTCTCTAGCAGAAAAATTTCCACTTGGCGACACACTTGTAAAATAAATTGCACTTTAATAAGAAAAACCATAGTGCAGCAACAGGGGAGGTTCAGACTGCAAAGGTCAGTCTTACTGTGCTGCTCCTTTAACCAAGGTACGAAAGGCATCTCACAAGCTAAGTCCCCAAAAGTCAGGCTCCACTACCACCCAAGATAAAACTGCTGGGGGCAGTGGAAGGAAAGTGTGTATAAAGTTCCCACTGAGTCTCTGGGACAACTACCCTGGCACGTTGCTGGCCACTGCAGTCTCCCCATGACACAACGGCAGTGCTCAGGGCTAGACATCCCTTTCCAGATTCTTTGGTTTTCTCAGTACAGGAGCAATGTCAAGAGGAAGGATCTTGTTCCATGCCACTCCGAAACAAGCGCCTCACGTGGACCGTTGCATTCCCTTCTCAGTGCCAATGAAGACAGTGATATTTGTGTAGAGAGGGTGCAATTCCTTGGAAAGCAGCTGGTACTCCAATGTGTTCATGCCATCCTGTTTCCACGTTCTTCTTGTCTTGGCCAGCAAGTTAAATCTGGAAGAAAAAGTAACAAGAAAAACCTATTCAAGCATTGCCTTCTCTCTCTCTACTGATACGTTTGTAGTTTAGGGGGAAACTGCATTCTGTTTACAGTAATTTCTAGTGAAATAGTATTATTTAGACAATATTCTGCAGTATGGTAAAGAGCACACAATCAGTTTTCTATAACAGAGTATATCAATTATTTCCTATCGTGGTCAACTGTGAATCGCACAGACAGCTCAGGCGCTCCCGCGCCATTTTTTTTCCAAGATGGCACGGGAGCAGCACCTCCTTTGTCCGCTCCCAAGGGGGATCTAAAAACTTTCCCCTCGACCTCCCCATCGGACCCCTTTCCACCACACTGAGTCCTCCTGAGGGACTTGTGGAGATCCAGGGAGGCTTTCAATAAGAGGACCAGCAGCGATGGCCTGAAATTCGCCGTTTCCACCGCGGCACGGTTGCGAGCTCTTACCTCCAGCCGACATCTTGGAGGCGAGGCTTGTGGGGCCTGCATTGGCTGGCGACCGGGCCCTGACGAAGAGCTTTAGCGGAGAGCGGATTGGCGACCCTGGGAGCCCCAAATTCTACCTGGTGAGGCTCCCGGCCCTTCCACCGCCCCGGGGGAGGTTCCATCGGGCCTACTAGGCCCCCGCCGCTCCTGCCGCCCCGGGGGAAGGGAGAGAAGGAAAGGGCCCGGCCGAACTCCATCGGGCCTGCTAGGGCCCGCCGCTTTGCGCCCCCCCCCCTCCCGCCGCGCCGGGGGAGGGGAGAGAAGGCAAGGGCCCCCTGCTGATCTCTTTTTTTTCTGTTAAAATTGTTTATTTTGATTATGGTATATAACAGAAAAGCAAACCATTGCAAATCAGATATAATCAGGTACCAATATTTTTGACGTGTACATGCCTATCTACCTTATTCAATCAATCAGTTAATTTTGACGTTATGTACAAATTATTATCATTTACATATCTTAATACACATAAACTTGCTATTTCCGGCTGTTTTCCACTACTTTCAGTCAGAGCTTAGTATTAAATTTTTTCATAACATACAGGAAATCAGCACATGGCATTTTACACACATACCCCAGACCTTAGACTCAACCCAAAACCCCTATCCTGAACAAACTAAACCCTCATCCCCACACCCGTGCACCCTTCACCATGACTTCCCGCACTGAAACACTATGAAGCCTTTAAGCCTATTTATCTATCCTTATTCATGGTAAACCTAAATTCCTAATGGAGCTCCTCTATATTACTGACTCTCTATTCAGATATGCCATGGCCAACCTCCATTTTTCTAGAAAGTCCTCATTACTCTTATTCCTCCTGTTATAAGTTAGTCTGGCCATTAGCATATATTCTCGCATTCTTTCCCTCCAATCCTTTTTGGTTAGACCTTTTTCCCCTTTCCAATCTTTGGCTATGGTTAATCTTGCCGCTGCAAAGCTATATTGATATATTCTTGGTCCTTTTGATTATTATTTTCTCTCTGTAGACCTAGCAGACACAGTCCTGGGCTTTTTTTAATCTTGTTATGTAATATTTTATTTGTCTCCTTAATTACCTTATCCCAAAATTCCTGTACGATCACACAGGTCCACCACATGTAGAGAAATGTCCCTTTCTGTTTCCTTCACCTCCAGCAAATACCTTGTTGTGATTTGTCTATTTTAGCTAATGTAGCTGGGGTGATATAACATCTGTAAAACATTTTGTATTGATTCTCCCTGATTGAATCCGGGGGAGGGGAGGGGAGGCAAGGGCCCCTGGCTGATCTCCATTGGGCCTGCTAGGCCCCGCCGTTGAGCGCCCCCCTCCCGCCGCTCCGGGGGAGGGGAGAGAAGGCAAGGGCCCCCGGCTGATCTCCATCGGGCCTGCTAGGTCCCAACGTTGAGCGCGCCCCCTCCCGCCACTCCGGGGGAGGGGAGAGAAGGCAAGCGCCCCCCGGTTGATCTCCATCGGGCCTGCCAGGCCCTGCCGTTGAGCGCCCACCCTCCCGCCGCTCCGGGGGAGGGGAGAGAAGGCAAGGGCCCCCCGACTGATCTCCATCGGGCCTGCTAAGCAACGGAGAAGTGTGGAACGTTGACAATATTTCCATCATTGTTGCTGTGATCTTTGCCATCTGACTCTTTTAATTTTGTTGTTTTAATTTTTCCTACTTTTCTCTTTTTTGGCTAGTCACTATATAGTTATAGTTTGGCTGTATGTTTGTATGTTGTATGTGTTGTTGCTGATTGTATCAGGAGGTACGAAGAACTAATAGGGTTATATATATAGGAATTGGAAGTAGAGGATACTTGCATGAACACCTTGCATGAAAGGTAACCTGTATGAAGTGACCCAGGAGAGCACATGGGACCGGCTGTGGTAAAGAAAGTGGAGACATAGGAAGGGGTGAATGGTAGTTGGATGTATATACTTGTGAGAAGTGTGAGGGTGAGTATTAGCTGGTGAGAGAAATTTGGAGTGTTGAAAGAATGACTGACTGTGACGGATGTTGGATGTGAGTGAGAGTTTGGTAAGAGTGGGTGTATGTTAGTGGTGTGAGTGGCATTTAATATAGACATGGGAATGGCTGAAACAGAGTCTCATGTGAAGAACGACCTACTGCACTTTTACGACCTCCTGAAGGAATCGTTCAGTCTTTTGTTGCTTCAACTTAAGATCCTGAATGAGAAAATGGACCACCTTTTTAGAGGCTTTGCCTCCCTATCAGGAATTTCAGTGCAATCCGATCCCCCAAGGACAGACAATCTTTCGTGTGCAGATCTGGCCAAGGATTTGGGCCCAAGTGAGGAGAAAGGCACCTTGGACCTTGGGGTGGAAGGAGGAATGGATGATGAGATGATTGAGGGTGGGGGAGGGTCGTCGGGCATACATAGGAATGAGAACATCTTAGAGTGGCAGTGGACTTTGATGGCCTCCCAGAGGACAACTAATAATGTAACATCAGATCATACTGCTCAGCCAACTGCAGCTTATGCCCAGGAACAACTTCTCCTAACAGACAATTTTGCGGTAGACATTGCTGACCTAATGGTAAATAGAGGCAGATGAACCTCTAGGAGGGCGGTCTGTGACTCATTAGCCCAAATCTTAGGAAAAAGACCACGGGAAATAAGATTGGAAGCCATAACATGGCTGCGGAAGGACTTTCAATCTCCTGACCGCTCCACTCGTCTTATAATCACACCAGAAGACAATTTATGGCTTGGTGAGCTAAGGACAATGTGATCCTGTCTAAAGAAATGGGGCATCACCATCAGAAGGGTAGTTGTGGACCCCTATATTCGCCCCCTCTTTGACACCGGGGTACCTTCCCGCCTTGTTCCATCAGGTCCCCGTGAGAATTCCACAGACAGTTCCCCGGTTAGGGCTCCCCCTCCTGGTTTGTATCATTTCGAGACCCCATCTGCCCCAGTTGTCCCCACACAATCAACCACTCTTTCCCGCCCAAGAACACTTCCCTTGTTCAGCCCACTCAGTTCCCTCGCTGACTCTCTGTCCTCCCCATCATCGGAAGCATCCCCATCTAACACCCAAGGGAGACCATACTCCAGCCCTACCTCTCCTGAGAGTTGACTAGCCGCAGATCCCAACCATGTAGGGGGGGAGTGGGCCCGGAGGAGGGGGACATCATTCAGGTCTTGTGGGGGAGGAGATCTGTGGGTCACCAACATCCCAGGGAGAAGCGCAACAGAGTTCTTGCGACCCTGGAGAAGGTAGGAAGTGGTAGGCTCCATGGCAGTCCCCTCAGTCTTAAGGTCCTGCTGATTAATGCCAGATCCGTTAATGGTAAGACCGCTGCCATTCAGGACCTGATCCTGGATGAGAGAGCGGACCTGGCATGCATCACTGAAACCTGGCTGGATGAGCTGGGGGGAGTAAATCTCACTCAGCCATGCCCACCGGGCTTCGGAGTGCATCAGCAGGCCAGACAGGGGGGGCGGGGAGGAGTGGTCGCAGTAGTCTTTCGGCATTCCATCGCCGTGACCAGATGCGCTGTTCCGCAAGCACCTGGGTTTGAGTGTGTCCACCTGAAGGCGGGGAACCGTGACAGTGTGGGGTTTCTGCTGGTGTACCACCCACCCTGCGACCCAGCAGTTTCCCTGTCTGAGCTGGCAGAAGTGGTCTCCAATTCGGCCCTGGTCTCCCAGCGCTTGGTGGTGCTGGGAGATTTTAACATCCATGCTGAGACCTCTTTGCCCGGCACAGCTCAGGACTTTATAGCCACCATGACGACCATAGGACTGTCATAAATTATATCAGGACCCACCCATCAGGCTGGACATACACTTGACCTAGTTTTTATGGCGGACAGTGGAATGATCAGAGTGGAAGAACAAAACATCCTTCCAGTGACATGGTCTGATCACTATCTGATCAGTCTTCGACTGTCTGCGACCCTCAACCTTCGCAGGGGTGGAGGACAGATTAAAATGGTCCACCCCAGGAGACTGATGGATCAGGATGGATTCCTAAGGAATCTTGGGGTTCTTCCTGTCATGGAGCCTGGCGATTATATCGATGCCTTGGTAGATCTCTAATAAGGAGATGTCCAGGGCGATAGATACGATCGCTCCCGAATGTCCCATCTCGTTGCATCATGACAGATCGTCTCCCTGGTTCACCGAGGAGCTGGCTGTGATGAAGCATATGAGAAGGGGGCTAGAGCGCAAGTGGAGGAGATTTCTGGACATATCTGACCAAGCAGGGCTAAAGCCTCTCTTAAGGCATATTCCGTGGCTATGCGGATGGCCAGGGAATCTTTCACGACCATCCGTATAGCGTCTGCAGCAAATAGATCATCGGAGCTGTTTCGGGTTGTCGGGGAGCTTCTTCACCCACCTATGGTGGAGGAGATCGTTGACGACCCAGCAGCTTGGTGTTGCAACTTCGCACACCATTTTGCAGGCAAAGTTGCTCAGATACGCCTTGAGCTTGACTCCAATTCCATCGCAGTGCCAGAGGAGGTGACAGAGGCATCTGCTTGTCCAACTTTGTGGGATTATTTTAGGCTTGTTCTTCCTGAGACCATAGAGGAGGTCCTTGGGGCTGTGAGGGCGACCACTTCGACTCTAGACCCTTGCCCATCTTGGCTTATTAAATCTGCCAAGGAGGGGTTGGTTGATTGGTTTGTGTTGATTGTTAACGCATCGCTGGAGCAAGGGATTTTTCTATCCAACTTGAAACAGGCTGTGGTTCGCCCACTCCTCAAAAAGCCTTCCCTTGACTCCACAGTGCTGAACAATTATAGGCCAATCTCCAACCTCCCTTTTTTGGGTAAGGTGCTGGAGCGGGTGGTCGCCTCCAAGCTCCAGGGCTTCCTAGATGACATCAGTTACCTAGATCAGGCACAGTCTGGCTTCAGGCCTGGTCACGGCACCGAGACAGCCTTGGTCGCCTTGGTGGATGACTTCCGTAGAGAGCTGGACAGGGGGAGTGTGACCCTGTTGGTTCTCTTGGACATCTCAGTGGCTTTCGATACCATCGATCATGGTATCCTTCTGGGTCGCCTTTCTGGGATGGGTCTCGGGGGCACGGTTCTGTCGTGGCTCCGGTCCTTCCTGGAGGGACAAACCCAGATGGTGAAGCTGGGAGACGCCTGCTCGGATCCCTGACCTTTGACCTTGGGGTCCCGCAAGGCTCTATTCTTTCTCCCATGCTCTTTAACATCTACATGAAACTGCTGGGAGAGGTCATCCGGAGTTTTGGAGTTGGGTGCCATCTCTACGCAGATGACACACAACTCTACTACTCTTTTCCACCTAATTCCAAGGAGGCCTCTCGAGTGTTGGACAAGTGCCTGACCGCTGTGTCTTATCTGAATGAGGACGAACAAGCTGAAGATCAATCCCGACAAGACAGAGGTCCTCCTGGTCGATCGCAAACCGGACCGGGGTATAGGGTGGCTGCCTGTGTTGGATGGGGTTACACTCCCCCTGAAGCCACAGGTCCGTAGCTTGGGTGTCCTCTTGGACTCATCGCTCACGCTTGAGGCTCAGGCATCGGCAGTGTCCGGGAGAGCTTTTGCACAATTGAGACTTGTGCGCCAGCTGCGTCCATACCTCGCGAAGGCTGATCTGGCCGGGGTGGTCCATGCCTTGGTCACCTCTAGACTGGATTACTGCAACACGCTCTACGTGGGGCTGCCCTTGAAAAGCGCTCGGAAATTCCAGCTGGTCCAACGGGCAGCAGCCAGGATGTTAACCGGGGCTCATTACAGAGAGAGGTCAACCCTCCTGTTTAAGGAGCTCCACTGGCTGCCGTTTATTTTCAAAGCCCAATTTAAGGTGCAGGTGCTTCCTACAAAGCCCTGAACGGTTTGAAACCACCCTACCTGCGTGACCGTATCGCTGTCTACGAACCCACACGCTCCATGAGTCATCTGGAGAGGCCCTGCTCATGATCCCGCCCGCGTCGCAAGCGCGCTTGGTGGGGACGCGAGACAGGGCCTTTTCTGTGGTGGCCCCCGACTCTGGAACACCCTCCCGAAAGATCTCAGACAAGCCCCTACATTGGCAGTCTTCAGGAAGGAATTGAAAATCTGGCTGTTCCAATGTTCCTTTTCAGATTAGGAACCTCCAGCACCAAATCCTAGAAGCACCTTAGTAGAACCAAAATCACTGCACACTGCACACCGCACTTATATTTAATCCCACATCCCTCCTGCCACATCAGCACTTTTAACCCTGTACCCCTACTTCGGACGGCCCAGTTTTAATAGTGTCTTGTATTGTTACTGTTATTGTTTTCCTGCTTAACTGTTTTTAATTTGCTTTGGGTATTGTATTGTTGTATTGTGTTTTTGGGGCTTCGGCCTGTGTAAGGTGCATCGAATCCCTTGGGAGATGCTTGTTGTTGTTCATTCGTTCAGTCGTCTCCGACTCTTCGTGACCTCATGGACCAGCCCACGCCAGAGCTCCCTTTCGGCCGTCACCACCCCCAGCTCCTTCAAGGTCAGTCCAGTCACTTCAAGGATGCCATCCATCCATCTTGCCCTTGGTCGGCCCCTCTTCCTTTTTCCTTCTACTTTCCCCAGCATAATTGTCTTCTCTAGGCTTTCCTGTCTCCTCATGATGTGGCCAAAGTACTTCAGCTTTGTCTGTAGTATCCTTCCCTCCAATGAGCAGTCGGGCTTTATTTCCTGGAGGATGGACTGGTTGGATCTTCTCGCAGTCCAAGGCACTCTCATAACTTTCCTCCAACACCACAGTTCAAAAGCATCTATCTTCCTTCGCTCAGCCTTCCCTAAGGTCCAGCTCTCACATCCATAGGTTACTACAGGGAATACCATGGCTTTGCGGATCTTTGTTGCCAGAGTGATGTCTCTACTCTTTACTATTTTATCGAGATTGGACATTGCTCTCCTCCCAAGAAGTAAGCGTCTTCTGATTTCCTGGCCACAGTCTGCATCTGCAGTCATCTTTGCGCCTAGAAATACAAAGTCTGTCACGGCCTCCACGTTTTCTCCCTCTATTTCCCAGTTGTCAATCATTCTTGTTGCCATAATCTTGGTTTTTTTGATGTTTAGCTGCAACCCGGCTTTTGCAAGATGCTAGCGGGGTACAAATAAAGTAATAATAATAATAATAATAATAATAATAATAATAATACCATATGTGCGAATTCACAGGTGACCACTCAGGAAACTATGGTTAAAGGTAAGCAACCTATATTTAAGTGGCTTGTCTGAAGAAAGTTCACAGGGTATGATGAGGAACACATAGGTTGAAAAAGGGATAGAAGAGTAACACTGGTCAAAAAAGTCCAGTTTTAAAAACAGGAACTTTATGGTAATGAGTTCTGAGTTAAAGAAATTATCTCAGGAAACACACAACTGGACCAAAAAAAACAACAACATGGAGCCCTCAGAAGAAAATATTACCAATGAATAAGAACCAAGCAGCATTCAGTGCTGTTATAGCTTAAATTTAAGATTGATTAGAATTAGTAAGCTTTCTATAGTGACAAGCATTTAGTCCTGATTATTTGGCTCCAGAAAAATGGGATTGTAGGAGGACCTGCCACACAATGACAAAAAAAACACCCATAGCATAAAAATAAAAGCACCTATATAGCTCTAACATAACTGCACTGGATCCCTTCTTCCTCAACTTAGGTGCATCTTAAGGAATTGTCCCAGGTTGTCATCTCTAGTGTGTTAATCCTAGCTAAACACACAGATTTCTTTTCTTTCACTAAGTTCAGTTGAAAATAATACAAGTCATTATATAAGTTTGACGACAGTCAGGCATCAATGTCACATGGACAAAACAATAAATTATTCTCCATGAGTTGTTGAAGGCTTTCATGGCCAGAATCACTTGGTTGCTGTGAGTTTTGTGGGCTGTATGGCCAGGTTCCAAAAGCATTCTCTCCTGACGTTTTGCCCACATTTATGGCAGGCATCCTCTGAGGATGCCTGCCAAAGATGTGGCCAAAACGTCAGGAGAGAATGCTTCTGGAACATTATTATTATTATTATTATTATTATTAACTTTATTTGTACCCCGCTAACATCTCCCGAAGGACTCGGTGCGGCTTACAAAGGCCAAGGCCCTCAACAGAACAACAACATAGCAAGTACACAATAAAACTCAAGCAAACCAATAAACATTAAGCAAAAACAATAAAACATTAAACAATAACATCATGACACAGTTAAAACTAGGGCCGGGCCAAATGTAATGAATAAAAAATTAAAAGTGCTGGACATGACAGGTAAATGTAAGGATTTTAGGGTAGGTGCGATGTGCCGGCAATCTTAAATCTCTAATAAAGTGCATTTGGGACATGATGCTGGGAGTTTCCTATTCTGGAAAGGCACACTGAAACAGCCAGGTCTTCAAGCTCTTCCTAAAGTCTGCCAACGTTGGGGCTTGTCTGATGTCATTGCCATACAGCCCGCAAAACTCACAGCAACCCAATATTCTCCATGAGTTGTTTACTCTGGTACCTTCTGCATCACAAACACATCCTGAGTAGCACAGATTCTGCAGGTATTAACAAAGCTTGCAGGGAATAAAAAGGAAAGTGTTTGTGTACATTTGGCTATCTGGGTTTGTGTAGCAGAAACCTGGTTGTCCAAAAGTGGTTTCTTCCCCTAAGAGTTCTCTCCCACTCACCTCTTGGGGTTCTGCTCATTGCCCTTGTCATGTCCATGTTTGATCATACGGTAATGGCCATGCTGAACAGATGGGCGGGAGATCACCATCCCGCTCAACGCCACCCTGGAGGAGAGCAGACAGACATTTTGGCATCGGTTGGAACCTGAAAGTGCCTCCAGCACATGTACACGTATGTCAACATTCAAGACACCCCATGCAGTACACTCGGTTTCAGCATCTTCAGATCTATCCCACTGCATTTGTGACATTCTTCCTACACCCCAGAAAAAATATATAAACTCGTTTCCTGATCCACCCCAATCCCTGCCCAGCTTCTGCTTGTTTATTTTTTTATGACATTTATATCCCGCCCTTCTCACCCCAAAGGGGACTGAGAGCGGCTTACAAGTTATATGTACATACAATATATTATATTATTAGCACAGCACAATATTAGTATTATATATTACTATAGTGTACTATACCACTATACTGTAATGTCATTAGTAATATTACATGTAATATAAAATGATTATTATATTATTATATTGTATTATTAGTATTATATTGTTTTACAATATTATGATCAATATTCTATGTACATATAATATATTTATTAGCATGGCACAATATTAGTATTATATATTACTAGCTGTGCCCTGCCACGCGTTGCTGTGGCCTATAGTAAAACTTATCAAAGTTGAGGTAGATATCTGGACTATTATGAAAGAGAGGTACCTACCTATTCCTTCCCCCTTTTCCTCCCCCTTTCTCTCCTTTCCTCCTTCTCTACCTCTTTCTTTCTTTCCTTCTTTCACTACTTGGTTTCATCCTTCTCTCTTTCCTTCATTCCCTCCCCCTTTCTTCCTTTGCCTTTCTTCCCTCCCTGTTTGCTTCCTTCTTTCACTTTTTATTTCCTTTTATTTCACCACCATCATTACAATAACAATAATGCAATGCATTGCCTCTGGGACCTGACACCTCTCCCATTCCCCCTAAATGGGTCTCAGAGGAACAATAGCATAATAATAATAATAGAAATAACAACCTTTACCCGCCACGTGTTGCTGTGGCCAATCTTCCCTCTTTCTCTCCTTCTTTCCCTCCCTCCTTCCTTCCTTCCTTCCCATCTTTCCTTCTCCTCTTCTTTCTCTATCTCTTTCCTTCCTTCCCCCTTTTACTTTCTCTTCTGCTGTCTCTCTTTTCTTTCCTTCCATCTTTCCTTTTCTTTCCTTTTCTTCTTCCTCTAACTTTCCTTCCTTCCCCTTTTTTCTTTACCTCCCTTTCTCTTTCTTCCTTCTTTCCTTCTTTCCTTCCTGTCTTTCCTAGATTTTGATAGGGCGGGAAGGGGCGGGGTGGGGTTTGGAGGTGGCCTGAAGTAAAAGGAGGTAAGATTTGGGCAGGGGAGCGATGGAGCGTGGGGTTGCGTGTGTGTGCGGCGGCGGGGGGAGTGATGGAGCCTGGGGTTGCGTGTGTGTGTGCAGCGGCGGGAGGAGTGGGGTTGCGTGTGTGTGTGCGGCAGGGTGTGTGTGTGTGCGGGAAGCGGCGCAGCAGGGCTTGGAGTGGGCATGGTTTCCGCAGAGGGAACGTTGGCCTAAAAGGGTCTCAGAGGAATAATAATAGCATCATCATAATAATAGAAATAACAACCTTTACCCGCCACGTGTTGCTGTGGCCAACCTTCCCTCTTTCTCTCCTTCTTTCCTTTGTTTCCTTCCTTCCTTCCCTCCCATCTTTCCTTCTTCTCTTCCTTCTCTATCTCTTTCCTTCCTTCCCTTTTTCTTTCTCTTCTGGTCTCTTTTCTTCCTTCTCTCTTTCCTTCCCTCCCTCTTTCTCTACATCTTCCCCCTTCCTTCACTCCCTCTTTCCTTCCTTCATTCTCTTTTTTTTCCTTCTCTCCTTCCTTCCTTCCTTCCCCCTTTTTCTTTCTCTTCTTGTCTCTTTTCTTCCTTCTCTCTTTCCTTCTTTCCTTCCCTCCCTCTTTCTCTACATCTTCCCCCTTCCTTCACTCCCTTTCCTTCCTTCATTCCCTTTTTTTTCCTTCTTCCTTCCTTCCTTCCCCCTTTTTCTTTCTCTTCTGGTCTCTTTTCTTCCTTCTCTCTTTCCTTCTTTCCTTCCCTCCCTCTTTCTCTACATCTTCCCCCTTCCTTCACTCCCTCTTTCCTTCCTTCATTCCCTTTTTTTCCTTCTCTCCTTCCTTCCTTCCTTCCCCCTTTTTCTTTCTCTTCTGGTCTCTTTTCTTCCTTCTCTCTTTCCTTCTTTCCTTCCCTCCCTCTTTCTCTACATCTTCGCCCTTCCTTCACTCCCTCTTTCCTTCCTTCATTCTCTTTTTTCTTTCCTTCTCTCCTTCCTTCCTTCCCCCTTTTTCTTTCCCTCCCTCTGTCTCTCATTTCTTCCTTCTCTACCTCTTTCCTTCCCCCTTTTTCTTTCTCTTCTGCGGCTGGGCACCAATGCGCATGCTCAGTTGTTTTGCTGTTTTGTGAGTGTGCTGTGTTGTTTTTCATTTTGAGTAGATATGTTTGTACCTTGTGGGTTGTGTTATGGGCATGGGAATTTTGGTTAAGTTTCGTTGGGGTTTTTTTGAGTTTTGTTGTTTTGCCGTTTTGTGAGTGTGTTGTTGTGTTTTTTTTCATTTTGAGTAGGTATGTTTGTACCTTGTGGGTTGTGTTATGGGCACGGGGATTTGGGTTAAGTTTCGTTGGGGGATTTTTGAGTTTTGTTGTTTTGCCGTTTTGTGAGTGTGTTGTTGTGTTGTTTTTCATTTTGAGTAGATATGTTTGTACCTTGTGGGTTGTGTTATGGGCACGGTGATTTTAATTAAGTTTCGTTGGGGGATTTTTGAGTGTTGTTGTTTTGCCGTTTTGTGAGTGTGTTGTGTTGTTTTTCATTTTGAGTAGATATGTTTATACCTTGTTGGTTGTGTTATGGGTACGGGGATTTTGGTTAAGTTTCGTTGGGGGATTTTTGAGTTTTGTTGTTTTGCCGTTTTGTGATTGTGTTGCTGTGTTGTTTTTCATTTTGAGTAGGTATGTTTGTACCTTGTGGGTTGTGTTATGGGCACAGGGATTTTAGTTAAGTTTCGTTGGGGGATTTTTGAGTTTTGTTGTTTTGCCATTTTGTTAGTGTGTTGTTGTGTTGTTTTTCATTTTGAGTAGGTATGTTTGTACCTTGTGGGTTGTGTTATGGGCACGGGGATTTTGGTTAAGTTTCGTTGGGGGATTTTTGAGTTTTGTTGTTTTGCCGTTTTGTGAGTGTGTTGTTGTGTTGTTTTTCATTTTGAGTAGATATGTTTGTACCTTGTGGGTTGTGTTATGGGCACGGGGATTTTAGTTAAGTTTCGTTGGGGGATTTTTGAGTTTTGTTGTTTTGCTGTTTTGTGAGTGTGTTGTTGTGTTGTTTTTCATTTTGAGTAGATATGTTTGTACCTTGTGGGTTGTGTTATGGGCACAGGGATTTTGGTTAAGTTTCGTTGGGGGATTTTTGAGTTTTGTTGTTTTGCCGTTTTGTGAGTGTGTTGTTGTGTTGTTTTTCATTTTGAGTGGATATGTTTGTACCTTGTGGTTTGTGTTATGGGCATGGGAATTTTGGTTAAGTTTCGTTGGGGGGTTTTTGAGTTTTGTTTCCTCGTTGGATGCCCCTAACAAATTTATATATATAGACTATATTGTACTATACCACTATACTTGTTCTACACAGGCTCAAGGGCAGTGTTTCTCAACTTGGGGGTCGGGACCCCTGGGGGGGTCACGAGAGGTTGTCAGAGGGGTCGCCAAAGGCCATCGGAAAACATAGTATTTTCTGTTGCTCATCGGGGTTCTGTGTGGGAAGTTTGGCCCAATTCTATCATTGGTGGGGTTCAGAATGTTCTTTGATTGTAGGTGATCTATAAATCACAGCAATTACAACTCCCAAATGTCAAGTCTCTTTTCCCTAAACTCCAACGGTGATCACATTTGAGCATATTAAGTATTCATGCCAAGTTTGGTCCAGATCCATCCTTGTTTGATTCCACAGTGCTCTCTAGATGTAGGTGAACTACAACCCTCAAATTCAAGGTCAATGCCCACCAGACCCTTCCAGTACTTTCTGTTGGTCATGAAAGTTCTGTGTGCCAAGTTTGGTTCAATTCCATTGTTGGTGGAGTTCAGAATGCTCTTTGATTGCAGGTGAACTATAAATCCCAGCAACTACAACTCCCAGATCACAAAATTAGTCGTTGTCTCCCAACCCCACCACTATTCAAATTTGGATGTATCAGGTATTTGTGCTACATTTGGTCCAATGAATATAAATACATCCTATACATCAGATACTTACATTACGATTCATAACAGTAGAAAAATTACAGTTATGAAGTAGCAATGAAAATAATGTTACGGTTGGGGGTCACCGCAACATGAGGAACTGTATTAAGGGATCGCGGCATTAGGAAGGTTGAGAAACACTGCTCTAGGAATTACCACATGCCTTGGGAGCCAGGATTCCAGAGGTCCCCCCTGCACTTATGACAGGCCTGCTTGTGCGCAATAGGTGACTGAATGCCTGACAATATATCTGTTTGCTCTTCTGTCACTAAGATTTGGCAGGAGAATTCTTACCGGGCTGCAATGTCGTCATCTTCACCGCCCCAGCCCCAGTAGTTGTTGGAAAAGCCATTCATCTTCATATATTGCTCTGGACTGAGTGCTGCAACACCTCCAAAGTAGGACTTGTAGGGAAGCCTAACAGAATATTAATTGAAATTGGCATTTATAAAGCAGTAGGTTACAGAGAATCTCAAGAGAAAATCCTACAGAATATCTTCTGGCATTTAGAATCCCCTGAGATAGAACAGGGTTGCAATCTAAGGATGATAAAAGAGCGACATGGGATAGGGGAAAAAAGGA
Organism: Anolis sagrei; assembly: GCF_037176765.1. NCBI lineage: Eukaryota > Metazoa > Chordata > Lepidosauria > Squamata > Anolidae > Anolis > Anolis sagrei. The sequence goes on from NC_090035.1 coordinate 35,043,088, forward strand.
AAATAGATTCAAATGTGAAATCTTATGTAACTGTTACATAAACTGAATAAAACAGCAAATTCTGTGAGAGAAGAGGTAAAATAGCAGTAAAGGTAAAGGTTTTCCCCTGACATTAAGTTCAGTAGTGTCCAACTGGGAGTTGGTGCACATCTCCATTTCTAAGCCGAAGAGCTGGCATTGTTCATAGACTTCTCCAAGGTCATGGGGCCAGCATGACTTCATGGAGCGCCGTTACTTTCCCGCTGGAGCGGTACCTATTGATCTCACATTTGCATGTTTTTGAACTGCCAGGTTGGCAGAAGCTGGGGCTAACAGCAGGCAGTCACCCCACTCCCTGGATTTGAAGCGCCAATGTTTCGATCAGCAAGTTCAGCAGCTCAGTGGTTTAACCTGCTAATCCACCAGGGGCTTCATGTTACTCTTAACAGCGGGAGTTCACGCAGCTCTCCGGATTCGAACCTGCAACCTTTCGGTCAGCAAGTTCAGCAGCTCAGCAGTTTAACCCACTGTGCCACCGGTGGCTCCTCAGAATAACAGTGAGTCCAGTCAAATTAAAACTCCACTGTACCCTCTCCTCTCCCTCTGACATAGAAATGATTTTAGGTCTTTCATGAGCAGCACTAGTTTATTTCAGAGGAGGCCATTTTGAAGCTATAGTCTTTCTTGCAGCAATATTCATAAGCAATTGAAGCCCAAAGTACGGATTCAAGCCCAGGTCTCCCTGAGCTTAAGTCTAACAATAAAGCTATTACAACACACACTATTCCCACTGGGTTAGAAGTAGGAATAGTGTAAAAAGGAACTCTTTTTAGCACAGTTTTATTTTTGAAAAGAACAAAAACATAAAGGATATCTATTTTGGAAAAGGAAAGAGTTGAGGTGGGCAGAAATAAGAGAGGGACACTCTGGGGGGAAGGAATATCATGCCCGTTTAACTCACTTGTAGCCAAACTTGTCCATAGCAACAGCCACGTGTTTAGGAAACCGGTCACAGGTATACATGTTGCGATCATCTTCAGGGATAAGGTCCACATCATGGAAGAAAATACAGTCCCAGTCCTCATCCTTCATAGCCTCCTTAAAGCCCACATTCAAGAGTTTGGCTCTAATAAAAATATAGTTCTCAGCCTGAGAAAGATGAGTGATAGAATCAAATGCACATATTCACAACCCACACTGAAAGACTTCTTTCATGACACAATTTTTTTCACAATTAGACATTACTGCTCATGATATGCATTCCAGCTTTACGAACTTTTAATAGGACCTCAGTTGTCCAACTCTAAGGTTCCCTGGCTGACCGCATCCCACTTCAAGGATCTCAAGGATACTGGCTTACTCCCAACACTCCCTTCTGTTCTACTGTTGTCAGTACATCTGGCTTGGGTTCAGCTCTTCAGCACAACTTGCTGCTTACTGCCCCCCCCCCCCCCCCCCCCCACTATTGCCTAGCACTGAAACCATCTTTGGCTATCTGTCTATTGTGAGAATTACAAAGGAGAAAGACAAAGATGAGACTGCTTGGGTTGCACTCCATTCTCCTAACTGCAGGGAAAATACACCAATGGAGAAACAGAGAGAGGGTATGGGGCCACTGCAAGGTTCCTGCAACTGGCAGAGAGGAACTGTGGCTCTCTTACCCACTGATGTTGCTGGAAATGTAAGATACTCCAATTAGGTAGAAAAAAATGAAATGCAAAAATACAGAATGGGGGAAGTCTGTCTCGATAGTACGTATGAAAAAGATCTTGGAGTCCTTGTGGACAACAAGTTAAACATGAGTCAACAATATTATGTGGTAGCTAAAAAAAGTGAATGGGATTTTGGCCTGCATAAACAGGAATCTATTGCCTAGATCCAGGGAAGTCATGCTACACCTCTATTCTGCCTTTGAAAGACCACACCTGCAATCACACTGTGTCCAATTTTGGGCACTGCAATTGAAGGGAGATGTTGACAAGCTGGAATGTGTCCAGAGGATGATGACTAAATAGATCAAAGGTCTGGAGAACAAGCCCTAAGAGGATCGGCTGAAAGAGCTGGGTATGTTTAGCTTGAGGAAGAGAAGGTTGAAAGGAAACATGATGAGGGCCATGCATAAATATGTGAGGGGAAGTCATAGGAAAGAGGGATCAAGCTTGTTTTCTGCTGCCCTGAAGACAAGGACTCAGAACAATGGCTTCAAACTACAGGAAAGGGCCCCTCCCAGGGCCATTGAGGTCTCTTCCAACGACTTAAATCAAGACATAGTTTTCTTAGATCTACAGAGACACTCGCTGGAACACCCCAGCAAGCGAGAGTCCAAAAGTGGCAGGCCCAAACCCAGCACCTCAATTCATGGGTGATACCAGATGAGAGACTCCCCCCTGGGCACACAGAAGATTGGGCGACTTGGAAGGCGCTGAACAAACCGCTCTGGCACCACGAGATGCAGAGCCAACCTTCAAAAATGGGGCTACAGGGTGGAATCCTCGGCATGCGAGTGCGGAGAAGAGCAAACCACTGACCACCTGCTGCAATGCACCCTGAGCCCTGCCACATGCACGATGGAGGGCCTTCTTGTGGCAACCCCAGAGGCACTCCAAGTGGCCAGATACTGGTCAAAGGACATTTAACCAAATACCAAATTTGCAAAATCTGTGTGGGTTTTTTTCCTTTTTTCTTTCTCTTTCTAATCTCTGTGTTTGTTTTTGCTCTGTTAATTGTAATACAATGGTTGCTGATGACACGATAAATGAAAATAAACAGGAAAGGAGATTCCACCTGAACATTAGGAAGAACTTCCTGACTGTGAGAGCTGTTCAGCAGTGGAACTCTCTGCCCTGCAGTACGGCGAAGACTCCTTCTTTGGAGGCTTTTAAGCAGAGGCTGGATGGCCATCTGTCAGGAGTGCTTTGAATGAGATTTTCCTCCTTCTTGGCAGGGAGTTGGACTGGATGGCCATTGAGGTCTCTTCCAACTCTATGATTCTATGAAAGACCCTGCACTCCCAGTTTTAATTTCAACATTTGCCTCTTTCCTGAGAAATAATTATGCTATTTAATTACAGGTAAAAAGTGACCCATTGAATCTATTGTTTTTGTGATGAGCCAACACATTGGCCAGTCCAATTGATTCAATGGATCTGTTCTAGTAAGAACATATAGTAGGATTTATGTCCGCGTTTCCTCCATTTCCAGCACAATCCTATGTTTCCTGCCTCCCAGGGCTCTCAACTACTACTATACCTGATGGATGGTGTAGATGCCATAGCTAAGCTGCTGCCTTTGTAAAAACGGGTGCAGGTAGTAGAGCAGATACTTCAAGTGCTGCTCACAATTGCAGTGGGGAATGATCACAGCTGTTTTATGGGTGGAATCACAGTCTGGGGGCCAGTAGTGACCCCCTTTGCTCACATAAGGATTCTTCCGCACAATATCTTCCAGTATCAGGCCTGGAGGAAAGGACACACGAATGGGGCCTCCTGCAGATGGAAAGAGACGTGTCAGTAAACACACCATGTGTCAACAGATTGGAGGCCTCCCTCACAGCAAACCAAACTTCCAATAGAAAACAACTCAACATATTTTCATTATAGATCAAACAGAGTTACAAGACTAATTTGTTTTTTATTCTAATGTCTTTATTTTCACCACCCACTTTATTTCTGGTCATATTGTCAACCTTCAATTATGTTATCATTATTTATTTATTTGACCAGTCATATGACCATTTCAAAATACAGCTTCAATGATGTATTTAACATCTTCAGTTACCATTTCTAGGAGAGGAAAAATAAGTGAAAGGAGAGTCAATTCTTTTTGTTCATGAATGTGTAAACATATACAACTGACTAAAGAGTCTGTTTAAAGATGGACCCATAAATTGCAAGTTCCATTTTTGTCGGTTCCTGAAACTACAGCTTTCTTTTTTTAAAAGTGTTTTTATTGTTTTATCATAGTTATTACATTTGTTATACATTTGTTTATAACAGTTACATATTATTCAACACACTCTTTAACATATAGTCTTATTGTTCTACTTAAACATTCCCCCCCTTTTTTTTCCACCACTGTGCTCCCCTCCCCACATGTCAAGCCACAACTTTTACATATCATCTGTCCAAAATCTCATTTCTTCTTGTGGCGGTAACTTTTCTTCTTTATTTTTTAAACCATTTGCTACAAATTTTCCCCATACAACATCAAAATCACTTTGTTTCCATATACCTTTTTTAACTTTTAATATACATGCAAGCTTATCGTTTATTGCCAGTTTCCATGCTTCCTTGTACCACTCCTCTATTTGTATATTTATTTCTTTTTTCTAGTTCCTTGCTATGAGCAGTCTTGCTATTAGGTTCTTGTAGGTTTTTTCGGGCTATAGGGCCATGTTCTAGAGGCATTTCTCCTGACGTTTCGCCTGCATCTATGGCAAGCATCCTCAGAGGTAGTGAGGTCTGTTGGAAATAGGAAAATGGGTTTATATATCTGTGGAAGGACTGGGGTGCAGCAAAGAGCTCTCTGCTGGAGCTAGGTGTGAATGTTTCAGCTGACCACCTTCATTAGCATTTGAAGGCCTGCCTGAGCCTGGGAAAATGTTCTTTTGAGAGGTGTTAAGATGTGCCTGGTTGTTTCCTCTCTGCTGTTTTGCTGTTGTAATTTTAGAGTTTTTTAAATACTGGTAGCCAGATTTTGTTCATTTTCATGGTCTCCTCCTTTCTGTTGAAATTGTCCACATGCTTGTGGATTTCAATGGCTTCTCTGTGTAGTCTGACATGGTGGTTGTTGGAGTGGTCCAGCATTTCTGTGTTCTCAAATAATATGCTGTGTCCAGGCGGGTTCATCAGGTGCTCTGCTATGGCTGACTTCTCTGGTTGAAGTAGTCTGCAGTGCCTTTCATGTTCCTTGATTCGTGTTTGGGCGCTGCGTTTGGTGGGGTGCTTGCTATTGTTAATAGGTTTGTTATCGCTTCTTTATCCTCCTTTTTCAGTTGTTTATTGTTATATAATGATAATAATGCTATACTAGGACTTTTCTCAATTTTCATATTCATTATAAACTCTATTTCTCTAAATACTTTATCACAAAAATTATTTACATATTTACATTGCCACCACATATGTATATATGTTCCTGGTTCTTGACACCCTCTCCAGCAATTTTTTGAATTATTTTTATTTATATATGCTATTCTTACTGGTGTCAGGTACCACTTCCATATTAGCTTATAATAATTTTCTTTAACCCGTATTGATAAATTTTTTAGATGTCTTTGTCTCCATAATTGTTGCCACTCTGTTTCATTTATTTTTATCTCTAAATCTTCTTCCCAAACCTCTTTAAGGGTATTGGTTTTTGTGTTTCCTTCCTTTATTTCAATTATTATTTTATATATTTTACTAATTGTTCCTCTCAAATTTTCATGCTCTTCTACAACCCTTCCATTCTGTATTATTTGTTCAAATTTATTAAGTTTGCTTCCATTTTTATTATTTTTTCCCCAATTTTTGAACCATTGTTTTAGTTGTATACAATGGAACCATGTCAATTTTATTTCTTTAAACTCTTTCATAATCATTTCCTTCTTCATTCCCACCTTTATCCAATCCCCTATCTTGTCTAATTTTTTTTCCCTTAACTTTTTATCCATTACTTTTTTTAGATTTTTTGGAAACTTCTTTTCCATTACAATTGGGATTATAATTGACCCATCCGTTATTAACTTTCTGCTATATTTGTTCCATACTTCTAATGTATTGCTCATCATTGGGTTTCTGATTTCCCTAATTTCTTTTCTCGTGAACTGTTTGAAAAATATATTCCAAATTTCTTCTTCCACTTCTTCTGAGTCTTTACTAAGCCAATCTGCTCCCTCTTTTTTAACCATTCCTTCTATAACCAATCTTAATCTACTCGCCTCGTAATATTTTTTATATTAGGTAATGCTAATCCTCCCTCTCTTTGTGATCTATACCATAACTGTTTATTTAATCTATTTCGTTTATTACCATAGCAGTACTTATTTATCATTTGTTGCCATCTATTTAATTCTCCTTCTGTAATTTGAAGTGGCAGCATCCTAAATATGAAATTTATCTTTGGAAGTATTTTCATTTTGACTAATGCTATCCTTCCAAACCAAGATAATCATATATCTTCATACCCTATTATTGTTTTCTGAACCACTTTCCTCAATGTTACTACATTTACCTCTTCCATTTCTTTTAAATCCTTTGTTATTATTACTCCCAGGTATTTTAATTTATTCTTAATTCTTATTCCCATTTTACTCTGTTCTATAAAGTCTTTTTCTTCTTTCTTTGTATAATTGAGTAGCATCATTTCTGACTTATCCCAATTAACTTGTAAACCTGTTGTTTTCCCAAATATCTCCAAATGATCCTTTATTTTATCCATTTTCTTTACTATATTTTCTATAAATAGCAATGTGTCATCAGCAAATAGACTCACCTTCTGTTTCTCCTTTTTTCCCAACCCTTCTAGACTCTTGTCTTTCCTAATGGCATTTGCAAATAATTCTATCACCATGGCAAATAAAATTGGCGACAAAGGGCAACCTTGTCTTGTTCCTCTTGTCTCTTTTATTTCATTTGTCACTCCGTCGTTTATAGTTGCCACTGCTGAGTTTCTTGAATAATATTGTTCTAAAATTCCTTTTATTCTATTTCCCATTCCAAATTTATTCATAATTTCCCTTAATGTCTCCCATTCCACACAATCAAATGCTTTAAAAATATCTAATGATAATACCCTACTTTTTTCTTCCCCTCTTTAGCCAAACAAATTTTATTTAATACTCTCCCTATCAAATTTGACATTTGTCTTCCTTTTACAAATCCACACTGATTTTTTTTATATATACTTATACATGCATTTACTCATTCTATTGGCTATTATTGCAGATAAGATCTTTGCGTCCTGAATAAACTAACGATATGGGCCTATATGACCCCGGGTCTGTTAAATCTTTATCCAGTTTAGGTATTAATATTATTAATGACCTCCTCCATGATTCTGGCATTTTATCTCCCTTCATTATTCCATTATACAATTCTAATAATTTTGGAGTCAAAACTTCTCTAAAGCTTTTGTAATATTCTGTCCCTAAGCCATCCAAACCTGGGGCTTTCCCAACTTTTAAATTCTTAATAACCTCCTCTTCTGTCTTCTCAATAGGTTGTTCCAGTAGCTCTTTATCTTTCTCCTCCAACTTACTCTCCCAATTTTCCTCCACATATTTCCTGATTGTTTCTATAGAGCTAGCTTTTGTTTGGTATAATTCATTATAAAATTCTTGTTTTATCTTTTATCATATTTATCATGCCTTCCATTTTCTTTTTTTGTGTGGATTTGGCTAACATCTTGGAATTCCTATCACTAAACTCAAAATATTCCCTCCTTAAATATATTAAATTTTCTTGTACTTCGTATATTTCCATTTTATCCAGTTCCTTTTTTGCTCTCAACCTTACATAAGTTCATGTATCTCTATTACATATGCTTTTTCAATCTCTTCAATTTCTTTTTCTAGATTCCTTTTCCTTTCTTCTTCCCTTTTTGAGATTAATTGTCTCTTTTATACATAACCCTCTAGCCACCGCTTTCATAGTGTCCCATAGCACTCCTTTTGTTGCCTCCTTTTCATTAAAACCCCACGTTTCTTGCCATTCCGCTTTCACTCTATCCACTATCTCTCTATGATTCAATTTTTTTGTATTTAATCTCCACCTCCTCATTTTATCATAGTCACATTTCAAAGCGATCTCAATTGACACCAGGGCATGATCCGAAATCTTAATTGTTCCGATATCAGCATTTAACACTTTATTTAACATATTTTTAGAAACAAAAATATAATCTATTCTTGTATACACCTTATGCACAGCTGAATAATACTGTATGTATATCTATTTTCATTCCCCTTTACCAATCTCCACACATCCTTTAATTGTCATTTATTCATTACTCTACTTACGTCCGTTGTTTCAATATTTTTGATGTTAGCATAGTTTTATCCCTTTTTGGGTCCATATAACAATTACAATCTCCTCCAAATATTACATTTTGTTGGTGATAGTTCTCTATTTGCTCTAACACTTTTTCATAAAATTCTTGCTGTTTTACATTTGGTGCATATACATTTACTAATACATATTTATCTTACCCTATTTCGCCATACATTATTATGTATCTGCCCTCCTCACCTTTAATACCTTGTTTATGACAAAATTACATTTCTTAGCAATTATTATAGCTACCCCTCTTGATTTTGATGACCCAAAGGATTTTTCATAATTCCTTATCCAACTCGATTTTAGCTCATTCGAACCCGGTTTATTCTGATGTGTTTCCTGTAGGAAGATAATGTCTCCCGCGTCCTTCAGTAAGGCTTCAATCCATCTTCTTTTAATTACCGTCCCTAGACCTTTAGTGTTAAATGTTCAAATTCTTAATTTATGGAACCTCATTTCCATTTCCCTTTAAAAGCTTTTTTGTGGCTTGAACCAATGTGAACCCTTGTCCCTTGTACTCCCCTCCCCTTCCCCCTGCTCCCCCCTCCTCATTCCCCCCTTTCTCCCCTTCCATTCTTCAGGACTTCTAGTCCCAACCATGGCCCCCGGCCTTCCCAATTGGGGAGGGGGGGTGTGAAGTCATCCCATGGCCCAGAGTCTCCCTCCCCCCGAGTGCTCATTTTTAAGTAAATAAATTTGATTGCAGTGCTTTAATTTCTTCTTACATCTCGATTCCTCCAATGGTGCTGATTATTTCCTTCAATTCTCCTCCCTCCGGTCCTTTCTCCTCCTCTTCCTTTTGATCTCTCTCTTGTTTTCTTACTATGCCAAGTATAACGATCCTATAAATCAGATCTCACTCGCTGCCACCAATTATAAAGAATCTAGCAAATCACCAATCAATGCTGTCACCATTAGTTTCTTCAAAACTGATTAAAGTTGCTTTGGAAATCTTCAAGCATAGAGGGACACTTGAGTCAGGTTTTGATGAACAATAATCAACAAAGTTTGTTATTTAGAATGGGTATAAATGCATCAATATCTTGGCTGTTACAGAAAGTTGTGTCTTAAAAACGTGATGTTACAAGAATAGTTCTGTTTTTGTTACTTAAGAGATTCTTCTCTCCCTCCACACAAGAATACTGACAGGATAGTTTGTCTGACAGTAATTCTTAAAACAGCACAGATTGTCCTAACCTGCATCTATCTTCCTACTTCTCAAAACAAAACAAGAATCCTAACAGGACTGAATCTCTGTCAGAAATTCTTCAGTAGCCCAGATAAACTTAATCCTAGTTCTATCCTGCTACTACCCAGCTATACTCCTAATAGCTGTTAGTTTGCTTTAGCTACCCTGCTGGCAAACTTCTGGCTAGGCCTTTGCCTTTTTCTTCTAACCCTTAACACCAAACTCCTAAACACCCCTTCTCTTCAAACCCCAAACTCCAACAAAACTCTATAACTTAAAACGCTCCTTTTTTCCCTCTCAGTTCCTCCTAAACTCCGCCCCCTTTTTCTCCACCAATCCCGGCCATTCCCTGCTGGCTTCTTGACTAGGCCACGCCTCCTGCTCTGAACTACACTAAAATGGCCGCCGAGGCTTCACCATGCCCACATCCTATCTGTATTAAGCTTTCAGGCTTCTCTAGGCTCTCCATCCTGGCTGCTAAAAGGTAAGGGTTCTTTACATCCCTCCACATCTCAAGATGTTTTGCGGAGTGAAGAGGTTTGCTGACCTCTTCCGAAGCAAAACCTACTTAATATCCTAATCTAACTAGACCCTCTAACTAATCTACCTTCCCTATAGTACACAACACCTCTGAATATATTTTGCAATAAACACATTTGCAAATGTTAACATTACATATCAAGCAATAAATACATACAATAAATACACTCCTGTAAAAAGAAAACATGTTAAATACATTGCAGTTATGCATATAAACAATCTATCATAGCAAACACAATACCTTTTCCAATCCTGGATTCTAATTTTTACTCAAGCCTCTGGACAACGTATCTGCGATGACATTTTGAGTGCCCTTTATATGTTTCACCTCAAAATCATAACCTTGAAGTGCCAAGCTCCATCCAATTAACTCACTATTGGTGCTCTTGACATGATCTTCTCCTGATATTCTATGGATATACAATCTCAATATTTTTATATATATCAATCTTTTAATATCATCAAGTCTTCTAAACTTATGAACAAGTCTAAATAATTTGGAGAGATTCAAGTCTCTGTATCCAATCACAAGTTATTTCATTAATAAGAGTCTTTCTGTCTTCCATGAGGTTACAACACTGTAGTAGGAAGTTTCCTTCATTCTTATAAACAATCTATCCAAACATTTCTATATTTATACAGTGACTTTCTAAATACTCTTTGCCTATTGCAAAACCTACATACCTAACACACTTCAATATAATGTATTTATACATCATACCTATTGTATAAAACATATACAGTTCACCATTGTAATGACACCATACATTTTACAAGTCTGCAATAAAACAGATTAACCATTTTTTAAACATTACAGTACTGTATATTCTGGGGTACAAGACGACTTTCTAAGCCAGGAAAATCATCTCAAACGTGGGGAATCGTCTTGTACCCCGGCACAAATTTTGTTGGATCATTTTTCCCTCGTGTCCCTCGCCCTTGGTGTCCCCGCATGGTGGAGCCTGAGGAGGAGGGAGGGCGGAGGGAGGGAGGGAGGGGGCGAGGAGGAGCAGCAGCAGGCTTCGCTACCAAGCTGGCAGCATGGTAGCCTACTGGGCTGTCGTCATCCTCGCCGGCATTGAGTTGGCTCCGCCTCCGCCCTCTAATCCCAGAACAGGAGCCAAAGCTGAAGGGGTGGGGCCTCTGACTACTCAGGCCCCACCCCCCGCAGAGGGTCCCGCCCCTGGTCCCACCCTCCCGCTCTGGCTTTAACTGCTGTTTTACCAGGCAGGCAGGGGGTGTTTGGTCTGCTGCTAGCTCTGCCTCTGGCCTCAAGTTCAGAGCAATTGCCGAGGGAACCAAAACCGGAGCATGGGGCGGGGCCACGAGGGGCGGGGTCCTCTTCTCCCACTGCCTCCTCATTCCGGTTTTGGTTCCCTCAGCAATTGCTCTGAATCTGAGGCCAGAGGCAGAACTAGCAGCAGACCAGTGGCAGAGGGGACAGCACAGCATGCAAACACCCCTGCCGGCCTGGTAAAGCAGCAGGACTTGAAGCCGGAGCAGAGGAGCAGGACCGGGGGTGGGGCCGTCTACGGGGGTGGGGCGGAGCAGCCAGAGGCCCCACCCCCACCCCTCTGGCTTTGGCTCCCTCCCGCAGCAGCTGTTCTGAGATGGAGGGTGGAGGCAGAGCCAACTCAATGCCGGCGAGGGTGAAGACAGTCCAGTAGGCTACCACGCTGCCAGATTGGTAGCAAAGGCTGCCGCTCCTTCTCCTCGCCCCCTCCCTCCCTGCACCCTCCCTATGACTTCCTCTCACATATTTATACATGGCTCTCATCATGTCTCCTCTCAGCCTTCTCTTCTTCAAGCTCAACATGCCCAGCTCTTTAAGCCGTTCCTCATAGGGCTTGTTCTCCAGACCCTTGATCTGCTCTCTCCTCCCTATGACTTCCTCTCACATATTTATACATGGCTCTCATCATGTCTCCTCTCAGCCTGCTCTTCTTCAAGCTCAACATGCCCAGCTCTTTAAGCCGCTCCTCATAGGGCTTGTTCTCCAGACCCTTGATCTGCTCTCTCCTCCCTATGACTTCCTCTCACATATTTATACATGGCTCTCATCATGTCTCCTCTCAGCCTTCTCTTCTTCAGACTAAACATACTCAGCTCTTTAAGCCGCTCCTCATAGGGCTTGTTCTCCAGACCCTTGATCATTTTAGTCACCCTCTTCCTCTGGACACATTCCAGCTTGTCAACATCTCCCTTCAGTTGTGGTGCCCAGAACTGGACACAGTGTAATTCCAGGTTTGGTCTAACCAAGGCAGAATAGAGCATGGGGAGCATGACTTCCCTGGATCTGGACGCTATGCTCCTATTGATGCAGGCCAAAATCCTATTGCAATCAATCAAAATATTTATTTCGGTCATTGACCAGCACAGGAAATAGTGTCAGATTTCCAGACAAACCTGGCATGTTTGGTACATTAAAAATATAAATATAACTACTAAAAACACAATATGGGTGAGGGAGCGGAAAGGAAGGGGAAACAGGGTAAAAACATACAATGCCCAGATTCATCACCAAATTGTAGATTCAGGGAAGAAGATTACTGGACACATAGTTAACTTTTGGAACTAGTCATTCCCTGGCGGATTTTGTATGCTGCTGCACAGAACTTTGCAACACTGTAGGTTGTAGCTGAATTAGTATCTGCAAGTAGCAGGGAGGTATAAAATTGTCCTGAATGGCCTGGGTGCTTGTCTATCAGAGGTAAGATAAGCCTGGCACGGATATCCCTGTAGAACGGGCACTGAAGGAGCACATGTTCTATTGTTTCTACATGACCCAAGTCACAGGGGCAGAGCCTCTCTGGGAAAGGGATCTTCCGGTAGCGGCCTTCGAGTACAGCTGATGGGAGAGCGTGGCATCGGGCCAGGGTGAAAGCCCTTCGATGAATAAGAACCTCTAAGTATGTTAAATATGCCATAGGGGAGGCAAGGTATCTGCTGTCTTCACTGATAAGGAAGCTTGGAGCCGAGGCCAGATCTAGTTGGCGCTCTGTGTCTGTGATACGTTGTTTAATAAGTGCTTTGGCTTGATTGTAATCCATAGCTAATAGTAGACCTGGAGAAAATCCCAACGAGGAGATTTTGGATGCTACCGCCTGCTTCCATGTGGATTGGAAGTCATCCTCCATGGTTAGTGGGGCTTTCTTCCTCGTTGGAAGCAAATAGACATTTATTATCATCAAGGTATGATACTTAAGTTGAATTAGCACTGCCATTGCAGTTGTTTTTAATGAGGGAAGGGGCCTTGTTATGGCACGTAAAGTGGTAGAGACTAAAATCCCTAATCCACCTTTTGCTCTTCCATGTGTAGCTCCTGGCTCTGCCCCTACACAATACGAGTGGAATCCATTAGCTATCAGATCACCTACTGCCCAAGATTCCTGAATCAGAATAATATCATAGTGGGAGAGAAAGTCTATAAAACAAGGGTCTCTAATGGATGCAAGCCACCCAGCCACATTCCAAGTCAATAGGCTGACCCCGTGCTGGCCCTGTAGCTGTCATAGTCCCAAGGAATCTATGGCCTGGTCACGATCCTTCTGTATCAGGTCCAGGTCATTGTTTGGTGAGAAAGAAACTTGGCCTTCTGGTGAAGGGGCTGGATGGACCAATGCCACATGAGTAATGAAATGTGGGTCATTGGCGAGTAGAGAGCCAAACTCATTTGCTGTCTGCAAGCCCTCACCTATGACCTGTGGAGAGGCAAGCTCCATCTGGGGTTGAGGAGAGTCCATAGTGTGTGGAATATTTAAAGCAGCACCTGCAGGAGTATCTTTGATCTGCTTTTCTGTTACTTGAGTCATTACTGGAATCACAGATGGATTACTGTCATTGTTGTTTTCTTTTGTAACGGTCTTAGAGGGGGGCTTGACTTGGGAGGAGCCGTGGAAGAGTCTGTATTAGGGTCTGCTTTAAGTTCCAAATCAACGTAAGCAACTGCTGGGTGACAATTCCTGTCTTGAAGCTGTGTTAACTGTGTTAGGTTTCTTTCTTGTACCCATGTATCCAATGTACTTCGAGGAATGAGATAATTGACTGTCAGATCCTTAAATACCCTACTGATAGTTATGCCATGCCTGTTCCATAAGATGTCCTTCATTTGAGCCAGGCGGTCTGACATCTCAAGGGAGTTGAAGGTAAGGAGGATTCGTTTTACACCATTCTGTGTTGGAAGAAAATGGTGATCTTTTAAGTCAATAAGTTTGGGCTGGGTTCTGAGCAAGTAAGCCAGTGATTTTACAATTTGTTGTTTATGGTTCCAGCCCAAAGCATTTTGATTGAGCTGCAGAACTATCTGGGTTTTTTGCAGAGTGAGGCATGCTTTAGTTTCAACTGTTGATTTATTACTGTGATTAACAGCAGCTGTGGTCAGAGGAGTGTCCTCATGTGAGCACCTGGGCATCTCTGCAGGCTTGACTCCCTGAAAACATTGTGGGGGGTGCAAGTCAAGTAGCCTTTGAATCTGTTGTGAGATTTCACCTAGTCTGTTCAAAATCAGCATCATTGATTCCACTGACAGCAAACATATCTCCCGATATTTCTGCATATCATGGTCTAGGGAGGGGCTGCACCCCGGAGAGTTCAAATGACCATTATCTCCATTACCCTCTGGCATTTGTCCTGGGCTTGTCTCCTGGTCAGAGAGGGGGGAACCCACATTAAGTGAGTTTATCGAAGGTGTTATCAGTGCTCCACTACTCACAGTTTGTGATGTTGCTATATCCAGAGAGTTCGGAAGGTAAGCATCCATTCTCATCTGTTTCCGTGCTTTTGGTGATTTATGGGACCCTGTTCCATTGCTGGGGCTGGTCCGGGACCTTTTCTTACCTTTGAATGTCATTTTGGGTTATAAATCCTGGGGGAGTTGTGGAAAAACAGCTATTTCCAGGAGCAAATTCCGGAGCTTATCTTAGGAGCTGCTCGTTCGTCGCCATCTTCCCTCAGCACCATACTCAGCTCTTTAAGCCGCTCCTCATAGGGCTTGTTCTCCAGACCCTTGATCATTTTAGTCACCCTCTTCCTGGACGCTATGCTCCTATTGATGCAGGCCAAAATCCTATTGGTTTTTTTTTTTTTTTGCCACCGCATGACATTGCTGGCTCATGTTTAACTTGTTGTCCACAAGGACCCCAAGATCTTTTTCACACATACCGCTCTCGAGCCATGCGTCCCCCATCCTGTATCTTTGCATTTCATTTTTGACAGAAGTCAAACTGGAAAGTTCTTATTAACCCAGGGTCCCCGTTCCTCTTTTCTGATCTCTTTTCCCCTTCTAACAATTAAACATCACCTGGCTATGTTCTTGAGAAACTCTAAAACAATTCAAGCTGTCACAGTGATTTAAGAATAAAGACATGTCAAGATGTGACCCAGTAAACATGTGCCATGCCAAATGCTACATTTCTGAAGGATGAGGGTCCAATCTGCCCCTCTCGTCTGATAGGAGGTCCTGATTTATAAAGACTGCTTATAGATAAAAATTCTACAAATGCTTTGCCTTCACCTCAGTACTCATAGTACAAAGCCTGACTTCTATTTGCATGCAAGCTTCTATGCCAACATAAATGTAATCTGAACCATTTAAAGCCTGCTTTCATACTTGCCAGCATGATGTAAAGGATCCAGAGTGTAAATGAAATTCAAGGGAGGAAGAGCAACTATAATGTCCAATGTAAGGTACAATGTCCCTCTCATAGGAACCTGCATGTCAGAAGAATTTGAATTAAAATTACCATATTGAATTCAAATCTGATTTTTTTTTAAAAAATTATTTGGTGTGCATTGGAAGAGGGGTGGTCTTATACGGCGAGTATATCCCAAACTCTATATTTTAACTGGAAAAGTTGGGGGTTGTCTTATTCGCCCAGTCGTCATATGCCGGAATATACGGTACATTATACCTACATTATCTTTCTACATTAACACTTTCATTACTCAATGTGTTATTTGGTCTGGCCCTTGTAGAGAATAAAGTTGCTTTTTTTTCTTTTACCCAATTCCAATTCTCCTTTCCTTGATACCCAGTCTCAAATTACAACCAGCCAGTACACTCCCCACAGTACCACATTCTTCTCCTTTCTCCTCTCCACTGCTAGAGTTATCCTCTTTCCACCTGGTCTTCCAATTATCAGGAACAGTTCTGCTTTTAAGAAGTCTTAAGGCTCGAACAAAGATTTGCTTCAACGTAGCATCATGTTGTTGTGAAGAATCAGTACTTCCTTGAATATCCTCTCCTGGCCTTGAAGAGAACTCGCCACCATTGGAAGAATGAACAAAAACACCTTCTCTCTTCATTGCAATCTCATCACTGTAGTCCGGACGAATCTCCAAAGCTGGAAATTGTAGATTTTTCCTTTTATCACCAATAACATCGTCAGTGTATATTATTTTTCTCGACAGTCCATCAGCTTGGTTTTTTCCATCTTTCTCTGGTGTATGATTAGATCTTCTCTCTACGTTTATTTTCTTTTCAGTTATAGGCATATTGAAATGTTCAGGTTTAGTAAGGAGGATTTTATCTAATGGTTTATTCTCAACAAAATGTCTCTCTTCTTTTTGACGGAGTCAAGAGTGTTTGAGAGTCTTATCTTCACCGTTAACTGTTATAGTATACGAGCTTGCTTCAGTCAAATTGTTGATGATTGCTTTTTGATAGGGTTCACTTAGATTCTTAACTTCAACTACAGTTCCAATCTTTAAAACTTCTTTTGTGTGATCTTCTGGAACCCTTATAGTGAAGGAATCATGTTTGGAAGTTATCTTAACTTCAACTAGTCTTTCAGGTGCATGGTCCTTTGCTTCACTGAAGGCACTTTGATATTTTGTACCCTTATCAGTTTCTATTGTCAAATCAAGAGTCTGCTTTTCTTCAGCTTTCTCTTTTGATTGTATTTCATTGCCTTTGTCAATAAGCTCGGCAGAGGTAATTTCTTTACGTGGAGCTGAAAGAAATACACCTATTAAGGTCAAGGATTCTTTTTTCTCCTCAGAGTTTATCACTTGTCTTTCCAGACCTATTGTTTCTATATTCTCTTCACTGGCTCTCGCTTCCCTGGCAACCATGACAGGCCCCTTGGTAACTTTCTGTACCACTCCCTTAGCCACGCCATCCAGCCCAGAGTGAGCTCCTTCATCTTTGTCTTTCTCATCCTCCTGAGCCACATTTCTAGCAACCTCAGCTAACACCTTGGCTCTCTTGATGAGGGACAAATGGCCTGGAGTCCCTGGCTGAAACTCCTGGTGCCACGCAACAGCCTGTGCCACAACTTCTATAGCACTGTCTAAATCTCCTCCTTGCCTCAAACATGTCGCCGTTGACAAAACTAGATTTGCGGAACTCTTCAGCACCTCTGTATCTTTCAAAATCATGTATGCTTCATGTACATGGCCTTGATTCAACTTTTGTATTGCCATAGTCAATTTTTCATGTTCACTCTTTAATTCAGCCATGCTTTCTTTCTCAGCCTCCTTTTGTTCTTCTGAAGTAACTGTCTGCTGCTGACTCTCATGTTCCTGTGCTACCTCCTCTGCCATCTCTTTCTCAGTTCCAGTTTTCTTGTTTTTAGGAGGAACCATTTAGCTCACTTTCTTTCTGATTCCTCAGAAGTACCCTTCTTTGCTTTGGGCGGTGCCATGGTGTCTATTGTATTTCAAAATGGTGCTAGTGATGTTCTTTCTCTGAGGTAATTTCAAAATGTCAATTTTTGGTAAAAGTTTACCTCAGGATTATCTTAAAATGTACTGGATTTAGGTGTTACATGATCCACACCGCTGCAAACCAATTATAACGATCCTAAAATCAGATCTCACTCACTGCCACCAATTATAAAGAATCTAGCAAATCACCAATCAATGCTGTCACCATTAGTTTCTTCAAAACTGATTAAAGTTGCTTTGGAAATCTTCAAGCATAGAGGGACACGAGTCAGGTTTTGATGAACAATAATCAACAAAGTTTACTATTTAGAATGGGTACAAATGCATCAATATCTTGGCTGTTACAGAAAGTTGTCTCTTAAAAGCGTGATGGTTACAAGAATAGTTCTGTTTTTGTTACTTAAGAGATTCTTCTCTCCCTCCACACAAGAATACTGACAGGATAGTTTGTCTGACAGTAATTCTTAAAGCAGCACAGATTGTCCTAACCTGCATCTATCTTCCTACTTCTCAAAACAAAACAAAAATCCTAACAGGACTGAATCTCTGTCAGAAATTCTTCAGTAGCCCAGATAAACTTAATTCTAGTTCTATCCTGCTACTACCCAGCTATACTCCTAATAACTGTTAGTTTGCTTTAGCTACCCTGCTGGCAAACTTCTGGCTAGGCCTTTGCCTTTTTCTTCTAACCCTTAACACCAAACTCCTAAACACCCTTTCTCTTCAAACCCCAAACTCCAACAAAACTCTATAACTTAAAACGTTCCTTTTTCCCTCTCAGTTCCTCCTAAACTCCGCCCCCCTTTTCTCCACCAGTTCCGGCCATTCCCTGCTGGCTTCTTGACTAGGCCATGCCCCCTGCTCTGAACTACACTAAAATGGCCACTGAGGCTTCACCATACCCACATCCTATCTGTATTAAGCTTTCAGGCTTCTCTAGGCCCTCCATCCTGGCTGCTAAAAGGTAAGGGTTCTTTACACCAAGCTCCTCAAGTAATTGATGTCCTTGTTCCAATGAGTTTATTCTGTATCTCTTGCCTTTCCATTGGAATTTGAGAAAGGTAGGATATCCCCAGGTGTACAAAATTCCGGCCTTCATTAACTGGATCGTAATAGGCTTCATTGAGTATCTCCAGTTCTTGGTTTCAGGACAATAGTCATTGAATATTTCCAGTTTTGATTCACCCATCTTTAAATATTCTGGGTTCTTCTTTAGTATTTTCATCAGATCTTTCTTTGCAAAGTTATGAAATTGGATTATGTTCCTGGGTATTATTTTATTTCTTCCAGCCGGAAGGCGATGAACTCGTTCTAAATCCAATTCTGACCAGTTTAATGTTGGCGTGGTCTTTTGCAACCACTTCAAAATTTCAGCTTTCGAATCTTCTCTTTTATTCCCTTCTGGAAAATTTTTAATTATTACATTGTTCCTTCTTTGGTTATCTTGCATGTACACGAACCTTCTTTCCACGTCTGAAAGCCTGTTTTCGTTTTGTTATGTTTGTTGTTTGAGTACCAGTTGTTCTTGTTTATTCTTTTCAATTTCTGCTTTATTTGTTTGTATTTCTCCATGTGTTGTTTGCAAAGCTCCTTTTATTGTCTGAAATTTTTCATCTGAACTTTTCCTTTCTGCCTCCAGCTGTATTTTCATTTCCTTGGCACTGGTCAAAATATCTTGCTTCAATGCCTGAATATCACACTTCCTCATTTCTCTTTCTTTGTCAAACATCAAGTTCAGCTCCTTTGTTTTCCTCTCACTCTCCTCTTTAATCAATTCTGCTATTTTACTTAACAATTGGCTATTGTCCATTTCTTTCCCCATTTCTTTCTTCTCATTGTTTCCTTCTGCTTCTGCCGTTAAAGATGGCAGTGAAGTAGAGATCCCCCCCCCCCGAAAACTATAGCTTTCTATTCACTAGTTAGTGTTACAGTGCAATGACAAAAAATTGCTGTTCTTTTTCATTGGACCAGCCAGACATGTATAAGTGTTCCAGAAGAATATCATAGTTAATGGTATCAAAGCCGCTGAGATATCTAGAAGCACCAATAGGGACGGAGACCCCGGTGGCATAATGGGTTAAACCCTTGTGCCAGCAGGACTGAAGACCACCAGG
This sequence comes from Anolis sagrei, assembly GCF_037176765.1. NCBI lineage: Eukaryota > Metazoa > Chordata > Lepidosauria > Squamata > Anolidae > Anolis > Anolis sagrei. Next base: position 35,062,610 of record NC_090035.1, read on the forward strand.
TTGCAGGTTCGAATCTGGGGAGAGTATGGATGAGCTCCCTGTCAGCTCCGGCTCCCCATGTAGGGACATGAGAGAAGCCTCCCAAAAGGATGGTAAAACATCAAAAACACCCGGGCATCCCCTGGGCAACATCCTTGCAGACAGCCAATTCTCTCACACCAGAAACGATTTGCAGTTTCTCAAGTCACTCCTGACACACACACGCGCGCGCGCGCGCACACACACACACACACAAAACCCAATAGGGACTCACTCCTCCTATCAGTGTTAAGACGGAGACCGTCCACTAAGTCAACCATAGCAGTCTCAACTCCATATCCTGCTGTGAAGCCAGTTTGAAATGGGTCAAGGAAGTGTATGTCATCCAAAACTGCCTGGAGTTGGCGAGCAACTACCTTCTCAATCACCTTGTCTAAAAAGAAATGAAGATTGGACAGTGGTCTGTAGTTATTAAGTTCCACAGGATCCAGAGAGGGGCCCTTTCAGTAGCAGTCTAACTACTGGTTTTTTTTTTTTAAACAGGAGAGAAAGTTCCCTTCCCTGAGAGATGCACTGATAATGTGTTGTATTTGAGACTGAAATGCATCTCCTCTCTGGATGACAAGCCAAGAGGGGCAGAGGTCAAGAAAACAGATTGTGCCCCTTACTTGTCCCAGCAGCTTGTCTGCATCAGCAGTACTCACCAACTGAAACAGATCCAGTGTAATCCCACCCAAAGAGTCATTAAAGGCATCACAATGAGCTACTGAAGGTACTACCAGCAGGTTCAAAGGGGAGGGTACCTAGGATAGACTGCTCACTATCCTGAACAGCTCAGCTAGACACAAGATGTGCGGAAAAGAAAGCTTAATTTGCTGCACAAGGGTGGGTCATTTTAATAGATCCTCGACCCCTGAAAGAGTAGATTGTGTCATATATTTAAAATTAACTAGATATTTTAATTACATTTTTGTAATTGAGCTGTGAAAGGGTTAATGGATGCAATGACTCAGCAAAAGCTGTAGTTTAATATAAGAAGGTGTGCCTCAGTGTGACAGAAGCCTCTTTGTTTGAGAGAATGCTTCAGTAGGAGAATAGATCTCAGTGGTAGTAGGCCTCACTGTGGGAGAAAGGCCTCAGAGTGTGAGAAGGCCTGGTGTGAAAACCTTTGTTGAGAGAAGCCTCAGGTTGTAAAGCCTTGTATGTAAAGCTCCAGTGTATAAAGGCTTGTGTGTAAAAAGCTACTGTGTGAAGCTCCAGTATAAGTTAATTGTGAGAGGAGGCTCTGTGAGAGTAAAGCTGTTTATCTGCATGAGGAAGAAGCCCAGCATGGAAGCAAAGAAGGAAGTATAAATGACTTTGTGTTATGGAAACCTTGCTTTGGCTCAAACCCAGAACCTCAACCAATGGCTATACCAAATGAGAGACTCCCTCTTGGGCACACAGAAAACTGGGCGACCTGTAAGGCACTGAACAGACTGCGCTCTGGCACCACGAGATGCAGAGCCAACCTTCAGAAATGGGGCTTCAAAGTGGAATCCTCGACATACGAGTGTGGAGATGTCAGGTACCGCTGGGTCTTAGAATGAAACACACACTCACAAGTACAGATCCTGGAATTGCGGTTTATTCAGCCCATACAGTACAACAGCAAAGAGAGAACTGAGGTTTCCTGCCAGGATTCTCCCAATCCCCCTCCTGGCCTCGCTCACCCCTTTCCCCCTTGGCTTATCACAGTTTAGACTACAATTCCTTTCCCACATCTTCAAAGTGAAAGCTTGGCCCAGATGGCCCTACTATAAACTAATCTATCATGGCTACTCCCTCTAGTGTCAAGACAGTGTCAGGAAGAAGGCTTCTTGGAATCTTTTGGAAACATGAAGGCACATCCTGACATATCTCCCCCCCCCCTCGGAAGATGGCCCCCATCGCCTGACGTCTTCACGATCTTCCTGTTGGCGGTGCCTCTTACAGGAGATCTTGCCCGTTTCCCGCCAGGTAGGAATCTCTGTCTGCGTCCTCCAGGTCCGCCGCCTCCTCTGCAGGAAGCTGGTGCGGGGCCAAAGCGGTTTCCACCGCCGTGGAGGCTTTCCCCTTCGTGGATTTGGTTCCTGGCGCTGGCCTCGCGGGAGGTGTCTTGTCAGGCTTGGGAGCGTTGGGAGGGTTGCGTCCTCTTGGGCATTCCGCTGCTCTGTGCCCCTCCTGGCCGCACGCGAAGCAGGGGCCCCTCCTCCCTTTCCTCTCGCGGCTGGCTGACCTTCCTCTGGGCGAGGGGCGTCGCAACCCTCCCTGCGGGCCTGCTGCGGGGTGCCGGGTTCGCCCTCTCTCTCTCACTCTGCGTGGCATCTGCTCCTGGTCACACTCGACCCTCCCCGCCAGCACAATCCACTCCTCGAGTGTGGTTGGGTTGCTCCGGTGCAGTGACCATTCCAACACATCGGAGCGCAAGCCTGCTCGGAAGTATTCGAGCTTGGTGGCTTCCGACCAGTCTCTAATCCTGCCTGCAATGGCTTTGAACTCCAAGGCATATTCAGAGACAGTCTTGTTGCCCTGGTAGATTTTTTTAAGCTGTCCTTTCGCCTTCTCCTCCGCCAAGGGATCCTGAAATCTCTCCCGGAGCGCTCCCAAGAAGTCATCTAGTCTCCTCAACTCAGGCGCCCGGGTATCATACATTTGCATGAGCCAATCGGCTGCAGCGTCCTTCAAATTGGCCCCCACTGCATGGATCATCGCTCCCTCTGAGGGGAAGGATTCACCATAGTCCTCCATAAAATGTCTTACGTTTGTGATGAAATAGGAGAGCTGCTTGGGGTCTCCATTGAACTTTACGCGCAGCTCTCCTCTCCCGGGGCCTCCATGTAGTTGGCTTCTCCCCGCCCATCCCGAGGTGAATGCCGAGGTCCCGGGGGGGGGGTGGAGCGGCTCTCCCTCCATGGCGAACGCCACTCTCCCCGAAGGCCGATACCCACGCCCCATACCTTGTGGATTAGAGCGTCACTGCCCTCTCTCTTCTAGCGTGGTTCTCCACAACGTTGCTATCTCTTTTCTCATCTCATCCAGTTGGAATGAAAAAGTTTGCAGCATTCTCTCCATCGCATCCACTTTCTCCCCGAAGTGTTGCGCCGGCAGCGCCAATGCGCTGCTGAGGGGCGAGGGTTCCCTGCGAGGTTCTTGCAGTCCCAGCATGGGTAGCTTGCGTTTCACGGTTACATCCTTCCTGGAAGGCATCTGCGTGGAAGTCAGGGGGCCCCTCCAGTCTTCAGGCACTGCTGGGCCCTCTCCTTCTATCTCCACGTCTCCTTCCTGGGACGATCCCTCGTCCTCGATCCTCTCGGCCTCCAGCCCCTGGGAAGGGGAAGCTCCGATGCTTCCCTCGGCTCCCATCAGGATCTCTCCTTCCTGGAACATGCTCTTTCCCCGGATGGTTGTAGTCCTCACAGGTTGAGCAAGAAGTTGTGAGTTCTCTCTTTATGTCAGGTACCGCTGGGTCTTAGAATGAAACACACACTCACAAGTACAGATCCTGGAATTGCGGTTTATTCAGCCCATACAGTACAACAGCAAAGAGAGAACTGAGGTTTCCCGCCAGGATTCTCCCAATCCCCCTCCTGGCCTCGCTCACCCCTTTCCCCCTTGGCTTATCACAGTTTAGACTACAATTCCTTTCCCACATCTTCAAAGTGAAAGCTTGGCCCAGATGGCCCTACTATAAACTAATCTATCATGGCTACTCCCTCTAGTGTCAAGACAGTGTCAGGAAGAAGGCTTCTTGGAATCTTTTGGAAACATGAAGGCACATCCTGACAGGAGAAGAGCAAACCACTGACCACCTGCTGCAATGCAACCTGAGCCCTGCCACATGCACAAGCTTTGCATTTTATCTGTTTGCTTGCTTTGTTCTGTTAGAAATGTAATATAATGGACTGGTTGCTCTGACACGACAAATAAATACTATTGTAAATAGTACAACTATATTATTTAGATATAAAGAAAAGCCTCCTATGGAAGATATAACATCGGTCTGTGTGTTTTTGTTCTTTTTATCACTTTGAGCTACTGGTGCTGGGTCATGCAGCTGCTAATAAGTTACTCTGCTGTACATTTATGAGGAACATATTTTGTTAATAAGCCCACTCTATAGATTGTAGCTGTGATACTTTAGATATTCTTTGTGTTTATTTCTATGTTTCTAAGTTTCAATCTCAGTCAAGAGAATTAAAAGTCTTGGCTAAGAACTCAATGTTCACCAGAACTAGGAATGAAAATCTAGGTGCTTTGGTTCTCTTACCAAGGAAAGGAGATACCTCTGGACAGTAAGGAAGGTCATCCGGGGGCAGAGGGGGTCGGGCAATCAAGCTGAGGTTGGCGTAGACATCCCCTGGGAGGGAGGCATTGTGTAAGCTGGCCAACATTGTCAATGCTCCCCCTTTGTAGAAAATGCCTAGGAAATAGGCAACACGTTTCCGGTAGCCCTCACGGTACAGCAGGGCCATTACCACCAGCTGCACTCCCAGGAAGAGCAGCAGGTAGCGGCCACGCACCTGCAGCATGGCGGAGCAGGGCCACGATCATCTATCCATAGTGTAGTTGGGCCTAAAGGTGCCAGAAACAAAGGAGAAAAGAAACAGTAACCTGCTGGGAACAAAAGAGTTTAAAAAGACGACTTAGTCAAATGAATCCATTCAGATAAAGAGATAGATATTTAGTCCCACAGATTTTTTTAAAACTGTAATTTTGATACAGGATCTTATAAAACCTTATGATAGCAAGCAACAGCTTAAGGTCATCCTTCACTCTTTCTCTTTCACATGAGAGGACATTGACTGCAACACACACATGCAAGCCAGGCAAACACTATTTTGTTTTGATGTATTATTCATTTGTTTATATCCTACTCTTTTCCCAGGCTGGACACTCAAATTGGTCTGAAAATTTAAAACAAATACATACAAAAGTCCACATCACCAAAATTTTACGAATATTAAATAATTAGATCAGCAATTAGAATTAAAAGCATAATGATTAAAACACTACACATGCAGACAATGTAGCAGGTTATCAAAAGTTATCTCCACATAGTCATTTTCCAAAGGCCGGACACCGCAAAAAGCCTTCATCAGCTGCCAGAAGGTCACCACGGAGGTCTTGACTCCGGCAAGTGAGTTCAACAGCACAAGAAGAGTGGGTTGCTGTGAGTTTTACAGGCTGTATGGCCATGTTCCAGAAGCATTCTTTCCTGATGTTTCGCCTACAAGAGGCATTTTCTCACCTCTGCAGGAGTCTACCATATGGCATGCAGTTGTGAACAAGTCTACATAGGGACCACCAAACCCAGCGCCCAAATACAAATCAAGGCACTGCAGAGTAATTCAACCAGAGTAATTCAACCAGAGAAGTCAGCCATAGCAGAGCACCTGATGAACCAACCTGGACACGGAATATTATCTGAGAACACAGAAATGCTGGACCACTCTAACAACTACCATATCAGACTACACAGAAAAGCCATTGAAATCCATAAGCATGTGGACAATTTCAACAGAAAGGAAGAAATCATGAAAATGAACAAAATCTGGCTGCCAGTATTTAAAAAAATCTCTAAAATCAGGACAGTAAATAAAGAACAACATTCAGAAAACAGAGGAATTCCAGACATGAATCAATTAGGGCCAGCTAACACATCCCAACAAAAGATTCCCCCAGGCAGTAGGCAGCCAAGTCTTGGAGCTGAAAGGTTATTCAATGCTAATCAAAGTGGCCAATTGCAACATTCATACCTGCCTCAAACAGACAAGAATTTTTTTCCCACTCTGAACATTCCACAGATAAATAAACCTCAGTTGCCTGGTTTCCAACAGACCTCACAACCTCTGAGGATGTCTGTCGTAAATGCAGGTGAAACATTAGGAAATAATGCTTCTGGAACATGGCCAGACAGCCCAGCAAACTCATAGCAACCCAGTGATTCTGGCCATGAAAGCCTTCGACAACACACAGCACAAGAACTACCAAGAAAAGTAAGTTTATTAAAATCTTGACTCATAGATAAATTAATAACTCACTTGAACTGGAAATGGTCCTAGTAAAAAAAAAATAGATATGCCAGAGATAACTGTTCCAGTCAGTAATTATCAGAAAAGCATATTTGTCACTTGAGTGCAGGTACTAAAGCTCAAATTCCTCATCCATACATCCCAGTAAGAGTCAATCTACAGCCTGGGAATTCCACGCACCAAACAGAAGACAAAGCTTCTCACCACGATCTTAAACATGCAAATGACCAGACAAGGCATATTAACAACTTATCCCTAGCTCTCCAGATGCATGATAAGCCACATTGAAGCAAAACTAAATGTAGACTCACTATTTCATGAGTCTACATTAAGTTTTGCTTCACAAAACAAAGTTCTCACAAGAAAAGTGAGGAAGGATTAAGATGACAAAGGATATATCAATACAAGCTTAAGTATGAGGAAAAGGAAAAAGGCATGAGTGAAACTAGAAGCAGGGTGGGAAGAAAGAAGGTTTTTGTCACCCTACTCTACATACTCAGTCACATACAATCAGGAAATAAAAATAAAAAAGCATTGGGCCACACGAAAAGGTTAAAAATACTGTCAAAAGGACAGAAATGCTTTTTCCCTGTTGTATCCATTACCCAAAAGCACAGGATAATATAAGTATTTTCTCAGCTTCACAAAATCCTTGTTGGGAAAGATTCTGGTCACCCACACATCCATGGCTGATTTAAAATTATGTGCAATTTGACCACGGAATGGTCTTACACCTTGAACTCTGGATGGCGTGTTTTAACCTTGAATGTATTTTTTACTATATTGTAATTTTAAACCGGGAACCCCCAGTGGCGCAGTGGGTTAAAGCGCTGAGCTGCTAAACTTGTTGACCAAAAGGTCGCAGGTTCGATTCTGGGGAGCGGCATGAGCTTCCGCTGTCAGCCCTAGCTTCTGACAACCTAGCAGTTAGAAAACATGCAAATTGTAAGTTGCTTACCTGTAACTGTAGTTTCCTGAGTAGTCACCTGTGAATTCGCACATTTGGTATCTCTGTGCCTGTGCAGTACAGCTTTCAGAACCTTCTGGAAAATAAAAATCAGACATTTTACCCCTACCTAGCCCAGCCCACTCCCCAAGTGCATAAATAGCCATGGGCTAGCCACCAGTTCTCTTCCGCCTCAAAGCAGCCAGAAGGCGGGACATGACACTCGAGGGGAGGAAGGGCGGGGATGTGCAAATTCACAGGTGACTACTCGGGAAACTATAGTTACAGGTAAGCAACTTATAATTTCCTGTTGTAGTCAACTGTGAATTGCACATTTGGTAAATTAACGAGTTACTAACCGTGGATGGTGGGCATCATGCCACCGCTGAGAACAGGACTGCTCTGCCAAACTCTGCATCCCTCCTGGAGACGACTTCCAGTTTATAGTGTGACACAAAGGTAAGTGGAGAAGCCCAGATGGCCGCTTGACAAATGGCATCCAACAGCACACCCCTCATGAAGGCGGTTGAGGCAGACATCGACCTCATCAAGTGTCCCGTGATGTACTGAGGCAAGTCCTTTCCGGCCAAACGGTAACAAAGCCGGATAGTAGACACAATCCAAGATGAGAGTCTCTGAAAGGATAATGATAAACCCATGGAGCCCTTACAGTATTTGATAAAAAGTCTGGACATCCGTCTACAAGACGCCGTCCTATCCACATAAAAGCACCCTACGTACATCCAGCATATGCAAATTCTTTTCCAACTGTGTTTGGGGATTTTGGAAAAAGGCAGGCAAAACTAGATCTTGAGACATGTGAAATCGGGTGGAAACCTTAGGCAAAAAGGTGACATCTGTGCGAAGCACAGCCTTGTCTTTGTGGAACTTAAGATATGGAGGGTCAACCCTTAAGGCACACAATTCACTGGCCCTTCGTGCAGAGGTTATAGCCACCAGGAACGCGGTTTTCCAAGAAAGGTAAGGAAGGTCTACGGTAGCCATAGGTTCAAAAGGGGGGTTTACTAATGAAGACAACACAACATCTAAACTCCACCCCGGGACGATGGGCGCAACAGGAGGCCTAACATTTGCCACACCCCTTAAGAACATCTTAACTAAAGGGTCAGCAAAGCAGGAGGGAAACCCCAACTTCATCCTAAACCATGATATCGCAGCCAGATAACATTTAAGGGAAGAATGCGACAAGCCTGCATCCAATAAGGATATCAGGAAGTCTAAAATGACAGGTATAGAGGCCGTGTCCGGGTCCAGCCCTTTTGACCTAACAAACGCAGAAAAACGCAACCATTTATAAACGTAAGAACATCTTGTGGACGCCCTGTGGGCCTCTTCAATGAAAGCCAACACCGGATGAGAGAGTTCCGAAAAGGAAACTAAGGGCCTGGGAGGACCCGCCAAGCAATTAACCTCAGCTTGTCCACTTCGGGGTACAATACCTGGCCTTGTTGTGAGGTCAATAGATCCACTCTGTTCCGCAGACGGACAAACACACCCTTGGCCAACTGTCGGAGGAGGGAAAACCGTATTTGTCTGGGCCACCAGGGGGATATTACAATGCACTGAGCATTGTCTTCCTGTAGTTTTGCTACCACCCTCAACAGGAGGGGAAATGGGGGAAACGCGTACATTGGAAGGCTGGTCTATGTCAACAGAAAGGCATCCACCAGACAACCCTTCTCTGGGGCAGCACGCTGGCGGGTGCAGAACAGGGCAACCCGAGTTGGCTTGGGTTGCAAACAGTCCACCTCAGGGGGTCCCCATGCTAGGAAGAGCCTGTGGATCTCCTCCTGATTGAGTGACCACTTGTGGTTCACCAGTGGATTCCTGCTGAGTGAATCCGCCAGTGAGTTCTAATCCCCCGGGAGGTGGGTTACTTGGAGGTGAACTCCCCTCTCTAGGCACCAATTCCAGATTTGTAAAGTCTGGGCCAGAAGGGAAGCGGAGTGAGTGCCCCCTGTTTGTTCAAGTAGAGCATCACTGTGGTGTTGTCAATAAGAACCTGAATGACTTGTCCTGACACGACCCTCTCGAAAGACTGTAGTGCCTGGCAAGAAGTTCTAACATGTTTATATGCATGTCGCTTTCCTGCTCATCGCACATGCCATGAGCGATGAGGCCTTCGGAATGTGCCCCCATCCCGTGAGTGAGGAGTCTGTGCTGATAATTCTGGATGGACGGGGGAGGTGGAATGGAAACCCCAAAGAGACCCAAGACCCGTCCAACCAAATCCAAAGCGATTGTCAGATAGGGAAAGGGAGGGAAAGCCTGGTGTGGGGGTTGTCCGTGAGCAGATTGAAGACTGGCAGAAACCAAGCCTGGAATGGAAGCATTCATAGCCTGGTGTATGGAGTAACAGAGGTTGTAGAAGCCATATGACCCAAAAACACCTGGAAAGATTTGGCTGACAGAACGGGGTAGCAGAGGGATCCACAGGGGAAACAGCTCCCTTCTGCAACAACATTTCAACCTCCTGTAACAGTGCAGCAGACACTGATGTCTGCTTAACGTGGCCCAGCCTGGGTTGGTCTTCAAATTCATAGAATCATAGAATCATAGAATCATAGAGTTGGAAGAGACCTCATGGGCCATCCAGTCCAACCCCCTGCCAAGAAGCAGGAATATTGCATTCAAATCACCCCTGACAAATGGCCATCCAGCCTCTGCTTAAAAGCTTCCAAAGAAGGAGCCTCCACCACACTCCGGGGCAGAGAGTTCCACTGCTGAACGGCTCTCACAGTCAGGAAGTTCTTCCTAATGTTCAGATGGAATCTCCTCTCTTGTAGTTTGAAGCCATTGTTCCGCGTCCTAGTCTCCAAGGAAGCAGAAAACAAGCTTGCTCCCTCCTCCCTGTGGCTTCCTCTCACATATTTATACATGGCTATCATATCTCCTCTCAGCCTTCTCTTCTTCAGGCTAAACTCAATAAAATAACCTCTGGCGATAATGGACAGGACCCACTTGTCTGTGGTAATGTTACGCCAACTATCATAAAACAAGGGAAGCCTATCCCGAAACAGAAGGGTAGAAAAACTTGGGGAGGGTATAGCAACAACAGAGCAAAGATGGGAACCCAGAGGAACAGGTACAAATGGCTCCGGTGTTGGATCGTCTCCTGATAGCGATCCATCAATAGAGCAGAATACGTCAAAGATGCTTCTTTTGAGCCGGTTGGGATTTTGGCTTATTCTGGTAAGGTTGAGCCCTAGACCTGGAGGAAAAGGAACTTCTCCTACCCCCCTGAAACCTTGAGGAGGCGTTGCCTCTATTTCTGAAGGGGCCTGTAAAGGAATTGATAAAGGTAGAAGTAGAGGGCTGCCATCTGGGCTGTTGTTGGAATGGGTGCCACGTGTAGCCAAACTTATTGGCCGCTTGGCACACATCCTGTTTCTGCTTCAAATTGTTGTCAGTGTTGGGGTTAAAGAGGCCAGTCTCATGGAAGGGAAGGTCTTCTACAAGGGCTTTTCCCTCCTCAGACAGATTCGAGGCACGAAGCCACGTGTGCCTCTGAAGAGACGTGGCAGTGGCAAACAGATTGCCAGCAGCCTTTGCAAGATGCTTTGCAAAGTCCTTCTGTAACTTGGACCGTGCAAGAAATTCCGCCTGCAGAGCCCTAGGGAAGACGTAGTTCATCCTGGGGCAAAGTCTCAATTTAAGGTAACATCCTTCCCCACAAAAAGGTTTGATACCCACTCATGTAGGTAGCATAGTGGGCCATGCGGGTGAATAGCCCTGCAAAGATGTGCGCCTTTTTGCCTAGGGAATCTATCTTTCTACCCTTCCCCCCCCCCCCATCAGGAGGGGTTGTAAGTGTGCCCTTGGGGCCCTTCGTTTTGACCACCTCCGCAACTAGTGTTTGGCTTGGGGGGGGGCGACTACCCACTTATAGGAAGTAATATCTATTTTATATATTGAGTCCAGACGCCTTGGCACGGCGGGGACTGTACAGGGAGACATGTCACAATTTTGGCTAATTTGAGTAAATATAGTAACATTGGGAGCGATGTTGAGGGAGTGACATTCTATTCTTCTGAGGGGAACATAGGGTCATCCACATGTTCGGGTGGTTTTGGAGCGGGGATATCTAAGGCTTTGATCATCCTATCCACAAGGGCCGTGAATTTATTAAAATCAGCAGGCAAAACCGGCCCATTATCCTCACCCCCTAGGGTCTGTGCAGCATCAGGAGAATCAGACTCTGAATCAGTATCTCTCAACACAACCATGTCCTGCTCCTGAACAACAAGTGAGTCATTAGAGTTAGTCCCAAAGGGGGCTGCATTGTTCATCAAATGACAAGGCTCCCGTCAGACCAAAGGCAGGGGGAATTGGAGACTGCATGTATAGCAGCTGCCCCGAGAGGCTGAGCTGCCAAAAACCAGGAAGAGGCATGGGGCCCGGGCGCCCCCATCGGGAGGACGATCGCAAAGAGCGGGAGCGCCTCCTGAGTCTCGACCAGCCAGAGGAGGAGGAGGAGGAGGAGGAGGAAGGCCGGGATCGGGGCCTCCTCCCCGAAGGGGAGCGGTACTGTCGATGCCGGTGGGAGTGGCTCCAGTGAGATGGCGACCTTGAGCAGCAAGGGCGCTTGCTGGGGCAACGCACCGATCACCTATGCCAGGTGTCCTGTGAAGGCGGTACCAGCATCAGTGTGCCCATCGATGCCTGTAGCACCCCAGCATCCACTGAGGAAGGCTCCACGGTAGCGGGGGAAGCACCCTTGCGGTATAGGCCGGCCCTGGGAACAGGCAGCGATGCGGCGATCTCGGGGGCGGAGCCAACCACCCCAGAAGGAGGCCCGTTGAACACGCCCCAATAGGCGCTGCTCCCCAATAGGAGGGGGGAGCAGAAGCCACTGAAAGGAGGCCGGTATCGGAGGCAGCAGTTTCGGCCATGCCCGCTTCGCTTCCCTGCACAGAGGGAGACGACAGCGGCATGCCAGGTGTCGACAAAGACCCCGGTGTCGGCTCCTCAGCGAGTGCTTGCGCCGTGTGGACCGGGGTCAGCTCAGTCACTACAGCAACACCCTCAGTAACCGGCAGAGGGAGCACAGGAGCCCCTTGACTCCTCGCAACTGGTTGCGAGATCGGCACAGAAGCGGCAGCCTGAAGGCTTCCCACCTTTTTAGATGGCGCTTTTTTGCGACCACAGTCTGGTGGCCATATTGAGGGGCCTTATCTCTTGGCTTCTTGGCCTTCTTTCTCGGTGGGGCCTCAGGAGAAGCAAGATCAGGTAAGGTCAAACCACCGGAGGAGGGAGTCCGTCCCTGAGGCGCTGGGGGAAGAAGGGCCCTCTCATAGAGGGCTGCCTTCAGACGAGACTCCCTATTCTTCCACGTCTGAGGAATAAAGGACATACAGACGGCACAAGATTGGGTAAGGTGCCCTTCCCCCAGGCAAGCCAGACATAATGAATGCCCATCTGTGTCAGGCAGTATATTGGGGCAATTGCCACATTATTTAAAAGCCATAGTCGCCATGTTTGAACGGAAAAGCTAAAGAATAGTCAGATTCAGTCCAGTCAGGGTTCCAGAATACCTCAGGCCGATAACACAGTCCAGTCATGTCAAATAGCAGTCTGTGAGCTCGCAAACGACAGAAAGGTTCTCCAGCTGCTTAAGCACGGGAAAAAAGAACTGGTGGCTAGCCCCGCCCATGGGCTATTTATGCACTCGGGGAGTGGGCAGGGCTAGGCAGGGGTAAAATGTCTGATTTTTATCTTCCTGAAGGTTCCGAAAGCTGTACTGCACAGACGCAGAGATACCAAATGTGCAATTCACAGTTTACTATGACAAGAAATTTGAGTAGATCAAAAGGTACCGCTCTGGGGGGAAGGTAACAGCGCTCCATGCAGTAATGCCGGGCACATGACCTTGGAGGTGCCTATGGACAGCACCGGCTCTTCGGCTTAGAAATGGAGATGAGCACCATACGCCAGAGTCAGACATGACTGGACTTAATGTCAGGGGACAACCTTTACCTTTACCTTAATTTTAAACCTATTTATTTTAGGTGAATTTTGTTGTTTCAAGACATTGTGTAGGTGCCATTGTAAGCCACCTTGAGTTCCCTTGCTCGGGTAGAGAAAAGCAGGATATAAATATGGCAAGTAAATAAATAAATAAATAAATTTGGGTGGGAATCCAAGTAATTTTAGTACAGATCTAACACTCCAACTAGTATGATACTATTATGCCTTTCTACAAGCACCTGCTATACTTCAAGTGGTAGAAGAGCATACTTTGTAAGCACATATAACATAGGCCCACTAATTTTATCTTGAGACTGAAATACAGGCAGTCCCCAAGTTACAAACATCCAGCTTACATACGACCTAGTTACGAACAGGTGAGACAACAGAAAATGAGAGGAAATCTACCACTATGAAGGGAAATTCACTCCTGAAAGTTATCATAGGGAAAAGATGTCTCCACTGAAACTTTTATCACCAGTCCTTGTTTCCTGTCGTAGTCACTGAATCATACATTTGGTATCCCTGCACTTGCGCAATACAACTTTTCGGAACCTTCTAGAAAGTAAGAACATTTTCAGCCCTCAGCTAGGCCTGCCCCCCCCCCTCTCCCGAGTATATATAGCCTATGGGCGGGACTAGCCGGCAGGTCTCTTAATTCGCTCGCGTGTTAAGCAGCTTTGAGAACCTTCTGTCACTGCTATCTTCGACATTGGACTGTTTCTCAACGATTCTTCTGCTAAGCCCTCTTGTTAAGATTTGGATTGGACTGATTTTTTGAGGTATTTTGACACCAGACCGGAATCGACCCCCCCCCCCCCCCCTGCTCTCAACAAGCCCTGAGTTATGGCGACCACTTCTTTTAAGAAGTGCACTAGATGCCCGAATATTTTACCAGACACCGATGGGCACACCCTTTGCCTTACTTGCCTAGGAGAGGCCCACCTGACTCAATCCTGTGCCATATGCCTCTCCTTTACTCTTCAAACGAGGAAAAACAGGGTGTCTAGGCTCAGGGCAGCCCTCTATGAGAGGGCCCTCATGCCACCCTCCGCCCCGGCCCAATCTACCAAGCGCCCAGACCTACCTTTTCTGACTTCTTCCAGTGGCCTGGCTAAAAAGAAGGCCAAGAGGCCCAAGCCCAAAGAGGCTCAAGATGGCCAAACCTCCGCTCAGGAAAAGACCTTGGGAGAAAGAGCGGGAAGAGCACTGGAGGCCCACCGCGCCGCTACGCTGCTGCCAATGCCGGAAGGCCTGGCTGGAACTGCGCTCCCCCTAGAGGTGGCTGAAATACCCTTGGCGGCGCTCTCGACATCTACTCCTTTGTCTGCGCATGGGCCGGCTGTGGCGCAAACTTGCAAGACTCCTCCCACTGCTGCGATGCCGATCGTCTCGCCCCCACCCCTTAGCCGGGCTCGGAAGTCCCCGATGCCGCCGTAGTCGGTGGGGACTGTTGCTGCGGCCCCAGTGCCTCTGCCTTTGCTGCCGGCTCCCCTATCGGAGGGAGCCTTCACGACTCCGCCCGCGTCAGGGCCGAGTGGAGCGGCCGAGGAGAATCCCCATCGCGCCCAGCTGGATGATGGGGATGCCCCCAGACGGAGCGAGCTTGTTGGGGAAGGAGCCCTCGCAGGGCTGGTACCGGCACCCCCAACCAACGAGATCTCTGTCTAGGAGTGGGAGGTCGCATCGCCACCGGCGTTGGTTGGCCTCCAGGCGTTCGTGTTCCTCATCCTCATCCTCCTCCTGCTCCTCAGCTTACTGCAGGAGGAGCAGGTGATCTCGGGCCTCAAGGTCTTCTCGCTGGCATCGCCCTTCTATGGCCCCTCCTCCCTGCCCAGGGTTTTGGCAGATGGGCCCTTCGGGCCAAATGATGTTTGTGCAGGCTCCGGTGCCTCCTGTGCCTCCCATGCCTATACCCTCCTTCCCAGCGTCGGCGACAACAGGGGTTTTGCCCCCTCCAGCTGCTTGCCCCTCCACATCGGTTGCCCAGCCTTCCACCTCTTTTCAACATGTTCCAGGGAGAGCTCCTCCTTGCGAAGCCTCCTTTGTGTTAGCCTCTGACAACTCAAATTTGCGTAATGTGTCATCTGTGTCAACTTCATCTCGACCTCACAGGCGATACCTACCTGCACTGAGGACAGACTGCCTGGGGACAATGCCGCCATTTTGGCTGTTTCACAAGCCAATTTACAAGGTGATTCTACCCCCATGGGACCATCCAGGGCATCTTTGCCTGAAGGCTTTGAACAGAGAGCTGCTGAGCTGGATAGCTCTGATTCTGATCAAGAACCATTGGATATTGCTCAACATGGGGAGGGGGAAAATGCCTCATTTATCCACCCTGCTGAGGTCAATAAATTTGCGGCGCTCACTGATAGAATGATAAAGGCTCTAGACATCCCCACCCCCAAACCTCCCGAGCACATGAAGGACCCCATGTTTCCATCAGAGGAGCAGGTTGTAACCCCCACATCTCTTCTACCTGTCCTTCCCTACATCCTGAAATTGGCGAAAGTGTCTGATATGTCCCCTTCCTCGGTCCCGGCCGTTCCTCGGCATTTGGATTTGTTGTATAAAATTGATGTGGCATTGGCAAAATGGGTCACAGCCCCTCTTAGACCAAACATTGTGGTGGCTGAGGTGGCAAAGATCAAACGACCCAAAAATTCACTTACCGCCCCCCCCCCTTGACAGGGAGGGTAAGAAGATTGACGCTCTGGGAAGAAAAGCCCACCTCTCGGCAGGGTTATTCACCCGGATGGCTCATTATGTCACCTATGCCAGTGGCTATCAGACCTTCCTATGGGGAAAGATGTTACAGTATATTGAGTTGTTACCGGCCGACCAGCAACATTTCCCTAGAGCATTGCAAGCAGAGGTGCTTGCATTGTCTAATATACAAAAGGACTCGGCTAAACACATGGCCGAGGCCACAGGCAAACTGTATTCTACCGCAACTTCACTAAGGAGGCACGCGTGGCTGTGTGCCTCGAACTTATCCGAGGAAGGTAAGGCCCTCGCAGAGGACCTCCCTTTCCATGAGGATGGTCTTTTCAATCTGCAAACGGATGATAGACTGAAACAGAAACAAGACGTCAGGCAGGCAGCGGGCAAATTCGGATATGCCTGGCAGTCTATCCCCAACAGCGTCAAAGGTGGACCTTACCTTCCTCTGGCTTCCGTAGGAACTACGGTAACTCCTATGGGAATTCCTTTAGAGCTAAAAACAGTAACTCCTCCAGATTCCAGGGTGGGCGTCGGGACCCTTACTTCCCGAGACCCCGTAACCAATAGGGCTGGGCGGTTTCGTTTCGTTAATTCGTAATTCGTTAATAATTCGTTAATTTTTTTCGATTACAAAACGATAACGAACCATTCTGGAGCAATTATTAAAAAAACGAATTTTCAAAAACATTTTGTAAATGCTTCGTATTTCGATATTGTATTCGTTTCGTTATTGTTTTGAGGTCGTTTCGTTATTATTTCCGCATGTCTGGGCCACTTTTATGGTTTAATTAGTGAAAAAAAATTTATAATATCACACCAACAGTCAACAACAGAGGGAGAGGGAAGCTTCAGAAGGTTTTGGAGGTTTTTTAGCGTATTTCGCGGTCGCGTCCGCCATTAACGAATCAATTCGTTATTGTTTCGGAAATCGATTCGTTAATTTTTTACCATTTACGAAATTTCGTAAATATCGAACTTTTTAAAAGGAAAATTTTGTAATTATTTTAAATATCGAAACAAAAAAAACCCCCAAATACAAATCGATTTTAGATACAAATTTTTCCGTTGTTACCCAGGCCTAGTAACCAAGCCTTCGGTAATAAGTCCAAGACCCAGCAAGGGCCCAAGAAGTGCCTTTGATGCACTGGCCCCTGAAATTGCCCAAGGGGCATCTGAAGTGGTTCTGCCTGTTACAGTTGATTTGGTTTCCGTTGCTCAGGCCACCCCGCAGTTTCCCCTGTGTTTGGAGATAGGTTATTCCCATTCCGTCAAGCTTGGTCTAACATCACCACGGATGGCTGGGTGCTTTCCATTGTTACTCAAGGTTACACAATTGAGTTCTGTGACTTACCCAGGGTGGGCCATGTCCGGCATATGCTGCCATCAGGTCCCCTGTTGGATGAAGTACAAATGTTAATGGACAAAGGCGCGATTCCCCCCTGGATCCTGCAATGTTCCAGTATTGTTTCTTTTCCCGTTATTTTCTGGTCGCTAAATGCGGAGGTGGGCTGCGTCCCATCCTTGATCTCAGGCACTTGAATAAACATATTCGACCAAAAAAGTTCAGAATGGTCACTCTTGCGTCCATCTTACCTTTACTATCTGAGGGTGTATGGTTTGCCAATATCGACTTGAAGGACGCATATTTCCATTTATTGATTGCACATCACCACCGTAGATTCCTCGCCTTTATGGTGGGGAACAGGGCTTATTGTTTCAATGTCCTCCCTTTTTGACTGTCCACAGCTCCCGGGTGTTCACAAAATGCATGTCGGTGGTGGCCGCATACCTATGCACAAGTGGCGTAACAGTGTATCCATATATTGACGACTGGCTTATTGTTTTGAGGTCGCGGGACCAGCTTCAAACCCACATTTCCTTTGTTCTGTCCCTTCTCAAGTCTCCTGGCCTGGTGGTCAACCTCGACAAGTCGTCCCTGTCCCCCTCTCAGAGGATCAACTTCATCGGGGCCATGCTGGATTCGGTCGCCCAGAGGGCCTTCCTCCCACCAGACCGGTTTGCCAACCTGAGGGAATTGGTGTTACAGACCGTAACGTCCCACTCCGTGTCAGCCAAACAAATCCAGATCCTGCTGGGACATATGGCCTCCACCACGGCTATTACCCCATATGCCAGGTTACGCATGCATCCCCTTCAATCATGGTTTGTCTCAACGTTCAACCCATTTATGGACAATCCGTCTGTGCAACTCACAGTATCTGCCGCTGTTCATCAGTCCCTTTGCTGTTGGCAGGATGCTCTGTGGGTATGTGCGGGACTTCCCTTCCACCTGGCCCATCCCACCCGAGTGATTACTACAAACTCTTCCCTCACAGGCTGGGGCACCCACTCTCAAGGCCTCATGGCTCAGGGCATTTGGGTAGGAAAAGAAAACACCTTTCACATAAATGTCTTAGAGTTACTCGCGGTGGAAAGAGCACTGCTCTCGTTCGAGAGGGTCATAAGGGGACAAGTAGTACAAATTCTCACCGACAACACCACGGTGATGTACTACCTCAACAAGCAAGCGGGCACTCACTCCCTCCCCCTTCTGAAGCTGACCATTCAAATTTGGAATTGGTGTCTGGATCGAGGTGTGCATCTTCTGGCGACACATCTTCCGGGAGAGCAGAACCTGTTGGCAGACTCACTCAGCAGGAGCCCGTTGACACACCACGAGTGGGCTCTTCACCCTTGGGAAACCCAGAGGCTTTTCCAGGCATGGGGCACCCCAGAGGTGGACCTATTCGCGACCCAGGCCAATTCGAAGTGCGCCCTGTTTTGCACCCAGATTCAGGCCTCGGCCAAGAGGGGGTGCCTGGGAGATGCGTTTCTCCTGGACTGGTCGACTCGGCCAGTGTACGCCTTCCCTCCGTTTCCCCTTCTTCTAAGGGTGGTGGCCAAGATCCAAAGGGAGGGTGCACGGTGCATTTTGATAACCCCGTGGTGGCCTCACCAACCATGGTTCTCCCCACTCTATCAGACGGCGAGGGGAGTGTTCTTCCGATTTCCAGACAGGACAGATCTTCTAACGTTACAGAGCTCTCTGGTTCTGTACCCAGACGTTTCCAAACTGAAACTCACAGCGTGGAGGATCGTCCCACTCCCTTAGTTCCGTTTGGGACCTTGTCCTCTCCTGTACTGGCAATCATTGATGCTGCACATAGGGCCTCGACGAAGCACTCTTATGTTTATAAGTGGACAAGATTTAGTTTGTTCGCCCGTTCTAGGGGACTTAATCCTGTTACTGTTCCAGTTCCTGTTGTTTGTATTTCTTGGTGTCCCTGGCGGACTCGGGACTATCCCATTCTTCATTGAAATGTTATTTGGCGGCCATTTCCTGATTCAGAAGGAAGTCAGGATTGCCGTCGTGTTTTATGGACCCGTTGGTCAAAACCTTTTTAAGGGGTTTTGCTAATATTAGGCCTTTGGTGGCTCCGATTGCTCCATCATGGAGATTGGAACTGGTGTTATCTTGTCTTTCAAAAAAATCCTTTGAGCCGTTAGCCAGGGTTGATTTTTCCTTTCTGTCATAGAAAATGGCTTTCCTGGTGGCGATTACATCTTCTAGACTTTCTAGTGAGCTATGTGTTTTGCGAGTAGACCCCCCCTACCTTAAATTTCATGGAGATAGGGTGGTTTTTCAAACTGATGTGGCCTTTCTTCCTAAAGTTTCTACTCGATTTCACATATCTCAGGAATTGGTGCTTCCAGATTTTTTTCAGAACCCAGTTACACCCACAGAGCGTTCTCTGCATTTGCTCGATGTCCGTAGGGCTCTTGCCTTCTATGTCGATAGAACGGCTCCCCTAAGGAAAACTCCCAGGTTGTTTATAAAATATCGCAAAGATACACTGGGTCTTCCATTGTCTTCCCAGAGGCTTTCCTCCTGGATAGTTTCTGTTATCCGTTTATGTTATCCCCTGGCAGGCAAGGATTTGCCTTTGCAAATTAGGGGCCATTCCACTAGGGCTGTTGCAACGTCCACAGCTTTCCTAAAGGGAGTGTCCCTAGATGCTATATTTGCAGGGCTGCTGTTTGGTCGTCCCCTCTGACATTTGTGTCACACTATAAGGTGGACGCAGTCTCTCAAAGGGATTTGGAATTTGGTCGAGCGGTGATGTCTTCGGCGGTGGCATGATCCCGCCAGCCGAGATTTGTACTCGCTAATCTACCAAATGTACGAATCACAGTGACTACGACAGGAAATTATAAGTTGCTTACCTGTAACTGAAACTGTAGTTTCCTGAGTAGTCACCTGTGAATTCGTACATACACGCCCTTCCTCCCCTCGAGTATCATGCCACGCCGTTTAGCTGTTTTTTGCGGCTAAGAGAACTGTCGGATAGTCCCACCCACAGGCTATATATACTCGGGAGGAGGGGGGGTGGGCCTAGCTGAGGGCTGAAAATGTTCTTACTTTCTAGAAGGTTCCGAAAAGTTGTATTGCACAAGCGCAGGAATACCAAATGTATGAATTCACAGGTGACTACTCAGGCAACTACAGTTACAGGTAAGCAACTTAGAATTTCCACAACAACCCAAAATTTTCAAACTCCAATTATGACAGGGACAGAAGGTGAGGTGAAATATCCTGACAGGGGCACAGACAGCAGAAGAAATGTCACGGGGATATGAATCTTGCCCTGTGCTATGAAAACCTTAAAAAATGGCTGGAGTTACACATAAGAAATGTACCTCCTCCAATTTACATACAAATTCAACTTAAGGATAAATCTATAGAACCTATCTTGCTCATAACCTAGGGACTGACTATAGAGGCAAGTCATTTCCATACACTCCCTCTGTATAAGCACCCTTTTTGTAACTGAGACAGGAAAATGAGCTGATAATCCTGAGAGAGTCAAACTGGCCCTGGGGCTTCTCTCGAATTCATGGAAGGATTTTTTTTTTCTGTTCTACCTCTCAAATGTAGTGTGATGCTTCTGACTGATGCAGTGGATGATATGGTGGGAAAAAGACAAAGTCCTTTCATAAATTAAGATTTGTGAAAGAACTTCATAGAGTGGCCTCCTCATCTTTCTTTATCAGCTTGGAACATCTTGCTCTGAAAGTCTTGAGTCATTTCCTTGTTCCTTCTTAATTTTTGCATATTGGCTTTGCTCCAAGATAACTATTATGCTGGGCAGGGCATGGGCTGCCATAACAACTGTCACTCACAGTTAATGTGGAAAAGGCATTTACAGGTGCCCTGAATTTATGGCTGTGAAATTTACTTTTCCACATTGCAATCCTCCTGCCCTGTCTCTTCAGAACCTGTAACTAGGTAGACACAATATTTATGTGATCTCCATAAAGATACATCAGCTCAGGGACAATAAGGGACATGCACACAAGTGCATAGTGAAACTTCACAAGAGCAGTACACTTTGGATGAAACTTGGAAATATATTCCTAGAATATCTTCTCAGATCCTATGAGCTGGAATTCCCCCTTAAAAAGAAAAAACAGTACTTCTTAAGCTCTGCCTATAGCCATCTGTATCTTTTGGCTGAACCATCTAAAGAAACTACAAAAAGAGAAAACTACCTATATGAAAAAGGACATTTATTTGGACTTGAATTATTTATGCAATTTTCTAATGTAAGCAGATTTGGAATGCTATTACAACTTCTGGGATAAGGTTCCCTTTGAGGGGAAAGGAGATCTTTCCACCACAACTGGAATGTCCATTCTTTTGACCATCCTAAATCAAAGTCTGGCAAAGTGTGGTTGTGGAGATATCAACTAGGCAAAGGAAGAGTATTTATTATCTATTTATTTACTTCATTTGTATACCGCTTTTCTCACCCCGGGGGGGGGGGGGGGGACGGGCGACTCAAAGCAGCTTCCAACATATTCAAAATGTAATGCCTCACAAACATGAAAACCTAACATAAAACAACAATAACACATATCAATTAAATAATAAACATAACAACATTTAGACATTAAAACATGAAGTTAAAACATATAAATATTAACGTTAAAATCACATAACCCAAAAATCATAGTCCAAGGCCATCCCATAATCAAATATCAATTGCACATAATCCCTGATCATTCCTTGTATTGCTTACTGCTCAAATTCTTGGTCCCACAGCCATGTTTTTGCTTTTTTTCCTGAAGGCTAGGAGGGAGAATGCTGATCTAATTTCATTGGGGAGGGAGTTTCATGGATGAGGGGGCACCACTGAGAAGACCCTGTTTCTCGTCCCCACCAGTCGCACCTGCGAAGGAGGTGGGACAAAGAGCAGGGCCTCCCTGGACAATCTTAACCTCCGAGATGGTTCATAGAGGGAGATACATTCAAACAGGTAAGCTGGACTGGAACCGTTTAGGTCTTTATAGAATCATAGAATCATAGAATCAAAGAGTTGGAAGAGACCTCATGGGCCATCCAGTCCAACCCCCTGCCAAGAAGCAGGAATATTGCATTCAAATCACCCCTGAGAAATGGCCATCCAGCCTCTGCTTAAAAGCCTCCAAAGAAGGAGCCTCCACCACACTCCGGGGCAGAGAGTTCCACTGCTGAACGGCTCTCACAGTCAGGAAGTTCTTCCTAATGTTCAGATGGAATCTCCTCTCTTGTAGTTTGAAGCCATTGTTCCATTGCGTCCTAGTCTCCAAGGAAGCAGAAAACAAGCTTGCTCCCTCCTCCCTGTGGCTTCCTCTCACATATTTATACATGGCTATCATATCTCCTCTCAGCCTTCTCTTCTTCAGGCTAAACATGCCCAGTTCCCTAAGCCGCTCCTCATAGGGCTTGTTCTCCAGACCCTTGATCATTTTAGTCGCCCTCCTCTGGACACATTCCAGCTTGTCAATATCTCTCTTGAATTGTGGTGCCCAGAATTGGACACAATATTCCAGATGTGGTCTAACCAAAGCAGAATAGAGGGGTAGCATTACTTCCTTAGATCTAGACACTATGCTCCTATTGATGCAGGCCAAAATCCCATTGGCTTTTTTTGCCGCCACATCACATTGTTGGCTCATGTTTAACTTGTTGTCCACGAGGACTCCAAGATCTTTTTCACACGTACTGCTCTCGAGCCAGGCGTCCCCCAATCTGTATCTTTGCATTTCATTTTGTCTGCCAAAGTGGAGTATCTTGCATTTGTCACTGTTGAACTTCATTTTGTTAGTTTTGGCCCATCTCTCTAATCTGTCAAGATCGTTTTGAATTCTGCTCCTGTCCTCTGGACTATTGGCTATCCCTCCCAATTTGGTGTCGTCTGCAAACTTGATGATCATGCCTTCTAGCCCTTCATCTAAGTCATTAATAAAGATGTTGAACAGGACCGGGCCCAGGACGGAACCCTGAGGCACTCCACTTGTCACTTCTTTCCAAGATGAAGAGGAAGCATTAGTGAGCACTCTGTGTTCGTCCACTTAACCAATTACAGATCCACCTCACCGTAGTTTTGCCTAGCCCACATTGGACTAGTTTCCTTGCCAGAAGGTCATGGGGGACCTTGTCGAAGGCCTTACTGAAATCCAGGTACGCTACATCCACGGCATTCCCCGCATCTACCCAGCTTGTAGCTCTATCGAAGAAAGAGATCAGATTAGTCTGGCATGACTTGTTTTTGATAAATCCATGTTGACTATTAGCGATGACTGCATTTGTTTCTAAGTGTTTGCAGACCGCTTCCTTAACAATCTTTTCCAGAATCTTGCCCGGTATCGACGTGAGGCTGACCGGACGGTAGTTGTTTGGGTCGTCCTTTTTTCCCTTCTTGAAGATTGGGACCACATTGGCCCTCCTCCAATCTGCTGGAACTTCTCCCGTTCTCCAAGAACTCTCAAATATGGTTGCCAATGGTTCCGAAATGACTTCCGCTAGTTCCTTCAATACTCTTGGGTGTAGTTGATCTGGCCCTGGGGACTTGAACTCATTAAGAGCGGCCAGGTATTCCCGGACGACTTCTTTCCCAATTTGGGGTTGGATGTCCTCCAATCCCTCATCCATCTTGCTGAGGTTGAAGACTCTCTTTTTGTGAGAAGACCGAGGCAAAGAAGGCATTAAGTAGTTCTGCCTTTTCCCTATCCCCTGTCAGCATTGCCCCATCTTCTCCTCGAAGAGGTCCTATCGCCTCCTTGTTTTTCCTTTTTCTACTGACATAAGAATAGAAGCCCTTTTTATTGTTTTTAATGTCCCTGGCAAGTCTGAGCTCGTTTTTTGCTTTAGCTTTGCGGACCTTTTCCCTACAGGTGTTGGCTATTTGTTTGAATTCTTCTTTGGTGATTTCTCCCTTTTTCCACTTCTTGTGCATGTCTCTTTTGTGTCTTAGCACAGTTAGAAGTTCTTTGGACATCCATTCTGGCTTCTTTGCACTTGTCCTATTTTTTCTCTTTGTTGGCACAGTTTGCAATTGCGCCTTGAGTATTTCACTCTTGAGAAATTCCCATCCATCCGTAGCTCCCTTGTCTTTTAGTATCTGTGTCCACGGAATGCTGCTCAGCGTTTCCTTCATTTTTTGGAAATCAGCTCTCCTAAAGTCCAAAATGCGGGTTTGACTTGTCTTAGTTTCGGCCTTCCTTTGTACCTCAAATTGCAGGAGTACATGGTCACTTGCCCCTAAGGATCCTACCACTTCGACCGCATCGATCAGGTCTTCCGCATTTGTTAGGATGAGATCAAGAGTAGCCAATCCCCTTGTTGCCTCTTCTACCTTCTGGACCATGAAATTGTCTGCAAGGCAAGCGAGGAATTTGTTGGACCTTGTACTCTTGGCCGAGTTTGTTTTCCAGCAAATATCGGGATAGTTGAAATCGCCCATGACTACTACATCTCTTTTCTGTGCCTGTTTGGTCAACTGTTGGCAGAAGACTTCATCAAGATCTTCCTCCTGGCTTGGGGGTCTGTAGTAGACGCCTACAACGACATCTTTTTGAGTCCCAGTTCCCTTGATTCTTATCCAGATGATTTCAAGCTGGTTTCCCAGATTTCTGTCTTGAATTTCTTCTGCAGCATAAGAGTTTTTGACATATAAGGCTACTCCGCCTCCTCTCCCCTTTGTTCGGTTTCTGTGAAAGAGGTTATACCCCTCGATATCTACATTCCAGCGATAGGAGTCATCCCACCAGGTTTCAGTGATGGCTATGATATCATATTTGTGGTGTTGTGCTAGAAGTTGGAGTTCGTCTTGTTTATTTCCCATGCTCTGTGCATTAGTGTAAAGACATGTGAGCCCCTGGGATCTTCCCTTGAGCTGTTTAATTGGGATTATTGTGCTTTTGGTACTTGGTCCTTGTTGTGTTTGTGCAGCCCTCCGTTTAGCCTTCTGGCGATTCCCAGACATTATGGGTAAAGTAGTGTTCGCAAGGCTGTTGTCCCCCTCCCCCGGTGGACCTGGTTTAAAGTGCATCTAATGAGGTTTGCGAGTCTGTGAGCAAAAAGGTGTTTTCCTACTTGTGTGAGATGCACCCCATCCCTTCCCAGTAGGCCATCCTCCTGGAATAGCAGGCCATGGTCGAGGAAGCCAAAGCGTTCCTCCTGACACCATTTTCTAAGCCAGTCATTGACTTGTACTATTTTTCTGGCTCTTGTGGGTCCGTGTCTTACAACAGGGAGGAGGGATGAAAAAACCACCTGTACATTACATTCTTTTAGCATTGCTCCTAGAGCTCGAAAATCATTTGTGATCTTTTGAAACGTATGCCTTGCAGTATCATTGGTTCCTACATGAATCAACATGAGGGGAGGACGGTGATAGGGCTTGAGGAGCCTGGTGAGCCTCTGAGTGATATGGTGTATTTTTGCCCCCAGTAGGCAGCATATTTCTCGAGCCATCCCATCTGGTCTGGAAATGACAGCTTCCGTTCCTCTAAGGAGGGAGTCGCCTACTACCAATACCTGTTTACTTTCAGGAATGACAGGGCCCCTTTTGTGCAATGTAGTGTGTAGGTCTCCAGAAAAGTGATCCTGTTGGTGTGAATTGTGTAGGTGAAAAGTGTTGTCCTCCTCCTCGACATCCCCGGTGCATTCGTCAAGGACAATCCATTGAGATTCGTCCAAGAGCCTATGGTTCTCCTGTATGTGTTCCTGTTGCTCCTGGTCTATGGTTGGGGATGGTACACCTGCACGATTGTGCAAGTGTGAATGTTGTGAAGTGTTGTCCCAGTCAGGGCTATCCCCTGCACACTGATCAAGGATGAGCCACTGATCAGTATCTAAGCCATTCTGGTCTTCCCCAATATGTTGTGTTTCTTGGTCAGGTGCTAGTTGTGTGAGAATTTGGAATCTATTGTGTAACTGCAGCTGTAACCTATACCCTGTTTGGCCTTAGACTAGGTCTGTTTTAATCAGTAAGTATTCTGTAAGTATTCTGTAAGTATTCAGTAAGTAATCAGTAAGTATTCAGTAAGTAATTCAGTAAGTAATCAGTAAGTATTCTGAGGAGGCTTCCGGGTCCTATGTGTCCTTCTAAGGGTGACATTTCTCCAAGCCTGAGGGTTGTCCACATCTGAGGTGCTGTTCTGTTGAGCCTCCCCGTAATGTTGGTGTGATATGGGCTGCGTGTCTAGGCCAGTGTGGTGTGTGGTGTCTAAGAACAGCACAAGTTCCTGAATGTCCTTAAGGGTCTTAATACGGTCCTCGAGTTGTCGTATCCTGTGTTCCATGCGAGTGATCTGTGTACACTTGGGGCAGACGTAATTGAGTAATTGTAGTGTGAAAAAGCTGAACATGCCACAGCTTGTGCATGAGATGGGAAGTTTTCGTGTTTGTTCCATCTGGAGGTTGCTAATGACCTCCTCTTGGTGTGTGTTTGATGTTGTTGTCTGTATGCAGGGGTGAAAGTATAGGTTACTGAGTGTACAAGTATGTATGTGTATGGCTGTTAAATTTAAACAAAGCTTACCCTGAAGCAGAAGGAAACAAAATGGGTTCCTGCTTCCTCAACTTCTGTGGAAAGCCCAGCTGCCCCTTGGGTTCAGACACTGGTTTATATAGGATAACCAGGAAGCCCCGCCTCTCAGACAAAGCAGTTAATTTTTAAACTCAGGAAGCCCCTCCCCTCAAACAGAGCAGTTAATTTTTAAACTCAGGAAGCCCCTCCCCTCAAACAGAGCAGTTAATTTTAAACTCAGGAAACCCCGCCTCTCAAAGAAAGCAGCGCTGAAAGCTGTTAAATTTAAACAAAGCTTACCCTGAAGCAGAAGGAAACAAAATGGGTTCCTGCTTCCTCAACTTCTGTGGAAAGCCCAGCTCTTTGAATGGTGCTCGGTAACAGACTGGCAGCCAGTAGAGCTGGAGTAACAGGGGAGTTGTGTGCTCCCTGTACCCTTCTCCAGTGAGGAATCTAGCTGCCATTGGACCAAGTGAAGTTCCAAACAGTCTTCAAAGGCAACCCCACATAAAGCACATTGCAGTTATCTATTTGGGATGTAACTAGAGCGTGGACTACCATGGCCAAGTCTGACTTCCCAAGGTATTGGCACAACTAGTGCACAAGTTTTCATTGTGAAAAAGCTCCCTTGGTCACCGCTGAAACCTGGGGTTCCAGACTCAGCGATGAATCCGGGAAAACTCCCAAGCTGTGAACTTGCGCCTGGGGGGGGGGGTGACCAGGGGAGCATTCGCACAGTTAAAACTTGTGTGCCAACTGCGCCCGTACCTTGGGAAGTCTGACTTGGCCACGGTAGTCCATGCTCTGGTTACATCCCGTTTAGACTACTGCAACGCTCTCTACGTGGGGTTGCGTTTGAAGACGGCTCGGAAGCTCCAATTACTCCAACGCTCGCCAGCCATGATACTAACAGGAGCGGAGCGCAGGGAGCATACAACTCCTCTGCTGCACCAGCTCCACTGGCTGCCGATTTGCTACCGGGCTCAATTCAAAGTGCTGGCGTTGACCTATAAAGCCCTAAACGGTTCTGGCCCAAGCTACCTATCCGAACGTATCTCTGCCTATCAGCCCGCCAGGACCCTAAGATCTTCGGGGGAGGCCCTGCTCTCTATCCCGCCTGCTTCACAGGTGCGGCTGGCGGGGACAAGAGACAGGGCCTTTTCTGTGGTGGCCCCCCGGCTGTGGAACGCCCTTCCTATGGAGGTTAGATCAGCCCCCTCGCTAATGGTGTTTCGAAGAAGGTTAAAAACTTGGATGTTTGAACGGGCATTCGGATCAACAGTGCAATGAATGTGATGATTACAGGAATGGAAATATGGACGACGAATTGGACCACGACTCTAGTTATGAGATGTATTACGCTGTCTTATTGTTATATCAATTTTGTATACTATGCTCTTATGGTTTTAAAGTGTTTATCACTGATTGTTTTTTATCCTTGTTGTAAACCGCGTTGAGTCGCCTGTTGGGCTGAGAAATGGCGGTATACAAGTAAAGTAAATAAATAAATAAATAAATAACCCCATCTAGCACAGGCTGTAACCTATACCCTGTTTGGCCTTAGACTAGGTCTGTTTTAATCAGTAATATTAAAAAGTAAATACAGCAGTGAAATCTAGTAAAGAGCTCTTGCCCAACCTTTCACATCTAATCCAAACTCCCCCCCCCCCCCCAGTGGAATGTATAGACCTTGCCAAGCAAGAGCTTGTTTCAGCTGTGGTTTCCAGTGTCAATCCTGACCAATTCTTAACTCCTGCCTATCAGGATTATTACTAGAGAAATCACTTTCAAAATATCCTCCTCCTAAGAGCACATCTCTAACAACAGTCTTGTTGATTGTGTTCTATCAATATTACACTACCTGTTTCTGATTAGAGTGTGAAAAGTTGTACTGCTTGGGAGGTTGTCAATTTCCAGAGAAATGGGTAAAATATGATAATCTTACAAAGTTCTGAAACACAAAAGTATTTCCTTCTGTTAGGAAAGATTCCCTGAAGCAAGATCAGAGAGGCTTGTTATCTAAACCCCACACTTAATGTTAGCATCTATGTCAGGTATGGGCAAATCCAGGCCCAGGGGCTGGATGTAGACCCCTTGGGGTCTTTTCTCAGGCCCTCCTCTCTGTCCATCCTTTCCTTCCTCTTTCCCTTCTTATTTCTCCTTCCCTTCTTTCTTCCCTTCCACCCTTTCGTCCTTCCTTCCCTCTTTCCTCCCTCCTTTCCTCTTTCTCTTTCTCCTTCCTTCTTTCCTTTTTGTCTTTTGTTCCTTCTCTCCTCCCTCCATTCCCTTCCACCCTTCCTTCCTTCTCTTCCTCCCTTCTTTTCTTCTTTTTTTCCTTCCTCCTGGGGGATGTTTAGCTGGGAGAAGAGAAGGAAGAGAGGGAACATGTGAATCATGTTTCAAGATTTAAACAGGTGTCCCATTGAGGAGGATGAAACTAGAGTGCAAGGGACCAATGGTTTCAAATGGCAGGGGGAAAGATGTGACTGAAAAGATTGGGAAGAACTTCCTGGAGAGTGGTATAGGCTGCCTGGGAGTGTGGTGGAGTCTTCTTTTCTGGAGGCTTTTCCGCAGAGGCTGTCTATTGGGAGTGCTTTGATTGTGCCTTCCTGCATGGCAGGGGGCTGAAATGGATGGTTCTTGGGGTCTCTTCCAGCTCTAGGAATCTATATCAGGAGTAGGCAATATGGGGTCTAACTGATACAATTTTTCTCTCCTGTCCACCATCTCATCCTGACCAAGGCCAACCCTTTTGAGATCCAAACATTTCCTGTCTTTCCTTCTCATTCTCCCTCCGAAAGAGAAGAGGAAGGGGAGGAAAGGGCAGAGAGAGGGCTTGGGGAGAACCTCCTCCTTCCTGGCCTGCCCATTCCGCTCCGGCCCACAATGCAGCCCCAAGTTAAAAAGTTTGCCCATGCCTTATCTATGTGTGATGTGAGGTCCCCCAAAGCAGAAATAATCTACTGGCAAATCTGTGAGTGATTTGCAGTCCTTTAACAAGTGCCTGGAGCCCGCAATGGCACAGCAGGTTAAACCGCTGAATTGCTGAACTTGCTGACCGAAAGGTTGGCAGTTTGAATCCGGGAAGCAGGGTAAGCTCTTGGTGTTAGCCCCAGCTTCTGCCAACATAGCAGTTCAAAAACATGCAAATGTGAGCAGATCAACAGGTACCGCTTCGGCGGGAAGGTAACAGCACTCCATGCCATCATGCTGCCACATGACCTAGGAGGCATCTATGGACAACCCCACCTCTTTGGCCTAGAAATGGAAATGAGCACTACCCTCCTAGGCCAGACACGACTAGACTTAAGGTCAAGGGGAAACCTTTATCTTACTTAGCAAGAGCCTTCAGTTCCCAGATGTTTAAGAATAAAAGCTTTAACTCTAACTTGACCAGAATTCCTGAGCTGTAGTGATGTATTTGAATATGGAGGTCATAAACATATATTTTGACAAAAGGGCTGCAGCTCGGTCATTGAGTTCATGCTATATAGGTACTTAAGGTCCCAGTACTTCAAGGCAAAGTGAAAAGAGCTTTTGATCTGAAAATCTGTAAAGGCACCTGTAGAGATGTATTTATTATAAAGTGTTATTTATAATGTGTTTAAACTGTATTTATAATGTTTATTATAAAGTGTTATCTATAATGTGTTTGAATCTGTATTTAGGGATTACATTTGTTGCCAGGGCCTAGCTGAGAGAGATAGGTTGCCATGGTGACAAGACAAGGCAGCAGAGGAGGTGGGCGGAGCTTAAGGAGAAAAAGGTTTGAAAGTGTCAGCAAATTTCCAGTCAGGAGGAAGAGACCCTGAGGGGAAGAGCAGAGCCAGTTAAGGGCTCTGGGAAATAGCAGAGTCAAGAAAGGACTCTGGGAAAAGTAGTTTAGTCCGGTGGATGAGACCCGGGGAAGAGGAGAGCCAGTTAAGGGCTCTGGGAAATAGCAGAGTCAAGAAAGGACTCTGGGAAAAGTAGTTTAGTCCGGTGGATGAGACCCGGGGAAGAGGTTAAGAGTGTTGTGAAGCTGTGAGAATTCAGTAGTTCTTAGAATTTGTGAATATTTCTTCAGCAAGAGAGCTGAAGGTGTTACCTTGTTAGATTGCTTAGGTTAAAGAATCTAACAGAGGGGGTTTAAAGGATCGCCAGTAAGGAAAGACTGGTGATCAGTGGTTTGTTCCGAGTATAGGGCAAACAGTGTGGATATTCACAATAGGGAACTCTGAAGTAGTATAAGCACTTCACTAAAGAAGGAGTTTGTAGAATTGTAACATCAGAAGCCTGTATGTATCTCAAACCAGCCATTTTGTAACATCAAGCCTTGTGCCAAGTTCAAATTCTCAAAACTGCAACAATTACGTTCTGTTAACAATAAAACTTGTTCTCTTTATATTTCAAACCTGCCTCCTCCATTGCTTTTATGCTTGGTGCATTTCACACTACCAAAGTCACCTCACAACACAACTAAAGATAAACAGAGACATAAACCAGCGTCTCTAAACATATTGGTGGCAGCTTAATTGATATCTAAAAGGAGGTTCCTCACAGAATATTGGTGACATTAAAGAAGATTAATGCTTCCTCACATAATTTTGTTGAGAAGCGGTGGGATTAACGCTTCCTCACAGCATCCAGTTGGCATTGAACTATGAGGCTAGATCACCATGGAAATTATATGGCCTTCTAGGCAGCTCCCTGCATTTCAGCACATGACCCTTGAGCTCTTGTTTAAAAAATAAACAGATCCTGCATGTCTGCGCCCTGGAGAAATTAGCTCAATTTCCACATCAAACAAAATATAGTATTCAAGTCTTATTCTGTCTCTATCATTACTGTCATTTATATTTTGGGGTGGCACAGACAGTTTCAAGTTTAAACCCTTTTTCTAATCCCTGGTCTTCACAGGCAGTTAAAACCTTCCTTGGATTCTTTTCTCTTGTTACCAATTCCACAATATTAAGAATAACTACAAAAAAAATCTCTAGCACCCCACAATTTCACTGTAAACTCCAGGTGTTTTCCTTATCCTGTTTATTTATTTATTTATTTATTTTATGTTTTTGGAGAAGGAGATGTGGCTTTCCTTTAGCTTTAAAAATCACCATGTACAGCCAACAGCACTTCGATGTACATGGTGCTTATTAAAGAACAATAGAGTTGGACGAGACCCCTCGGGCCATCCAGTCCAATCCCCTGCCATGCAGGAAAAGCACGATCAAACC
Source organism: Anolis sagrei (assembly GCF_037176765.1). NCBI lineage: Eukaryota > Metazoa > Chordata > Lepidosauria > Squamata > Anolidae > Anolis > Anolis sagrei. The sequence goes on from NC_090035.1 coordinate 35,094,375, forward strand.
ACCCCCAACAGATGACCATCCAGCATCTGTTTAAAAAGTCTCCAAGGAAGGAGACTCCACCACACTCAAAGCAGAGAATTCAATTGTTGAACAGCTCTTGTGGTCAGGAAGTTTTTACTAATGTTCAGGAAGAATTTTCTTCCTGTAATATGAACCCATTGCTTCAAGACCTAGTCTCCAGAGCAGAAGGAAACAAGCTTGCTCCCTCCTCCTTGTGACATCCTTTCAGATATTTAAACATGGTTAGCATGTCTCCTCTCAACCTTCTCTTCTTTAGGCTGAACAGACCCAGCATTTTAAACCACTCCTCATAGGGCATGCTTTCCAGACCTTATAGTCTTACGAAGCTTCCTCCTTACAATGAAATTATGATTCATTACATGGAAAGCTTAGTGTCACAATACACTTTGATCTAGATGACTACTTCTAAAACCGTGCGTCCCGACCCCAAATTAGCTCAATGTTGGGGTCACAAAAGATTTGGCAGCAGTAAAAGGTTTCTGAACACCATCTATTACACAAATCTGGATTCTGTAGAAATTGCTCAAGATGCACTTCATAAAAAGGCAAATTAGCCCGTTTATCAAGCATTGAAAATTATGATTTATTATCAGTAAGAAATACATTTATACCTGTTTTATTCTCCTGAGGTCACAGGTAGAAAGGAGTCGGGAGTGGGAAAAAGTTTAAGAAGCCCTGGTCTGGATAACCTAGTATTTGATCAATTATGATTGTGTTGTTTAAAAGGTTAAATTATCTAAACCAGATTCATGAGGCCAATCTATATCTATATCTGTATCTATATCTATGTATATAATAAAAGTCAATGTATGTAAGCAGCGGAAGTGTGGCGGTGCGACCGGGTATGTGCCAGTTTTCTGATTGGATGCCACTGTGGTGCTATTTGCATATGGTCTCTGATTGGCCAGCTGCAACAGGAGCCCCTGTTGGAGAAAAGGGTTCATGACAGAAACGGAGACATGAGAAGGAAATTTGCATATGGTCTCTGATTGGCCAGCCTCAATTCCAAGATTCCGAGATGACAAAGAGAGGAAAGGAAAAGGCCAGGGGCTTTGTCAGAAAATTACCAATACAGACCAAACTTGGCACACAGAGCCTGTAAGACCCACTCGACATCCTACTGCAGTTTGGAGGAGGATGAACCGTGGATGATGGAACTTGCAGTACCATCACTCACATTCTGAGACCGCTGTAAACCTCATCCAATGACTGATCAGGACCAAACTTGGCACATAGACCTCTCATGACCCAGTACCTTGGCTCAATTCTTGAGACCACTGCAACCCTCATCAATTAAAGACCAAACTTGGCACACTGACTCTCCATGATGCACTCTACATCCAGGTGCAGTTTGGAGGAGGATGCACCATGGACGATGGGACTTGCAATACCTGCACTCGCTTCCTAAGACCATTACAACTGCCAACAATGATGGATCAGGACCACAATTAACACAGAGAACCCACATGACCCACTGTACATCCTGGTGTGGTTTGGAAGAATTTGACAATGGATGATGGAACTTGCAGTCACTTCATTCACTTCCTGAGACCATTGAGACCCTCTCCAATGACTGATCAAGACCAAACTTGGCACACAGAGTCCCCATGACCCACTCTACATCCTGGTGCACTTTCGAGGAGGACAGACCATGGATGATGGGACTTCAAGTACCTCCACTCCCTTCCCAAGACTGCTGCAACCCTCATCTAATGTCTGATCAAGACCAAACTTGGCACACAGAGCCCCCATGACCCACTCTACATCCTGGTGCGGTTCGGAGAAGGACGGACGAAGGATGACGGGACTTGAAGTACCTTCACTCACTTTCTGAAACTACAGCAATACTTATGCAAATACCAAGAAAGATTAAACTTGGCACAGAGAGCCCCCTTGGCCAACTCAACATTCTGGTGAGGTTTTGGGGAGAACAGACTATGGAGGATGGGACTTGCAATACCTAAACTCACTTTCTGAGACCACTGTGACCCCCATCCAATGATTGATCTAGACCAAACTTGGCACACAGAGCCCCCATGACCCACTCTCCATTCTGGTGCAATTTGGAAGACGATGGACTACAGATGATGGGACTCACAGTACCTTCACTAACTTCCTGAGACCACTGCGAGCCATATAATAACTGATAAAGACCAACATTGATACACAATTCACTTCTCAAATAACCCGGGCAGCGTCGGGTACCCAAGCTAGTATATAATAAAAGTCAAAGTTTGTATGCGGCGGACGTGTGGCAGTGTATGTGCCAGCATTCTGACTAGCCAGCCTGAAAGTTGCAAGATTCTGATTGGCTGCCACTGTGGTGCTATTTGCATATGGTCTCGGATTGGCTAGCTTTACAGGAGCCCCAGTGGAGAAAAGGGTTCATGACAGAAACGGAGACATGAGAGAAGGAAATTTGCATACGGTCTCTGATTGGCCAGCCTCAATTCCAAGATTCCAAGATGACAAAGAGAGGAAAGGAAATGGCGAAGAGCTGCGTCAGAAAACTACCAATACAGACCAAACTTGGCACACCGAGCCCCCATGACTCACTCTACATCCTACTGCAGTTTGAAGGAGGATGAACCATGGATGTTGGGGTTTGCAGTACCATCACTCACATTCTGAGACCGCTGTTAACCTCATCCAATGACTGATCAGGACCAAACTTGGCACATAGACCTCTCATGACCCAACTTATGTCCTGGTGTGGTTTGGCCGGGGATGGACCATGGATTATGGAGCTTGCAGTACCTTTGCTCAATTCTTGAGACCACTGCAACCCCCATCAATTAGCAATAAAGACCAAACTTGGCACACTGAGTCTCCATGACACACTCTACATCCTGGTGCAGTTGGAGGAGGATGCACCATGGACGATGGGACTTGCAATGCCTGCACTCCCTTCCTAAGACCATTACAACTGTCAACAATGATGGATCAGGACCACAATTTACGCAGAGAGCCCACATGACCCACTCTACATCCTGGCACGGTTTGGAAGAATTTGACAATGGATGATGGAACTTGCAGTCACTTCACTCACTTCCTGAAACCATTGAGACCCTCTCCAATGACTGATCAAGACCAAACTTGGCACAGTCCCCATGACCCACTCTACATCCTGGTGCACTTTCGAGGACAGACCATGGATGATGAGACTTCAAGTACCTCCACTCCCTTCCCAAGACTGCTGCAACCTTCATCTAATGACCAATCAAGACCAAACTTGGCACACAGAGCCCCCTTGACCCACTCTACATCCTGATGATGTTTGGAGATGGAGGGACGTTGGATGATGGAACTTCCAGTGCGGTTCAGGGCAGGATGGGCCACTAATGATGGGATTTGCAGTACCTTCACCCGATTCACTTCCCACAGAACATTGTAGCCCCTACAAATAACAGACCAGGCCCAAACTTGGCACACAGAGTACTCGTGGCCCACTCTACATCCTGATGCAGTTCTAAGGGGGATGGACCATGGATGATGGGACTTGCAGTATCTTTACTCACTTACTGAAACCACTGCGACCCTCATCCAATGACCAATCAAGGCCAAATTGGCACACAGAGCCCCCATGACCCTATCTACATCCTGTTTCAGTTTGGAGGGTGGACTTTGGATGATGGGACTTGCAGTACCTTCACTAATTTACTGAAACCACTGCCACCCTCATCCAATGACTGATAAAAACCAAATTTGGCACACAGAGCCCCCATGACTCACTCTATACCCTGCTGCTGTTTGGAGGAGGGTGGACCCTGGATGATGGGACTTCAAGTACCTTCACTCACTTCCTGAAAACAATGCAGCCGTTATCCAATGACCAATAAAGGCCAACCGTGGTACACAACCCCCTTTACCCACTTTCTCTAATAACCCGGGCAGCGCCGGGTCCCCAATTAGTATATAATAAAGTGTTTGTGGCGGACGTAGGGAGGATATAGGTAGGAGTTAGTGGCAGCATTATGATTGGCTATCACTGTGGTGCTATTTGCATATGGTCTCTGATTGGCCACCCCCAATAGGACCCCCTGGTAGTGAAAAGGGTTAATGAGAGAAGCAGGGACATGTATGTGCTAGTTTTCTGATTGGCTGCCACTGTGGTGCTATTTGCATATGATCTCTGATTGGCCAGCTTCAATAGGAGTCCCTGGTGGAGAAAAGAATTCATGACAGAAACAGGGACATGAGAAGGAAATTTGCATATGGTCTCTGATTGGCCAGCCTCAATTCCAAGATTTCAAGATGACAAAGAGAGGAAATGAAAAGGCCAGGGGCTCTATCTGAAAATTACCAATACAGACCAAACTTGGCACACAGAGCCTGCAAGACCCACTCGACATCCTACTGCAACCATGGGACTTTCAGTACCATCACTCACATTCTGAGACCGCTGTTAACCTCATCCAATGACTGATCAGGACCAAACTTGGCACATAGACCGACTTTGGAAGAATTAGACAATGGATGATGGGACTTGCAGTCACTTCACTCACTTCTGAGACCACTGAGACCCTTGCCAATGACTGATCAAGACCAAACTTGGCACACAGAGTCCCCATGACCCACTCTACATCCTGGTGCACTTTCAAGGAGGACAGCCATAGATGATGGGACTTCAAGTACCTCCACTCCCTTCCCAAGACTGCTGCAACCCTCATCTAATGTCCGATCAAGACCAAACTTGGCACACAGAGCCCCCATGGCCCACTCTACATCCCGATGCTCTTTGGAGGAGGGTTGACCATGGACGATGGGACTTCCAGTACCTTCACTCACATTCTGAGACCTCTGCGAACCTCATCCAATGACTGATCAAGACCAAACTTGGAACACAGACCTCTCATGAACCACTTTACGTCCTGGTGTCATTTGGAAAAATTTGGAGACGGATGATGGGACTTGCAGTAACTTCACTCACTTTCTGAGACCACTGAGACCCTCGCCAATGACTAATCAAGACCAAACTTGGCACACGGAGCCCCAAAACCCACTCAACACCCCGGTGCAGTTTGGAGGAGGACAGACCATGGATGATGGGACTTCAAGTACCTCCACTCCCTTCCCAAGGTTGCTGCAACCCTCATCTAATGACCAATCAAGACCAAACTTGATACACAGAGGCAATATGAGTCACACTACATCCCAGTGCTGTTTGGAGGAGGATGGTTGATGGGACTTGAGGTACCTTCACTCACTTCCTGAAACCACAGCAATACTTATCCAAATACCAATAAAGAACAAACTTGGCACAGAGAGCCCCTGTGTCAAACTCAGCATTCCGCTGAGGTTTGAGGAGAACAGACTACGGATGTTGGGACTTGCAGTACCCTCACTCACTTACTGAAACCACTGTGACCCTCATCCAAAGATTGATAAAGACCAAAGTTGGCACACAGAGCCCATGACCCACTCTCCATTCTGGTGCAGTTTGGAGGTGGATGGACCACAGATGATGGGACTTGCAGTACCTTCACTAACTTCCTGAGACCACTGCGAGACACTGAAATAACTGATAAAGACCAACCGTAGTACACAACCCCCTTTACCCACTTTCTCTAATAACCCGGGCAGCGCCGGGTCCCCAAGCTAGTATATAATAAAAGTGAACGTTTGTTTGTATGAGGAGGGTGGAAGAGTATGTGGCAGCTTTCTGATTGGTTCCCACTTTCGCAGGCCACAGTGACCAACATGGGTGACCGACCTGCACCAAACATGGCACACATAACCCCCATGACCCCCTTTATGTCCTGGTGTGGTATGGGGGAGGTGAACCACAGATTATGGGATTTGTACTACTTTCAAACAGTTTGGTTCCCACGGACCACTGCGGCCCCCAACAAAGACCGATAAAGACCAAACTTGGCTCAGAGAGCCCCCATGACCCACTCTACATCCTACTGAGGTTTGGAGGAGGGCAGACCATGGATGATGGGACTTGAAGTACCTCCACTCACTTTCCAAGACCGTTGTGACCCACAACAATGACTGAACTAGACCAAACTTGGCACACATAACCCCCATGACACCCTTTATGTCCTGGTGAGGTTTGGGGGAGGGTGGGCAATGGATGATGCGATTTGTAGTACTTTCCTACACTTCGGATCCCACAGACCACTGCAGCCCCCAACAAATACCGATAAAGACCAAACTTGGCACACAGAGCACCCATGATCCAGTCTTGATCCTACTGCAGTTTGGAGGAGGATGGACCATGGATGATGGGACTTGAAGTACCTCCACTCACTTACGGAAACCACTCCGACCCTTATCAATGACTGATCAAAACCAAAGTTGGCACACAGAGCCTCTATGACCCTCTCTACATCCTGGTGCAGGTTCGAGGAGGATGCACCATGGATAATGGGACTTGAAGTAACTTCACTCACTTCCTGAGACCGTTGCGACATTCATCCAATGACTGATCAAGATCAAACTTGGCACAAAAAGTCCCCATGACCCACCCTACAAACTGGTGCAGTTCAGAGGAGGATGGACCATGGATGATGGGACTTCAAGTAACTTCACTCACTTACTGAAACCACTCCAACCCTTATCCAATAACCAATAAAGACCACACTTGGCAAACAGAGCCCTAATGACCCACTCTATATGCTGCTGCGCTTGGAGGAGGGTGGACCATGGATGATGGGACTTGCAGTGCCTTCACTCATTTCCTGAAACCACAGCAACATTGATCCAATTACCAATAAAGATCAAGTTTTGCACACAGAGCCCCCATGACCCACTCTACATCCTACTGCAGTTTGGAGGAGGATGGACCATGGATGATGGGACTTGCAGTACTATCACTCACTTTCTGAGACCTCTGTGACCTTCATCCAATGAGTGACAAAGACAAAACTTGACACATACACCTCTCATGACCCACTTTATGCCCTGGTGTGGTTTGGATGGGAATGGATCATGGATTATGGGACTTGCAGTACCTATGCTCAATTCCTGAAACCACTGCAAACCTCATCCAATTACCGATAAAGATCAAACTTGGCACACTAAGTCTCCATTATGCACTCCACATCCTGCTATGGTTTGGAGGAGGATGCACCATGGTTGATGGGACTTCCAAAACCTCCACCCCCTTCCTGAGATCAATAAAACTGCCAACAATGATGGATCAGGACCACAATTCACACAGGACAACCTGCATGATCCACTCTACATCCTGGTGCGGTTTGGAAGAATTTGGAGAAGGATGATGGGACTTGCAGTCACTTTGCTCACTTCCTGAGACCACTGAAACCCTCGCCAAATTTGGCACACAGAGCCCCCATGACCCACTCTACATCCTGGTGCTCTTTCGAGGAGGATAGACCATGGATGATGGGACTTCAAGTACCTCCACTCACTTCCCAACACTGCTGCAACCCTCATCTAATGACCAATCAAGACCAAACTTGGCACACCGACCCCTCATGAGCCACTCTACATCCCGGTGCTGTTTGGAGCAGGACGGATGATGGATAATGGTACTTGCAGTATCTTCACTCACTTCCTAAGGCCACAGCGACACTCATGCAATGACTGATCAAGATCAAGCATGGCACACAGAGCCCCCATGACCCACTCTCCATCCTGGTGCAGATTGGAGGAGGATGAACCACAGATGATGGGACTCGCAGTACCTTCACTAACTTCCTGAGACCATTGCCAGCCATATAAATAACTGATAAAGGCCAAACTGGATACAATATTACTTTCTCAAATAACCCAGGCAACGCCGGGTCCCCAAGCTAGTAAATAAATAAAATCCACCACAAAGTCACAATCTCTCCTCAGAAAAAAACAATATTGTCTGAAACTTGTTAATTACTTAAAATGTTGGAAAGGCCATGTTGATATTACAGGTATTCATAGAATCAGGAGTTGTTAAGCTGCTAAACCACTTCCCTTGCATTATGCAGTCACAGGCTCCATAGTGCAAAAACACTACGGCTGCCTTTTAAGACATGTGCTGAAGATTCCAATAATGAGGGGAGGAAAGGAAGCCCATCTCCTAATGCTAGAAATGTATGTAGACCTCTCATACATATTCCTGAAAACAGAATGTTCTAATATGGGGCAGAAGCACTCCAGATATAAAACACCAATACAAAATATGCAGAAACAAAAGTGTCCAGGTTAACCTTCAATTTTCTCTGCTCCAGCTCATCCATGCCATTCTACCCAGAGCATTGCCCTTTGAAATGCAGATGTAAGAATTGGCCACACATTAATATAAAAACTGTATTTCTAGGCAATCGTAACCTTATTGTAAAGAGACCAGCACCCTTGGCACTAGGACAAAGGTAGGCAAACCAATTGTGCATGGTTAAATTCCTCTAAATTGTTGTATACAAGACTGTAACATTTCCTAGCACTTAGTATGTGACATATAACCAGAAAAGTAGGATGCTTCACACACACACACAAATTAAGCTGGTCTGTAATTTGTCACACAGCAACAATTACAAAGCTTGTACAGCAGGCATGGGCAAACTTTGGCCCTCGAGGTGTTTTAGACTTCCTATCGGCTGTTAAGAATTGTGGGAGTTGAAATCCAAAACACTTGGAGGACCAAAGTTTGCCCATGCTTGTTGTAGAGGCTCCACAACATTCTGGTCAGCTCTGCTGCTCCTCAAAACTGAATGTATCACAGTTTCAGTTCCTGGCATTGAAGTCCATCCCCACAACTAAGGACATACGTATTCTGTGCCATTAGAAGATGTTTACTGACATATGTAATTGGACTTTTAAAGATTGTTTCAGAACAATTGGTGGAAAAGTGGACATACAATCCATATGAAAATCTACCATTTCATCAGGGTAATTTCCCAATTCTGGGTATATATATATATTAATTGGTTTTGTAGCTTAAGTCCCCAATGGCACAGTGGGTCAAACTTCTGAGCTGCTGAACTTGCTGAAAGATCAGCGGTTTGAATCTGGGAAGCAGGGTGAGCTTCTGCTGTTAGTCCTAGTTTCTGCCAATCTAGCCGTTCAAAAACATGCAAATGTGAGTAGATCAATAGTACCGCTCTGACGGGAAGGTAACAGCACTCCGTGCAGTCATACTAGCCACATGACATTGGAGGTATCTACGGACGACACCGGCTCTTCGGTTTAGAAATGGAGATGAGAACCAACCCCCAGAGTCAGACACGACTAGACTTTATGTCATGGGGAAGCCGCCTTCACTTTTACTAGCTTACGCAGAGAAAAGGAGTACTTCATAGTAGAGCCACAGAAATAAAGCAGCAAAAAAAGAAAAAAGAAAGAAAACCGACACCACACAGAAATCATGTCCCCAAAGAGAAGGGATTCTACACCTGGGTATATTGCTGGGTTCAGCTATATGAAAGGCAATTAGAAAAAATATCCAGATAAGTAAACAAGAATTTCATATACCTACCTTAAATGTGCAGATTGAATAATTTTGCTCAGCAAAATCTGGAAGTCGTTTTTTGGAGCTCAGCCCATGTTCACCCCCAACTTCCATAGAGTTTCTGCAATATAGAAGAGAAGGTAAAGGGAGATCATTACATAGAAGCTGTGCACACAAAGAAATCAAGACAGAAAACTCTAAGTACAGTATAACTTGGCATTTTCACACAGTAATGAAAGCCTCCAAGCCTACAGTATGCAACCAATTTAAACAGGAAGTGGAAAATGCCTACAGCAAAATGAGATGAGGAAACAGAGGGGTGTAAGTGGGACAGGAATATACAATATATTCAGAACACGGGTAGGAGGCAATCACTACCAGCAGTCTGTTTTCCCTGCCAGAAATTGAGATAAAAATTCTCTGTATCAATGCATGCAATTTGTCACTCAGATTTTTACCCTAAGATTAAGCCCTATACTTTTCACAGTGGCAAAGGGGCAAACTATTCATAACCCCATTTCCTGTGATATGTACCATATCTCCCTGAAAATAACAAAATTAAGATGATAGAAGCATTTCTCTTCTATAAAAAGAGGAAGTCTTTTTCATTGCTTTGTTTATTTTCTCACAGAAGAAGGGACAGGGATCTTGTTACAGGATATGCAGTCACTGGGATTAAGCTCTCTAGGGTTCCCAGTGGAATGGCACTTAGCATTCTGTTGCTTGGACACCCCAGACATTGTCAAGATTTAATGCTTGTGCTTAATTTTTTCTTCTTAAAGGGCTACATATGGAAGAAGGAATAATTAAGGATAATAAGTCCTGATATTCTACCTCCAACTCCCTCTGCAATTAAATGTACCATTGCACTATACAAACACAATACACAATATTTACTGTAGCAAGATAGCTATCCAGTGAGTTCAAGTAAACCATGAATTGGTACAGGAATATCATGAATAATATAAATATTATTCAATCCTAACCTTACAGAACTAGAAACAGTCTCCAAAGAAAACTAAGCCTGATCTCATAAAAATCTTAATTAAAAATAAAATACAAGCATTTAAAAATGCTGTACAATCAGTACAGTTTAGATAACAGCGAACAGCCATCTTCTAAAGCAGACTAGTTGTGTGACATGCTAACAGAAACACGTGCATCACTTACTTTGAACAGGAACACTGCAATTGTAGGTATGGCAGATGAAAGCCATCCTTAAAACCACTGAACAAACAAGGCAGGCTCTGAAAAATGGCCATATGCTGCTGGTAAGATTTTCAGGAATAGCACATTCATAACATTCTTCTACAATTCATATTGCTATTAGTTGCAGGGTATCCTTTACAGGTGGCCAGAAACAGGAGTTGTGTGATAAGGCACATCAGCACTATCCTCTAGTTCAGCTTTCACTGTTTTTAAATGGTGGAATGAGCTGGTGAAGAAAATGCAGAGAAAAGTTCCTGTCATTTGAAAAATTGTATGTAGTTGATTTGCCTTTGGCTACCTTCCAACTTCAGCTTTGCACTGAGATCACCAATGAAGGGAGCGAAAAACAGGAAGCAACTCTTAACATCCCTAAATTCAATAATTTAGCCTCTGCTGAAATATCTCCAGAAAATGAAAGCCTAACCTCTCCTGAAGACATCTGTTCCATGCTCATGTAGGTCATATTATGGAGGTTCTCATAATAATTACGAGTAAATTGCTTTTCTGCACTTTCCATATAATTTTAGTGCTGCCTTCAGATGCAACAGAGAGCACATCTGATTACAATGTAATGAAACATGTAACTTATGAGACACTCTAACCCTTGAGATAATCTGTCTATGGGAAAAGTGCTGTAGTCTGCACCAATCACATCTAATAATGAATCCCATGCACAAGTATGTACACACTCCTCCATACCTTTGTAGACTGTTTTATATGCTGAAAAGGGTAATCAAAGTTATCAGAGTTTGGAACTGGCTCCTGAAAAGAAGCAAGGGAGCTGAGGGATGATTTATTGTTGCCACCAATTTGAAAGGAACCAGTATTCAGGAGATTTTACCCCAGTTCCCAATTTTAAAAAGAACTGGCCGATTTGCAAAGGAGGTTGCCGATTAGGAACCAAATTTACCATCAAGTTGGAAGGGAGGCTATTCAATTGCACCTCCTCCTTTATTAAGAAAGTAATAACTTAGTAGTAATTACACTGTGTATACTGGAGTGTGACTGGAGTGTGAATGTAAATTTATTTGGTTACTCTTCCCTGCGTTTCTGCCACCACGTGAGGTAAGTTGTAATATTGTGAGAAATGGTACTTGGTACACAGAATAGACGGAGCTGAGGCAATATTCAAATAAAAGTTAACAATTTTATTAAGTACTAGCTGTGCCCTGCCACGCGTTGCTGTGGCCTATAGTAAAACTTATCAAAGTTGAGGTAGATGACTATTATGAAAGAGAGGTACCTACCTATTCCTTCCCCCTTTTCCTCCCCCTTTTTCTCCTTTCTTCCTTCTCTACCTCTTTCTTCCTTTCCTTCTTTCACTACTTGGTTTCATCCTTCTCTCTTTCCTTCATTCCCTCCCCCTTTCTTCCTTTGCCTTTCTTCCCTCCCTGTTTGCTTCCTTCTTTCACTTTTTATTTCCTTTTATTTCACCACCATCATTACAATAACAATAATGCAATGCATTGCCTCTGGGACCTGACACCTCTCCCATTCCCCCTAAAAGGGTCTCAGAGGAACAATAGCATAATAATAATAATAGAAATAACAACCTTTACCCGCCACGTGTTGCTGTGGCCAATCTTCCCTCTTTCTCTCCTTCTTTCCCTCCCTCCTTCCTTCCTTCCTTCCCATCTTTCCTTCTCCTCTTCTTTCTCTATCTCTTTCCTTCCTTCCCCCTTTTTCTTTCTCTTCTGCTGTCTCTCTTTTCTTTCCTTCCATCTTTCCTTTTCTTTCCTTTTCTTCTTCCTCTAACTTTCCTCCCTTCCCCCTTTTTCTTTACCTCCCTTTCTCTTTCTTCCTTCTTTCCTTCCTTCCTGTCTTTCCTAGATTTTGACAGGGCGGGAAGGGGCGGGGTGGGGTTTGGAGGTGGCCTGAAGTAAAAGGAGGTAAGATTTGGGCAGGGGAGCGATGGAGCGTGGGCTTGCGTGTGTGTGCGGTGGCGGGGGGAGTGATGGAGCCTGGGGTTGCGTGTGTGTGTGCAGCGGCGGGAGGAGTGGGGTTGCGTGTGTGTGTGCGGCAGGGTGTGTGTGTGTGCGGGAAGCGGCGCAGCGGAGCTTGGAGTGGGCATGGTTTCCGCAGAGGGAACGTTGGCCTAAAAGGGTCTCAGAGGAATAATAATAGCATCATCATAATAATAGAAATAAGAACCTTTACCCGCCACGTGTTGCTGTGGCCAACCTTCCCTCTTTCTCTCCTTCTTTCCTTTGTTTCCTTCCTTCCTTCCCTCCCATCTTTCCTTCTCCTCTTCCTTCTCTATCTCTTTCCTTCCTTCCCTTTTTCTTTCTCTTCTGGTCTCTTTTCTTCCTTCTCTCTTTCCTTCCCTCCCTCTTTCTCTACATCTTCCCCCTTCCTTCACTCCCTTTCCTTCCTTCATTCCCTTTTTTTTCCTTCTGTCCTTCCTTCCTTCCTTCCCCCTTTTTCTTTCTCTTCTGGTCTCTTTTCTTCCTTCTCTCTTTCCTTCTTTCCTTCCCTCCCTCTTTCTCTACATCTTCCCCCTTCCTTCACTCCCTCTTTCCTTCCTTCATTCCCTTTTTTTCCTTCTCTCCTTCCTTCCTTCCTTCCTTCCTTCCCCCTTTTTCTTTCTCTTCTGGTCTCTTTTTTTCCTTCTCTCTTTCCTTCTTTCCTTCCCTCCCTCTTTCTCTACATCTTCGCCCTTCCTTCACTCCCTCTTTCCTTCCTTCATTCTCTTTTTTCTTTCCTTCTCTCCTTCCTTCCTTCCCCCTTTTTCTTTCCCTCCCTCTGTCTCTCATTTCTTCCTTCTCTACCTCTTTCCTTCCCCCTTTTTCTTTCTCTTCTGCGGCTGGGCACCAATGCGCATGCTCAGTTGTTTTGCCATTTTGTGAGTGTGTTGTGTTGTTTTTCATTTTGAGTAGATATGTTTGTACCTTGTGGGTTGTGTTATGGGCATGGGAATTTTGGTTAAGTTTCGTTGGGATTTTTAGAGTTTTGTTGTTTTGCCGTTTTGTGAGTGTGTTGTGTTGTTTTTCATTTTGAGCAGGTATGTTTGTACCTTGTGGGTTGTGTTATGGGCACGGGGATTTTGGTTAAGTTTCATTGGGGGATTTTTGAGTTTTGTTGTTTTGCCGTTTTGTGAGTGTGTTGTTGTGTTGTTTTTCATTTTGAGTAGATATGTTTATACCTTGTTGGTTGTGTTATGGGTACGGGGATTTTGGTTAAGTTTCGTTGGGGGATTTTTGAGTTTTGTTGTTTTGCCGTTTTGTGAGTGTGTTGCTGTGTTGTTTTTCATTTTAAGTAGGTATGTTTGTACCTTGTGGGTTGTGTTATGGGCACGGGGATTTTAGTTAAGTTTCGTTGGGGGATTTTTGAGTTTTGTTGTTTTGCCATTTTGTTAGTGTGTTGTTGTGTTGTTTTTCATTTTGAGTAGGTATGTTTGTACCTTGTGGGTTGTGTTATGGGCACGGGGATTTTGGTTAAGTTTCGTTGGGGGATTTTTGAGTTTTGTTGTTTTGCCGTTTTGTGAGTGTGTTGTTGTGTTGTTTTTCATTTTGAGTAGATATGTTTGTACCTTGTGGGTTGTGTTATGGGCATGGGGATTTTAGTTAAGTTTCGTTGGGGGATTTTTGAGTTTTGTTGTTTTGCCGTTTTGTGAGTGTGTTGTTGTGTTGTTTTTCATTTTGAGTAGATATGTTTGTACCTTGTGGGTTGTGTTATGGGCACAGGGATTTTGGTTAAGTTTCGTTGGGGGATTTTTGAGTTTTGTTGTTTTGCTGTTTTGTGAGTGTGTTGTTGTGTTGTTTTTCATTTTGAGTAGATATGTTTGTACCTTGTGGGTTGTGTTATGGGCATGGGAATTTTGGTTAAGTTTCGTTGGGGTTTTTTTGAGTTTTGTTTCCTCGTTGGATGCCCCTAACAAATTTATATATATAGACACAGCGTGTGGTTGCAAGACGTAACTTTTGTTATAGAACTTAGAACAATGCTTGGTTAGTTGAATGTTACACTCTTTCAAGTTACACAGTATCTTCCTGAGGTGAATCACTTATTACAAAACAAAGTTTCAATACAGGGATGTCTCCCTTATCTGATCCTCCCTTGATCAGATACTTAATAAGATTATTCTTTAGCCTTTCCTTAGACTAAAGGAATACTGGCTTCATTTCCCTTATCAGCCTCTCTAGGCTAAGAAATTTCCAGTAGCTTAATCTGGCTTTCCAAAGCCTCGAAACTTTGCTTCACAATTTACTCTCTTTCAGCTACAACCTCCTAATCCTTTCCTCTACCAACTCCTCTAAACCTAAACCCTCACTCCTCACTCCTCAGAACTGATTTTTAACTGTCGTTTTTTCAAACTCTCCCCTCTAAGCTCCTCCCACTTCTCTCTCTCCTGCATCGGTCTCCATGGCAACACACATGGAGGACTCCTCTGACTTAGGCCGCTCCAGCATTACTGCAGCCAATCTAAACACAAATAGTTAAAATCATACAATTTATAATCAACTCCTGTACAGCTCCATACTGAGAAAGGCTATATTTGCATCTTCCATAAGACTAGGACCACAAAATTAAATTGATATATAGCAAAAAAGAAAAGAAAGTGCTTCACACAATATGCAACTAACATAGGGAATTCACTGCTTCCAGTTTTGGTGATGGTCGGGAACTTAGACAACTTTGAAGAGCATTAGTGAAATTCAAATAGAAGAGGTCATATGTAGTAATTGGCCACCACAGCTAAAGGCAGCCTCTGTAAGTTTTGCAGAAAGCCATAACAGGACTACTGATTCCAAGCATTCCAGGAGAATATAATCAGGCACTGAATGAAGAAAGCAGGACACTGGATTAGATGGGCCTATGGTCTGATCCAACTGGGCTCTTATGTATCAGAACAACCCAGGAAAAAAGAGAGCATGAGCACTGCTCAACTTTCACAGAAAGGCTATACAAAAGAGAATTCAGTTGCTTCCCCTATTCCTAGGTTCTTCTTTGTGTTGACTTTTCCAGAAGGTCTGCAGTATTTTGCCCTTTTTGCTACTTTTGACCTCCCTTCTCGGATGAAATAGAATGCATTGAAAACCCTGTTCACTAAAACAAAAGGTTCATCAAGTCTGACATTCAAAGCCATTATCGTACTTTATTTAAAAGGCACCTAAAATTATAACACTGCACAATAAAAATACAGAAAGAAAGAGATTATTCTCTGCCTGCCCACTCATAATCTAAAATAATTCAATTAACTTCCATACTGTAAAGGAAAAAGAGGAGGGAAACAAAATAAAGGATCCAAAACCCCACTCATCCAATTTCTAAGTGAGCAAATTTCTCAGTGCCTATAGACTATTCATAGTAAACTCTAAAACGCACCAAAATTTGCAAAAGCACTGTATGCAGAACAAACTCTATGAAATAGACAACAGCCAAAAAAAAACCACTTTCAAATTATTCTTGGTTGCCACTTGCAGCTATATTCTGTCTTGACAATGTTAAAGGGCTCAGATGCTGAAAGATGAATGTCAAAGACGTCTTTCTTAAGCCTGAAAAATAATCTATTCTCTACCTACATGTAAGTTTTATATGCATGATACAATACATGTAGCCAACACCCAAAATAAGTGCCTGTCTGCACTATCATTATTTTAATTACTAGCTGTACCTGGCCATGCATTGCTGTGGCCCTCAGAAAACAGAAGATTTCCAGACATGTATCTATCTGGGCTAGGGAACTTCGCTCACCAAAGGTTTTCCGCTGGTTGGTAAAAGCCAGGATTTTAAGGTGCAAGGCTATTCAAAGGTAATCCAGGTGGGCAATTGTAATATTCACACTTGGCTCAAGTAGAAATGGAGAGGGTGGGGTCATGGGGTCGTTTTTGTGCATGTGCTGTAATGTAATTTTTTTGTTTTTTGGGATTTTAAGTCCTTTCCACTGTGTGTGTTTTTTGTTTTTATGAGTGATGGTCACTTGTTGGCCTGAAAAGTGTCTTGTGGCCAAATTTGGTGTCAATTCATCCAGTGGTTTTTGGGTTATGTTAATCCCACAAATGAACATTACATTTTTATTTATATAGATTCTGTAACCTGTCTTGAGCCACGAGGAGAGGCAGGAAAGAAATATAATGATGATGATGATGATGATGATGATGATGATGATGACAGGGTCCAACAACAAACAAAGAAATCACACAGCATTGAACTTCAAAGGAAAAAAGACAAGAAAATATCAGGAATTATGAACATAGTTTAAGACTTCGCCATTTCTTTATGCTTCACAAGACTAACTATATCTGATTTGAGATGGGAATCCAAAGTATTTGTAAAATACTAACTGGAAGGCATTTGTTCCGATCATGCGTCAAAGCGTGATAAAGAAAACAGAAACTTACAAAGAAAGTATTCAATATACAAATACAGCAGAATAGAAGACAAGGAAATGTCCTTCCCATGAATAATTTCTGATATTTACATATTATCATGTGTTTACATATCACAAAGCACACAAAAACATTTAGCTAGAAAACACAAACCTGGATACAGATTAGTGCTCTACTGGTGACATATGTAAAACTGAAACAATATATAGCTTGATTAGTCAGGGTTATGATTTATGAGTTTCAGCAATGACAGACAATGGGCTATAGAAACCTTACTATTTTCTAGCATGCCCTTTGCCCACATTAACTTTTGTATCCACCAGTGCAGACAAACATCTGGGATTAAGAAACATCAAATTGTGAACATTTGTTTAAAAATCTAAGCATATTATCTTATCCTAGCCAACCAACTAGAATCACTGCAACCCTGAATGCTGTAAACTAAAACCACACAACTACTTCTAATCATAAATTAGCATCTTTATCAGTGAAACACCATAGAAACTTTATGGCAAGGCATGGAACTGTCAGAGGGTAAACACATCTAAAACTAGATCAAACTTTGAGGCCCATTTCAAATGTAAAATTTTCATAATGCAAAGTCTGGGTTTGGGAAAGCAACGATAAGCCAACTTCATCTCCAATTCTGCAAAAAATACAACTGTCATATCTTTGTACCTCTATGCCCATTTCAACATAATGGAGGCACAGATTATGAGTAGTATAGATGAATCACCAATATTATGTCCATATGCAAAATTGTCTCCATTACAAGAAACAAAAAGCAGGAACTAAAAATGGAATGAATCATCATGGCATAGAACCATCACATCCAGACTTCTATCCAGTGCCAATTTGGAGCTCTTAGATTGTTTCTTCAAAACAAAAGAGAGAGAAATCAAGACTGAGAAAACAAAACCAAAGAAATCAAAGGAATAGTCAGAAGCTGTATTTTCATAGAATCATAGAATTGGAAGGGAGCTCGAGGGCCATCAAGTCCAATTCCCTGCCAAGAAGCAGGAAAATCACATTCAAATCACCATCCAGCTTCTGTTTAAAAACCTCCGAAGAAGGAGCCTCCACTGCACTCTGGGGCAGAGAGTCCCACTGCACCTCTCACAGTCTGGAAGTTCTTTCTAATGTTCAGGTAGAATCTCCTTTCCTGTAGTTTGAAGCCATTGGGTTGCGCTAAGTTTTTCCGGCTTATGGCCATGTTCCAGAAGCATTCTCTCCTGGCGTTTCACCTGCATCTATGGCAGGCATACCCAGAAGTTGTGACCTCTGATACAAGTGAAACATCAGGAGAAAATGCTTCTGGAACATAGCCATACAGCCCAGAAAATTCGCATCAACCCAGTGATTCTGGCCATGAAACCCTTCAACAAATTTGAAGCCAATGTTCCCCCTCCTAGTCTCCAAGCAGCAGAAAGGAAGCTTGCTCCCTCCTCCCTATGACTTCCCCTCACATATTTATACATGGCTATCAGGTCTCCTCTCAGCTTTCTCTTCTGCAGGCTAAACATGCACAGCTCTTTAAGCCACTCCTCATAGGGCTTGTTCTCCAGACCTTTGAATCATTTTAGTTGACCTTCTCTGGACACATTCCAGCTTGTCAACATCTCCCTTCAACTGCAGTGCCCAGAACTGGATACAATATTCCAGGTGTGGTCTGACCAAGGCAGAATAGAGGAGTAGCATGACTTCCCTGAATCTAGACACTATACTATTTATGCAGGCCAAAATCCCATACGATGCCACATGATATTGTTAGCTCATGTTTAACTTGTTGTCCACGAGGACTCCAAGATCCTTTTCTAACATCACTAGATAATATGGATATGTATATCCACTACTAACAGACATGCTATATGTCCATGGGTTAAAATTATATTTCTCCCTCCCTTATGCTATTTCTTTGCAAAAATCCAATTATTAGTCCCAATTACAGTACAAAAGGCCTCCTGGTGGTGCAGTGGGTAAAACCGCTGAGCAGCTGTACTTGCTAACTGAAAGGCTGGCCATTCGGGAGCACAGTGAGCTCCCGCTGTCAGGCCCAGCTTCTGCCAACATGGCAATTCGAAAACATGCAAATGTAAATAATAGGTACTGCTTCTGCGGGAAGGTAACAGTGCTCCATGCAGTCATGCTGATCTTGGAGGCATCTACGGACAACGTCGGCTTAGAAATGGAGATGAGTACCACCACCCCAGAGTCTGACACAACTAGACTTAATGTCAATGGGAAATCTTTACAACGTCGGCTTAGAAATGGAGATGAGTACCACCACCCCAGAGTCTGACACGACTAGACTTAATGTCAATGGGAAATCTTTACCTTTACCTTTTTTTTTTGACAACCTTGGCTCATGTTTAACTTGTTGTCCACAAGGACTCCGAGGTTCTTTTCTAATATCAAAATGTATTGTCAAAGGATGTTATGCCTGGAATCACTGGGTTATTGTGAGTTTTCTGGGCTGTATGGCCATGTTCCAGAAGCATTCCCTCCTGACGTTTCACCCACATCTATGGCAAGCATCTTCAGAGGTTGTGAGGTCTGTTGGAAACTAGGAAAATTGGGTTTATATATCTGTGGAATGGCCAGAGTGGGAAAAAGAACTCTTGTCTGTTGGAGCTAGGTGTGAATGTTTCAATTGGCCACCCTGATTAGCACTTAATGGCTTAGGAGTTTCAAGGTCTGACTTCTTACTGCCTGGGGGAATCCTTTGTTGAGAGCTCATTAGCTGGTCTACCCTAGCCATTCCACAGATATATAAACCCCACTTTTCTAGTTTCCAACAGACCTCACAACCTCTGAGCATGCCTGCCACAGATGTGGGCAAAACATCAGGAGGGAATGCTTCTGGAACATGGCCATACCGCCTGGAAAACTCACAACAACACATCACTAGATAATATGGATATGTGCATCTACTACTAAGATATATACTATACATCTATGGCTTAAAATTCTATTTGTCTCTCCCTTATGGTGATTCTTTGCAAAAATCCAATTATTAGTCCCATCCACAGTACAAAAGGGGCCCGCCCCCAGTGGCTGGTCTACCCTAGCCACAGTGGGTTAAACTGCTGACCTGTTGAACTTGCTATCCGAAAGATCACAGGTTCAAATCCGGTGAACGGTGTGATAACCCACTATTAGGTCCTGCTTCTGCCAACCTAGCAGTTCGAAAACATGTAAATGTGAGTAGATCAATAGGTACCACTTCGTCAGTCATGCTGGCCACATAACCTAAAAGGTGTCTATGGATAATGCCGGCTCTTTGGCTTATAAATGGAGATGAGCACCACCCCCCAGAGTCAGATACGACTGGACTTAATATCAGGGGAATACCTTTTTATGACGTTTTTATCCTTTTCTAGCATCACTAGATAATATGGATATGTATATCCACCACTATACATCGATGGCTTACAATTCTATTTCTCCCTCCCTTATGCTGCTTCTTTGTAAAACAATCTAATGATTAGTCCCAACAAAAGTACAAAATCAAGTACAATAAATTACACTGCCAGCTTCAGAATGCAGTTTAACTGCATGACAGTGTTCCCTCGCTACTTCGCAGTTCGCTTATTGTGGACTCGCTGTTTCGCGGATTTAAAAAAATATTAATTTAAAATATAGATAATGGTATTTTCACTGTTTTGTGGGGTTTTACCACCGCCACTCTCAAAGGAGCTTTCCTTCCTCAATCCTCTCTCCTTCCCTCCAGCCTTGAAGGGCCTTTCCTTCCTTTCCTTCACTTTATTTTAAGTTTATAAAGACTTAAAATAGTGTATAACTACCAAAATAATGTATAAATATTAAAATAAACAGAGCATCTCTACATCATGGTTTTTCACTTATTGCGGGAGGTCCTGGAACCTAACATCAGCAATAAGCAAGGGAACACTGTATCCAATCATTAGTCCCAACCACAGTACAAAATCAAGTACAATAAATTACACTGCCAGCTTCAGAATGCAGTTTAACTGCATTACAGTGTTCCCTCACTACTTAGCAGTTTGCTTATTGTGGACTCGCTGTTTCGCAGATTTCAAAAAAATTAATTTAAAAATATATAATGGTATTTTTGCTGTTTTGTGGGGTTTTACTGTAACCACTCTCAAAGGAGCTTTCCCTCCTCAGTCCTCCCTCCTTCCCTCCAGCCTTGAATGGCCTTTCTTTCCTTTCCACTTTATTTTAAGTTTATTAAGACTTAAAATAGTCTTAACTACTAAAGACTACTATAACTACTAAAATCTATATAAATAAAAATGTAATGTTTGTTTGTGGGATTAACATAACTCAAAAATCACTAGACGAATTGACACAAATTTGGACACAATACACCTATAAGGCCAACAAGTGACCATCACTCATAAAAACCCTTAAAACCACAGTGGAAAAGACTTAAAAAGCCAAAAAAATAAAAAAATACATTCCAACTCATGCGCAAAACCACATACAGATATACAAACACACATATACACAAATATATAGACACACATATATACACACACAAAACACATATACACAGACTGGGCCACAGCAAAACATGGCAGGGGACAGCTAGTCTTATATAAATAAAAATATAATGTTTGTTTGTGGGATTAACAGAACTCAAAAACCAGTGGACGAATTGCCGCCAATTTTGGCCACAAGATACCTACTAACCCAAGGAGTGATCATCACTCAAAAAAATTGATTTGTCATTTGGGAGTTGTAGTTGCTAGGATTTATAGTTTACTTACAATCAAAGAGCATTCTGAACTCCACCAATGATGGAATTAAACCAAATGTGGCACACAGGACTCCCATGACCAACATAAATCACTAGAAGAATTTGGTGGGTTGACCTTGAGTTTGAGAATTGTAGTTCACCTACATCCAGAGAGCACTGTGGACTCAAAACAATGATGGATCTGGACCAAACTTGGTATGAATACTCAATATGCCCCAATGTGAACACAGATGGAGTTTGGGGGAAATAGACCTTGACATTTGGGAGTTGTAGTTCCTGGGATTTATACTTCACCAACAATCAAAGAGCATTCTCAACCTCACCAATGACAGAATTGGGACAAACTTCCCACACAGGACCCCCATGACCAACAGAAAATACTTAAGGCCATCCAGTCCAACTCCCTTCACCAGGACAAGAAAGCGTAATCAAAGCCCTCCTGACAAAAAAGCCATCCAGCCATAGATATAGGTAGATATATGTGATTCACACACAGAGAGAGATATAGTATCATAGATTTGAAGGGAACCCCTAAGGAAGGACAGTTATATGTTGCATGCTCCAGAGAAGGCAAACCAGACAATCTCCACATCAACACTGACAAAAACAACAAGAAATACTGTATACCCACAAGCATAAAGGCATTGCGTATATTAGAAACCAACACTTTCTCATTACTTTATTTTCCAGATCACCAGGCTGGGCCACAGCAACACGTGGCAGGGGACGGGAATAATGTGTAAATATTAACATAAATAGAGCATCTCTACATCATGGTTTTTCACTTATTACGGGAGGTCCTGGAACCTAACCTAACCCCAGCAATATGCGAGGGAACACTGTATCCAATCATTAGTCCCAACCACAGTACAAAATCAAGTACAATAAATTACACTGCCAGCTTCAGAATGCAGTTTAACTACATTATATGAGTAAACTTTTGCCTTGTATTACAATTTAGTGTCATTAAATTGCATTATATGGCTGGAGAAGCCACCAAAGAGAACACAGCAGATGGACTGAACCACTGGTTTCCAAGCATCAGGAGTGCTGTGTGGAATAGTTGAGCCAAAAAGACCTCTATGTCTGTGAGCCTCCAATTCAATAAGTTAGGATTTAATGCTACCCCCACCCTCCAAAAAAGTGCTAAAATGCCAGTTTAGTCAGGAGATTGACTCTCTCTGTCAGCCCAACTGAAAAACTGCCTACCAATCTCAACTCATACACCAGGCCTGGGCCAACTTGGGCCCTTCGGTGTTTTGGACTTCAAGTTCCACAATTCCTCACGGCCTCAGACCCCTTCCTTTCCCCCCTCAGCTTAAGCGGCTGAGGGGGAAAAGGAAGGGGCCTGAGGCCTGAGGCCATGAGGAATTGTGGAACTTGAAGTCCAAAACACCTGAAGGGCCTAAGTTGGCCCAGGCCTGCTCTAAGAGAAAGGATATAGCTACACTCAGTTGGGCCGGGCTCAACTCACCTTCCGCCGAGTCGCCGAGTGGGAGCCCAGCCAATCGCGTAACGCCGAACGAGCGGCGTGGGGAGGGGAGAGGCGCGCGCCAGGTCGGCCAATCAGAGCCTGAGCGCCCGTGATGTCAAGGCGACGCGTCGCCTGTGATTGGTAGCGAAGTGATCCAAAGCCAAAGAAGAAGAAGAAGGGGGCGCGTGGTAGACAAAAGGACGGGGCGAAGAGGAAAGAAGGCATATCAAGGCAGGCTCCGAAAGAGGGCGCTGCGCGGAAGTATACGTAACAAAGGAGGGGCTTCCGGTTCCGGTATGGCGGCTGGCAGCAAGAAACGCTGCGCTCCTTAGCCAATTTCTAATCCTGAGGAATCCTGAGCCTCCCCCTCGCCTGCCACCCCAAATTAAGGAGAGAGAGGACCCCCAATCCTCAGGCTCTCGATAGAGGGGTGAAGAGCCGGGAAAGAACCAGGGAGGCCTAGAGGAGGCGGAGGAAAGACGGAGAAGGAGAAGGAAAGAAAAACGCCCGCCGCCATTTCATCGCGGCTGCACTACCTCTCCGCCGACTGGCTGCTGGCTGGGCCCTGCCGCTTTGCCGCTTTGCCATAAGACCTCAAGCCTAGCTGGCTGGGCTAGCTGGCCGGACCATCACCACGGCTGCTGGGGCCTCCGCCGCCGTCGCCCTTTACTGGGGCCGCCGCCGCCAGACTGGTCCGCCGTTGCTAAGCTGGGCCGCCGCCGGGCCGCCGCTGCTGCCGCCGCCGAGTGGGGCCGAGGAGGCCAAGGAGGAGGCCGAGGAGGCCAAGCCATCGCCGCTCCTTCTGCCGAGGCCAAGCCATCGCCGCTCCTTCTGCCGACCGCCATTGCCACCGCAGGGAGGCCGGGCGCTGAGGGCAGACGTTGCTCCTCCGGGCCTCCGCTGCTGTGGTCACCACCATCATCCGCCGCGCCGCCAGGACGGGCTCCCCAGCTCCCGGCGAGGAAGCGGTTGGCCCCGTTGGCGGCTTGAAGTGCCGCTCGGGCCCGCCTTGCTGTCGCCGCTGCTGCTGCTGCAGCTGAGGAGTGAACTGGGGAGCTCGGACCCTCAGCTGCGGCAACTGAGGAGAGAGCTGAGGAGAGAGCTGAGGAGAGAGACACGCCACGACTGCCTCTCCCCTTGGGAGGAAGATCCAGCGCCGAGTCCCTGGAGGCTTGTAGGCTTGCCGCTTGAGCCGCAGCCGCTTTGCCGAGCCATCGCTGCGGAGGCCCGCCTCCACCGCCGGGCCGTTGCCGCCGGGGTTGCCGCCGCCATCTTTTCCATCAGGCCGTGGCTGCTGCCTCCGCTGGACCGCTGCGGAGCTCCTCTACTGGTGAGTCATCGCCACTGAGGCACGCCTCCACCGTCGCCGCCATTTTCACCAGGCCGCGACCACCATCTCCGCTGGGCCGCGGTGGGGCTGCGGAGCTGCGGCCTCCTCTGCTGATGAGTCATCGCACCTGGGATTAAACTAACGCAGTCCTCCGCAGGGCCAAACTACGGCCGGGCCGCCACCGCTGTCACCGCCGGGGGACCACCACCACCGCCCCACTAGGCCGCAGACGTTGCCAGCAGGACCGCGCCTTCCATTAGGCCGGACCACTGCCGCAGCCTCTATCATCACCAGCTTGTAGCTGGACTGCGGACTGCGGAGGGTCTGGCTGTCCCTGTACGGACCCCAGAGCAGACATCTTGTGCTGACCTTTTTGTATAGATCTGATATTGTGTTGGCCTCTTCTGTGCAGTTCTTGTGTAACCTTTTGAGCAGACCGTTGTGTAGATCGTTATGCCAGCCCTTGTAGACCTTAGGCTGGCCTCTCTGTGTTAGTACAGAGTGTGTAGTTCTGTAGCCGACCAACTGTGTGGCCCTTGCCGAGTTACCATCTCCGGAAGCCCCCATCCGCTTCATTCCAACTGTCTTGAGACTCCATCTGGGTCATAATAGCATTGAGTTAATTGACCATCATCTCAGCCCCATAGGAGGGTGATTATATACCATCAGCTGTACATTCCTGGGCCTATATCGGCTGAATATGTGATATTAACACGAGATATAGCACTTTATATAAGAGAAGCACTTTAAGGCGCCTGCCTGTGCCGCCAACTGCATTAGCACTTTCGCCCCTTCCTTCCCTCCGTGCCGCACTTTAGTACTGCACCTTAGCTATTGCACTTTAGCTACTGTAGCGATTGCACTTTAGATCTAGCTCTTTTTGTGCACTTTATTAACTACTCTAGTGGTGTGGCCAGAACATCCAACACTGCCTGTATCGTTGTTATCCATGTGGTCCCCCATCCCCCTCTGTGTGCTATCTTTGTTACTATTGTATAGTGTGAGGGACGGGGGGAGTGGTGGGTTGAACCCTATAAATAAAAATGAGGTGGGGAGGGGGGTAGTGAGGAAGAGAGGAGATTGGCAAAGACCGGATAGTCAAGCAACGAAAAAAGCAGAAAGCAAGATCTTGGCGTTAGTCTGCGGCATGGAGGGGGGGAGGTGTTCCACGAGCCGAGGGGCCCCCATAGAGGTCGTGGTGGGAAGGAGGAGATGCGGGAAAAGGAGACCTCGAATTCGGCCTAATTCGGACCGCGTATCCATATTAACAACCCCCAACCGGTCTCCTAAGGTAAATTGGTGTAACCAGGTGAGCGGGCCCTCTGGTTTGAAGGTGGTGTTGTTGAACGCCAGATCTGTCAACGGTAAAACGACCTGGATCCAGGATTTAATCCTGGAGGAGCGGGCAGATCTGGCGTGCATCACGGAGACCTGGCTGGATGAAGCTGGGGGCGTAAACCTCTCCCAGCTTTGTCCTCCAGGCTTCTCCGTGCAACACCAACCAAGAGCCGGAGGACGGGGAGGCGGGGTCGCAGTGGTCTATAGAGATTCCATCCATCTGACCAGGAGTCCCATCCCGCAGACCACAAATTTCGAATGCGTCCACCTGAGGGTGGGTGACCGGGACAGAATAGGGATTCTTGTAGTGTACCGTCCACCTCGCTGCACTACAGTCTCCCTGCCTGAGCTAGCGGGGGTGGTCTCGAGCCTGGTGGTGGAGTCCCAACGGCTCCTTGTGCTGGGGGACTTCAACATCCATGCCGAGGCGACCCTCACAGGAGCGGCTCAGGACTTCATGTCTGCCATGGCAACCATGGGGCTGTCCCAACAAATAACTGGCCCCACCCACTGTGCTGGACACACATTGGACTTGGTTTTCTGCCAGGGATGGGAGCAAGGTGGCGGTGTGGAGGAGCTGGCCATCTCTCCGTTGCCATGGACCGACCACTTCCTGATCAGATTTAGGCTCACTGCGCCCCCTAACCTCCGCAAAGGTGGAGGACCCATTAAGATGGTCCGCCCCAGGAGGCTTATGGATCCGAACGGATTCCTGACGGCTCTTGGGGATTTTCCCGCCACCTCGGTAGGTGACCATGTCGAGGCCTTGGTCGCTCTCTGGAATGGGGAGATGACCAGGGCAATTGACAGGATCGCTCCGGAACGTCCCCTCTCAAGTAACCGAGCTAAACCAGCTCCTTTGTTCACTGAGGAGCTGGCAGCGATGAAGCGAAGGAAGAGGGAACTAGAGAGCGTGTGGCGCTCGGACCCAAGCGAGCCAAATCGAGCACGGTTTGTGTCCTTTTTAAGGGCATATGCCGCGGCAATAAAAGCCGCAAAGAAAACTTTCTTTGCGGCTACTATTGCGTCTGCAAAAAACCGTCCGGCGGAGTTGTTTCAGATTGTCAGAGGTCTTTTAACTCCCCCTACTTTAGGTGGGAGCCCTGATAACTCGGACACGCGCTGTGAAGCATTTGCTCGGTTCTTTGCAGACAAAGTCGCTTTGATCCGTTCTGGACTGGATGCCACATTAAATGCAGTCTCTGTGGATGTGACACAAGCACCTGCTTGTCCTATTTTGATGGATTCTTTTCAGTTTGTGAAACCCGAGGATGTGGACAAGATACTTGGAGGAATGAGGCCTACCACGACCATCCTAGACCCCTGCCCATCCTGGCTTCTGAAAGAGGCCAGAGGGGGATTGGCTGAGTGGGTAACGGTGGTGGTTAATGCCTCCCTTCGGGAAGGCACGATTCCAGCGAGCCTAAAACAGGCTATTATAAAGCCGCTGTTGAAGAAACCATCACTGGACCCCACTAAATTTGACAACTTTCGGCCTGTTTCCAATCTTCCCTTCTTGGGCAAAGTCATGGAAAGCATGGTGGCCTCACAACTCCAGGTATTCTTGAGAGACACGGATTATCTGGACCCGGCACAGTCTGGCTTCAGACCGGGACATGGTACCGAGACGGTCTTGGTCGCCTTAGTGGATGATCTCCGCCGGGAGCTAGACAGGGGGAGTGTGTCCCTGTTGGTGCTTCTGGACCTCTCAGCGGCCTTCGATACCGTCGACCATGGTATTCTTCTGGGACGCCTTGCAGAGATGGGTCTTGGGGGCACCGGTCATTTCTGGAGGGTCGTACCCAGAAGGTGTTATTGGGGGACTCCTGTTCAACACCACAGCCTTTGACCTGTGGTGTTCCTCAGGGCTCCATACTGTCCCCCATGCTGTTTAACATCTACATGAAGCCGCTGGGTGAGATCATCCGGAGTTTCGGGGTGCGGTGTCACCTGTACGCAGATGACGTCCAACTCTGTCACTCCTTCCCACCTGCTACTAAGGAGGCTGTCGAAGTCCTGAACCGGTGCCTGGCCGCTGTGACGGTCTGGATGAGGGCGAACAAACTGAAATTAAATCCAGACAAGACAGAGGTACTCCTGGTCAGTCGCAAGGCCGAACAGGGTATAGGGTTACAGCCTGTGCTGGACGGGGTCGCACTCCCCTTGAAGGCGCAGGTTCGCAGCTTGGGTGTGACCCTGGACTCATCGCTGAGCCTGGATCCCCAGGTTTCAGCGGTGACCAGGGGAGCATTTGCACAGCTTCGGCTCGTGTGCCAGCTGCGCCCGTATCTTGGGAAGTCTGACTTGGCCACGGTGGTACACGCTTTGGTCACATCCCGCCTCGACTACTGCAACGCTCTCTACTTGGGGCTGCCCTTGAAGACGGCCCGGAAGCTCCAGCTAGTCCAGCGCGCGGCAGCCATGTTGTTAACCGGAGCGGGACGCAGGGAGCACACAACGCCCTTGCTGTCCCAGCTCCACTGGCTGCCGATCAGCTACCGGGCCCAATTCAAGGTGCTGGTGCTAACCTACAAAGCCCTAAACGGTTCCGGCCCAAAATACCTTGAGTACCGCATCTCGGCCTACGAGCCCACGAGGACCTTGAGATCATCCGAGGAGGCCCTTCTCTCGGTCCCGCCTGCCTCACAGGCACGCTTGGCGGGGACTAGAGAGCGGGCCTTCTCGGTGGTGGCCCCCCGGCTGTGGAACTCCCTCCCTGCTGAAATTAGACAGGCGCCCTCCCTCTTGGCCTTCCGCAAGGGCCTGAAAACCTGGCTCTTCGAAAAGGCCTTCAATTAAGTGCTATGTTTTGGAATGACCACCGGAATGGACCATGACTATGAGATTGATTATGACTCAAACAAGACGAGCGGATTTTTAGTTTAATTAACTGTGTGTTAGTAAGATGTGTGTTATGGCCATGAATTTACTGTAACTGTTGTCTTTATGTTCTATGTTCTGTACACCGCCACAAGTCGCCTCCGGGCTGAGAGTGGCGGTTAACAAATGCAAAAAAATAAATAAAATAAATAATAAAATAAAGGAGCCCCCCCCTCCCTCATTCCCCCCAGCAAGGACAAGGCTGTTATTTGCAGGCTTTCACCCTATGGAGTGTTATCAGCAACCTAGCTCAATATCAGCCAGTGAACAAACAGGTGGAACTGGCTTAATCCAGTCTTGACATAGTGCACACAATATGGTGTACTTTCTGATAACCTGCAATAAAACGAGTAGGAGTTTATGTGGAGCTGAGTAAACATTACCCAGCACTGCAAAGCATTGATGCATGGCAATTAAATTAGAGGTGACATCCCTCAAACTGCTCCTGAAACAGCTTCCCCAATTGCTTTGATTCAGCAGAAGTGAAAGAGTTTCATCTATGCTGACGATTGTGCCATCACCACCCAAGCAGGGAGCTTGGAAATGGGAGTGTGTTTGCATCCATCAATGTTTAACATCTACACAAATGTCCAGCCTCTGCCAGAAGGGACAAGGAATTTCATCTATGCTGATGATCGTACCATCACCGCCCAAGCAGGGAGCTTGGAAATGGAGGTGTGCTTGCTCCATCAATGTTTAACATTTACACAAATGACCAACCTCTGCCAAAAGGGCCAGAGAGTTTCATCCTCCTGACTTAGGCGATCCCTCGTTGCCCGAGTAGGATTGTCTTTCAAGATTAGTATAGTGGCAGTGGGTCCGTAGGTGACTATGGAGCCTACATGTTCTCCCGCAGTGAGGACATTGCTTTCCAGGTGGAAGGTGGTCCCGGTCAAGGTTGGCTTGACGCGCCTTTCTTTTGGCACGTTTCTCTGTTTCGCCCTCCATTCGTCCCTCTTCAAATTCTACAGCACTGCTGGTCACAGCTGACCTCCAGATGGAGCACTCAAGGGCCAGGCCTTCCCAGTTCTCAATGTCTATGCCAGAGTTTTTAAGGTTGGATTTGACCCCCTCTTAAATCTCTTTTCCTGACCACCAACATTCTGTTTTCTGTTCCTGAGTTCAGAGTAGAGCAACTGCTTTGGGAGACAGTGATCGGGCATCCGGACAATGTGGCTGGTCCAGCGGAGTTGAAGGCAGAGGACCATCACTTCAATGGAGGTGGTCATTGCTTCTTCCAGCATGCTGACATTTGTCCTCCTGTCTTCCTAAGAGATTTGCAGGATTTTTTTGGAGGCAACACTGATGGAATGGTTCTTGAAATTGCATGTGATGTCTATAGACTGTCCATGTCTTGCAGGTGTATAGCAGGGTTGGGGGGACAATAGCTTTATAAGCAAGCACTTTGGTATCCTTATGAATGTCCCGGTCCTCAAACAATCTCTGCTTCATTTAGAAAAATGCTGCACTCGCAGAGCTCAGGCAGTGTTGCATTTCAGTGTCAATGTTGTTGTTGTTGTTATTATTATTATTATTAACTTTATTTATACCCCGCAAAATCTCCCGAAGGACTCGATGCGGCTTACAAAGGCTGAGGCCACAACAACAACAGCATACAAATACAACAATACAACTCATAAGCAAATAATAAAACATCAAGCATAACAATAAAACAGTAAAAATAATGACACTGTGACGCATTTAAAACCTAAAGGCCGGGCCAAATGTAATAGACAAAATTTAAAAGTCCTGGACTTGACAGGTGATATGTAGAGGTATTTGGAGGCAGGTGCAATGTGCAGATAATCCTAAATCTCTAAACAAAGTGCATTTGGGACTTGATGCCAGGAGTTACCTAGTCTGGAAAGGCACACTGGAACAGCCAGGTCTTCAGGCTCTTCCTAAAGGCTGCCAACATTGGGGCTTGTCTGATGTCCTTGGGGAGAGAGTTCCAGAATCGGGGGCCACCAGAGAAGGCACTGTCCCTCGTCCCCACCAAACGCGCTTGTAATGCAGGCGGGATCGTGAGCAGGGCCTCTCCCGATGATCGTGTGGGTTCATATATGGAGATGCGGTCACGCAGGTAGGCGGGTCCCAAACCGTTTAGGGCTTTGTAGGTAAGCACCTGCACCTTGAATTGGGACCAGAAGATGAATGGCAGCCAATGGAGCTCCTTAAACAGGAGAGTTACCCTCTCTCTGTAAGGAGCGCCAGTTAACAGCCTGGCCGCTGACCATTGGACCAGTTGGAATTTCCGAGCCGTTTTCAAGGGAAGCCCCACGTAAAGCGCTGTGCAGAAGTCATTGAGACTATGTATATGTTTAACTGTTAGAGTATATGTTTATGTTTGTAACAGTAGCTAAGATTAGAGTTATCTGGTTTGAACCAACAGGGAGCATTGCCAAGGAAACCAGGCAGGCTAGCTCAGTGAGAAGTGCGCGGAGCCAAGGAGGAGAAGCTATCTGCATCTTTGAAAAAGGGGCAGTTAGAGCGAGAGAGAGTGGAGAGGCTTGGAAAAGCCTGGGAGAGAGGTGTGAATAGCTGGAGGTTTTTCAGTCTAGGTGGGTTGAAGGGAGAAACCTGTCCAGTTTCTTTAGTTAAAGTAGACTAAAGGAAGCTTGTAAGATCCCTAGTCGAGGAAGGACTAGAGATCAGATATTTGATCAAGAAAAGATCAAATAGGAAGGCTATTCGTATTAGGAAACATTGTTTACTAAAGTGCTTCACCTCAGTAAAAGTTAATCACGAGCTGTGTCATCTAGAAGAGTGGACTGTGTAACAAAATAAGTTATATTCAAAGTTCTATAAGTTATTTAACAGCCTGCAACCATACGCTTTGTACAAAATAAACTTGTTAACTTTTGTTGAAGACCGTCTCATCTTCATTAATCTGCGTCTGTAGAGCTAGATCTCATCAGTGGTACCTCCAATACCTCACGTTGGTGGCAGTTACCTTAAATTACAAATAACAATTGGCCTCCTCTATAACATATTCTTATCAACAACAGAGGCTTGAGAATAATTCCCTCCATAATCAACCACACCTGTACATTTGGTAGCATGCGTCCTTTATAATTGGGTTTGCATCTGTACAGTTAGTTCGAGACCTCTACAATTGGCTAACGTCCTCTACAATTGGCTCCACACTTTCACAGCACATTATAGTAATCCAATCTAGAGGTGACCAAGGCATGGACCACCCCAGCCAGATCAGCCTTTACGAGGTATGGTCGCAGTTGGCGCATGAGTCTCAATTCTGCTAAAGCCCTCCCAGCTACCGCTGACGCCTGAGCCTCAAGCGTAAGTAATGAGTCCAGGAGGACACCCAAACTGCGGACCTGTGGCTTCAGGGGGAGTGTAACCCCATCCAGCACAGGTTGCCACCCTATACCCCGATCTGGTTTACAATCGACTAGGAGGACCTCTGTCTTGTCGGGATTCATCTTCAGCTTGTTCATCCTCATCCAGATAGACACAGCGGCCAGGCACTCGTCCAGCACCCGAGGGGCTTCCTTGGAATTTGGTGGAAAAGAGTAGTAGAGTTGTGTGTCATCTCCATAGAGATGGCACCTAACTCCAAAAGTCTGGATGACCTCTCCCAGCGGTTTCATGTAGATATTAAAAAGCATGGGAGACAAAATGGAGCCTTGCGGGACCCCACAGGTCAAAGGCCAGGGGTCCGAGCAGGCATCTCCCAGCTTCACCATCTGAGATCTACCCTCCAGGAAGGACTGGAGCCACAACAAAACTGTGCCCTCAAGACCCATCCCAGAGAGTCGTCTCAGAAGGATACCATGATCAATGGTATCGAAAGCCGCTGAGATATCCAAGACAATCAGCAGAGTCACACTCCCCCTGTACAGCTCTCTGCGGAGGTCATCCACCAAGGCGACCAAAGCCATCTCGGTGCCATGGCCAGGCCTGAATCCAGACTGTGACTGATCCAAGTAGTTGATGTCATCAAGAAAACCCTGAAGCTGGGAGGCGACCACCTGCTCCAGAACCTTGCCCAGAAAAGAGAGGTTGGAGATTGGTCTGTAATTGTTCTGCACCGAGGAGTCAAGGGAGACCTTTTTTAAGGAGTGGTCGGACCACAGCCTGTTTTAGTCGAGATGGAAAAAAACCCTGCTCCAATGATGCATTCATGATCAACACAAACCAATCAGCCAACCCATTCCTGGCCAATTTAATTAGCCAAGACGGGCAAGAATCTAAAGCCAACGTAGTCGCCCTCACAGCCCCAAGGACCTCCTCCACGGTCTCAGGAAGGACAAGCCTAAAAGAATCCCACAAAATTGGACAAGCAGATGCCTCAGTCACCTCCCCTGGCACTGTGATGAAATTGGAGTCTAACTCAAGGCGTATCTGAGCAACTTTGCCTGCAAAATGGTGTGCGAACTCGCAACACCAAGTTGCTGGGTCATCGAAGGTCTCCTCCACCACGGGTGGGTGAAGGAGTTCCCCAACAACCCGAAACAGCTCCGAAGATCTATTGGCTGCAGACGCTATATGCCAATGTTGACTTTTGTGGAGAGGTGGCTGTCAAGGTAGTGGAAATGGGCAACATTTTCTAATGTTACACCATTAAGCTGTATTTCTGGCATTGGAGAGGGATTGGCTGGTGACTGCTGGAAGAGCACTTTGGTTTTCTCAATGTTGTCTATGCTGATGATCGTGCCATCACCACCCAAGCAGGGAGCTCCGAAATGGGAATGTGCTTGGTCCATCAATGTTTAACATTTACACAAATGTCCAGCCTCTGGCATAAGGGACAGAGAGTTTCATCTATGCTGATGATCGTGCCATCACTGCCCAAGCTGGGAGCTTGGAAATGGGAGTGTGTTTGCTCCATCAATGTTTAACATTTACACAAATGTCCAGCCTCTGCCAGAAGGGACAGAGAGTTTCATCTATGCTGTCAGCAGCTTGTGATAATGTAAATCATTGTCTTCTCCTGAGAAAAACTTACAATATCACAAAGGACTACCACCTCATCCGCTTTGTAGGAAATCTGCTACAAAACAGGAGCTTTTTTATTGAATTCCAGGGCCAGAGAAACAGATGGTGAAAACAGAAGAACAGCCTGCCTGCCTCAGGGGAGTGTGCTATTTCCATCCATTTTTAATATTTACACAAATGACCAGAGGGGACAGAGAGTTTAATCTATGCTGACGATCATGCCATCACCTCCCAAACAGGGAGTTTTGAAATGAGAGTGTGCTTGGTCTATCAATGTTTAACATTTACACAAATGTCCACCCTCTGCCAGAAGGGACAGGGAGTTTCATCTGTGCTGACAATTGTGCCATCACCGCCCAAGCATGGAGTTTGGAAACGGGAGTGTGCTCGCTCCACCAACCTTAAGAAATGGGGCTACAAAGTGGAATCTATTACATGCGAGTGTGGAGAAGAGCAAACCACAGACCACCTATTGCAATGCAGTCTAAGTACAGTGGGAGGACCTTCTTATAGGAAAGCAGAAGCACTCCAAGTGGCCACCTACTGGACAAAGGACATTTAGTATAATTGCAAGTTTTTAAACTTTGTTTATGTTTTAAAATACATTACAACTGTACCCTCAATTTGCTTCTTACACAATAAACAAATAAACACTAAGAGGATAGATAGAAATGGCAAAGCATTTTTAGTCACTTGCTATCTAGAGTGTAGCAGTTCAGGGTGGTTGTGATTTGGAAATTGTAAATCATTTCATGAACCATCATCCCACAACATAAGATTATCATAGTATGTGAATCTAATGTGCACCCTAATTTTGGGAAAGCACTTTTGCCAAGAAAAGAAAAGAAAAGGTGAGCATTAGATTTGAGCAAATAAAGTACCTTTCATGGATACAATTCAAAGTCTTACTTTACCTATTCCAGGCTTTCAAGTCTAGGTGGAAGTCTACAATATATTCACAAAGATGTGGCTAGTGAATGCTAACATGACTTGGCAATAATAATAATAATAATAATAATAATAATAATACATTTAATGTGTTGTCAAAGGCTATCAGGGCTGGAATCATTAGGTTGCTGTGAGTTTCCAGGCTGTGTGGCCATGTTCCAGAAGCATCATCTCCTGATGTTTTGCCCACAATTATAATCAAGGTGGCCAATTGCAACATTCACACTTGTCTCAAACTGACAAGAGTTCTTTCTCCCACCCTGTGTCATCGAGGGCAACGGAGGCCCCCACCTTCAAGTTGGTTTGACCCGCAGCAGAGAGTTCCGCAGTTCCTGGAAGTCACGATTGGGACAAACTGATGAAATATGCCCCAACAGACAACTCAAACTAGGACTGCGCTCAGCCTCTATGCCTTTCTATCACTTTCCCCCTAGCCCTAACATTGTAGCAATTCCCTAATAAAGGTACTTGAAATTGCAACTTTTAAACTTTTCCGCTTGATACTTTGTGTCTTTCCTTGCCTAAACTATCAATTGCATGAAATAAACCTTTTTCCAGGCCCCAGGGAACCGCGGGCCTGCCCAGAACGCCTTCCTGGCGCTCCGGGGACGGCGAATCTGCGTTTCATGAAACCGCGGATACGAGATTTTTCCTTTCAGATCCCGGTATCCACAAAATCATAAAATGACGGATCGGCTCCATTTTAATACCATATTTTTCTGTACTAAATTCTAAGCCAAACTGCTATCTCACTTTTCTCATTTTGGACCCCTGTGCCCAGAAAATAATCTTTAAAGTTTTAAGAATATTTTATCAGAAAACAGCTGATTGTCAAAGTGCTGGTTACATATGGACAATTCAACCGCTCCTTGCTGCTGTCCGCCCCTGCCTGGCTCCAGACCCGGGGGCTTGATGCGGTTCCCCCATGGGACTTCGGAGAGGAGTCTGGCCAGGGGCCCCAGCCCTTGAGAAGGGATTATAGTTTCCCAAGGACCAAGACGTGGATTCGTGGCAGCTCA
The DNA here is from genome assembly GCF_037176765.1 of Anolis sagrei. Taxonomy (NCBI): domain Eukaryota; kingdom Metazoa; phylum Chordata; class Lepidosauria; order Squamata; family Anolidae; genus Anolis; species Anolis sagrei. The sequence continues at coordinate 35,130,017 of NC_090035.1, forward strand.
GCCAGAGCCCCTTCTGCTAACTTTTATGAACTCAAGACTTTCTCTGTTGCCTGCCTTGGACTTCAGGAGAAATTTATTCCTCATGGATCTTCCCCAAGAACATTGGACTCAGAGTTTCTAAATAAAATCAATTCCTTTATTAAATATATTTGGGACATGGGATAGGGATGGGATCTTTGTACTATGTAATGCCTATGATTTAAATGCTTACGTATCTTGCTATGAAATATTATTTTGCCCCCTGCTTTGCCCCTTGCCCCAAAGGGGTGACCAGGAAACACTCAGTGCCTGAGGGAAGGCTATTGTCCCCCCCCCTTCTCCCAAAAGCCCCTCTCTAGACCCTTTACCTCCTCCTGAGGAGGATCTCCTTGAAGTTTTTGCTTGTCCCCCTCCGTATTGCCCCAGACCGCCACCCACCTCTCCGCCAGCCCCCACTCAATCCCTTTCCCCACCCCAGGGAGCCCCTTCTGACCAGTCCCTTCTTTCTGGGATCCCCACACTCCAGGTTTCCCCAGCCCAGCGACAGGGTCACCCCAAATCCCCTGTGGCGGAGAGTTCCCCTTCCCAACCCCCTAGCTACTCCATCCAAAGTGCCTACACCCCTCTGTACCCTCTTCAAATCTCCTCCAACTCATTCCCACAGCCCAATCCCCTTCCCTCTTGCCCAATCTCCATCCCTTTGCCCCCAAAGTTCATCCCAGACCCCTTCGCTGGGTCTCAGCTGTCCCATCTCTCCACTTTCCTCTTCATTTGTCCCATCCATACACAGCTCCTTTGATCCTTTGTCTCCCTCTGTCCTGGCCCCCCAGGCACCCTCTTGCCCTCAACCTGGTCCTCTTGCCCTTCGTATGCCCGACCCCCTTGCCCCTTCACGCACCCCCCCCCACACAGCCAAATCCTTCTGCCCCCTGCACACTAGATCATTTGTTCCCTTACACACATCTCCACAAGCCCCCTGCTGCCACAGGACAGCCCCACCAGCACCTGCAAGAACCCCTCCACCTGCCCAGCAGCCCCTGATTCCTTCCCCTGCCTCCTGCCCGGCCTCTGAAGGCACCTCCATCGACCCAAATGACCCCTTTGAGCTTCTCATTACCAAGGGCAGCCTGCGTAATCACCCTACAAACATTCAAGCCCCCATGAGAGAGGTAGTAGGGAGTGGAGGGGACCCTGTCTTCATCCATGTCCCCTTCTCCACTTCTGACCTCATAAATTGGAAAAGGAACACTGCCCCCTTGGCTCAGGACCCCACAGAAATGTCTGAATTGTTTAGGACCATCTTCCTCACTCACCGCCCCACTTGGGGGGACGTGATAACTCTGCTGGCCTCTCTCCTCACCCAAGAGGAGAAGTGCCGCCTACTGGCAGCTGCTCAAGCAGAAGTCATGAAGGCAGATGTGGATGATGGGTAGGATAGTGAGGCAGTTTTCCCTACCAAGGAGGACCCAGGGTGGGATTACAACACTGATGCTGGCAGGCTGGCCCTGAAAGGCTTCCACCGTGCCATCTTGGTCACCATGCCTTTGGTTTACCCTCGCCCATTGAACCTGTCCAAAATCTTTGACCTCAAACAAGAGCCAATGAGAGCCCTTCCGACTTCTATGACAGGCTCTGCCGCGTGGCCAAAACTTGGACCAATATTGACCCCACTGGCCCTCAGAGCCACAAAATCTTGAACCCATTGTTCATTGGGAGATCAGCAAGGGACATCTGGCGCAAACTCCAGAAGCTGGAGGGGGGGGGAGCAATGCCAATCTCTCAGCTAATCAATGTTGCCTTCAAAGTTTTCCACAATCGGGAGGATGCTGCTGTCCAGAAGGAAGAGGATGATCGGAAGGCTCAAGCAGAGGTCCAGGCCACCAGCCTGGTAGCTGCTTTGGTAGAAAGGGATAGGGGCAGAGGACAAAGGGACTATGGAGACAGGCCAGCTTGGAGGGATCGGGAACAGGGGAGGCAGGGAGGGAGAAGGGAGGTCAAGTGCTACCATTGTCAGAGGATGGGCCACATCAAGAGGGAATGCCCTGATCTCAGGGAGAGGGGAGCACATGAGAGGGTCTTGTGACTAGGAAAACGGATTGCCTTGGCCCCCAGTGATCCCATTGTGCCACTGAAATTTGGGAGAAGGACAGTTGACTTTCTCCTGGACTGTGGGGCAACCCATTCAGTGATCACAGAGGGATTTTGAGGGACTGAGTTGGGAAGCAGGAAGGCTCAGGTAGTGGGGGCCTCAGGGAAAGAGGCAAAACATTCTTTCCTGAAGCCCATGGAGTGTGAGGTGGGAGGGAAGACATTGTCTCATGAGTTTCTTTACATGCCTGAATGTCCTGTTCCCCTTTTGGGCTGAGACGTCCTTTGCAAGATCAGGGCCCAAGTTGCCTTTGGTCCAGAGAAAATCATCCTAGCTGTGCCAGAGGAGGAAGGGTGGGGGGCACAGGCCTTTTTGCTCCACCAGCCCAGCCCAGAGGTGATCTGATTCCCTTAGCCATCCTCCGACAGGTGGACCCTATTGTTTGGGCAGATGGGGTTCCAGGGAGGGCCAAGAACATTGCAACTGTGTCCATTACACCTGTGTCCAGACACAACACCTCTTAGGATCCCTCAGTATAGGATCACTAGGAAAGCCCGGCAAGGGCTCCAGCCCATCATCGACAACTTCCTACAGCACTCTTTGCTGAGAGAGTGTGCCTCACCTTACAACACTCCAGTCCTTCCTGTTCATAAGCCGGGGTCGAACAAATTTTGCTTCGTCCAGGACCTTAGAGCCATCAATGCCATAGTAGTGGACATAGATCCCGTGGTGCCAAATCCTTACACTCTTCTCTCCACTATCCCTCCTTCTTGCTCCTGTTTTACTGTCCTTGATTTGAAAGATGCGTTCTTTTCCATCCCAGTTCATGAAGATAGCCAGGAGATCTTTGCCTTTGAGTCAGAGCATGTGGGCACTGCCAGGTGGGCACAGCTCTGCTGGCAGTTCTTGCCTAAGGGCTTCACTTGTTCACCCACAATCTTCAGCCAGAGCCTCGCCTCACAGTTGGAGAAATGGACAGATCGTGACCAGGGAGTCCTGCTGCAATACATAGACGACCTGCTTCTTTGTTGTGGAGACAAGGACACCTGTGAGCAGCTTGTGTAATGGAGACAGGTGCAATGTTCTTGGCCCTCCCTTGTTTATCTGGGTCCACACTACCATACAATCCAATTCAAAGGACAGATTTTGGGATTTTCCGCTTTTCATAACTTATACTGAGTTATATGGCTCTGTGGAATGGCCCTGGGATACTCATTTCGACACCGCCATGTAATCTAATTCAAAGCACATATTGTGGGCTTTTCCGCTTTTATACTGAGTTGTATAGCTGTATGGAATGGCCCTGGGATATCTGAGTCCACACTGCCATATAATCAAATTCAAAGCACATATTGTGGGATTTTCCACTTTATATACTGAGTTATATGGCTGTGTGGAATGTCCCTGGGATATCCGAGTCCACACTGCTATATAATCCAATACAAACACATATTGTGGGATTTTCTGCTTTATGTTCTTTGTTATATGGCTGTATCGAATGGCCTTGGGTTATCTGAGTCCACACTGTCATATAATCCAATTCAAAGCACATATTGTGGGATTTTCCTCTTTTCATTCTGAGTGATATGGCTGTGTGGAATGGCCCTGGGATACCCATTTCCACACTGCCATATAATCCAATTCAAAGCACATATTGTGGGATTTCCCCCTTTATATACTGAGTTATATGGCTGTGTAGATTGGCCCAGGGATGTCCGAGTCCACATTTCTATATAACCTAATACAAACACATATTGTGGGATTTTCTGCTTTATATTCTGTGTTATATGGCTGTGTGGAAAGGTCCTGGGATATCTGAGTCCACACTGCCATATAATCCAATTCAAAGCACATATTGTGTGATTTTCTTCTTTATATTCTGAGTTATATGGCTGTGTGGAAAGGCCCTGGGTTATCTGAGTCCACACTGCCATAAAATTCTATTCAAAGCATATATTGTCAGATTTTTTGACTTTATATTCTGTGTTATATGGCTGTGTGAAAGGCTCTGGGTTATCTGAGTCCACACTGCCATATAATCCAATTCAAACACATATCATGGGATTTTCTGCTTTATATTATGCGTTCTCAGGCTGTGTGGAATTGCCCTGGGATATCCGAGTGCACACTGCTATATAATCCAATTCAAACACATATCGTGGGATTTTCTGCTTTATGTTCTGTGTTTCATGGCTGTTTGGAAAGTCCCTGAGTTATCTGAGTCCACACTACCATACAATCCAATTCAAAGCACATATTGTAGGATTTTCTCTTTTATATTTTAAGTTATATGGCTGTGTCGAATAGCCCTGGGTTATCTGAATCCACACAAGCATAAAATTCAGTTCAAAGCACATATTGTGGGATTTTCCACTTTATATTCTGAGTTATATGGCTGTGTGGAGTGGTGCTGGGATATCTGTTTCCACATTGCCATATAATCCAATTCAATGCACATATTGTGGGATTTTCTGCTTTATATTCTGTGTTATATATCTGTTTGGAACGGCTCTGGGTTATCTGAGTCCACAGTGCCATATAATCCAATCAAAAACATATTGTGGGATTTTCTGCTTTATATTCTGTGTTATATGGCTGTGTGTGATGCGGAGCATCTCCCCCCCCCCCCAAGTATTTGTAGTTCGCCAAGGGCCGGACAATGGATTCTGTTGCTTCCTGACCCAGCACACATAACTGGGTTCCTGTTTCCTCTCTGTGAATTCTCTGGCTTGTGCACTGGACCCTGGCCCCTGATCAGGGAAATGTAGTTTCCCAAAGGACACTGCTTCACAGATCGCAACCCGGAAGCCCCCCTTTGAACTCTCTTGCTTGCCCTCTCCTATTGACTTTCTGCTCCACATCCCGGACTGTTTTCAGCCACACTTTTGGACACAAACCTCAGACCAGGCTAGCTTGGAGGGACAAGCAGCCTCAGCCTACATGCACCTTCACCAAGGAGACTATGATTCCAACAAGAATGAAATACATTTATTATTGTTGTCTTTAATAAACTTTGCTGGGTTGGGGATGGGGATTCATTTATGGAATGTATGAAGGATATGAAGCATGATGAAATGTATATAATGGAAATCTATCATATGAAATGTACCCTGACCCTCTTCCCCACCTTTTCTCCCTCTGAACTTTGCCCCAAAAGGAATGTGACCTGAGGTTACTGCCAAGAGGAAATCCAATTTCCTCAAAAGTAAATCCATCCACATTTGCATCTGCATGGGCCGTGGTTGATCCTAATCTCGAGGCTCGTTTTCAGAGCAGACAATGAGCTGAGAGATAGGTCAACAAAAACTCCGGTAAAAGACTGATTAACTCAACTTTTGGTGTTTGTGCAGCTCCTTTGTTTGCAGGGCTCCCCTGTTTACAGAGTTTTGAGATCCAAATACCATCATCAGCCCCTTTTCATATTTCCTCCAAATCTCATCAACAAAACCAGGAAGCCCTTTGTCCCCCCTGTCTGCCACCCCTTGACAAACACAAAGGCTCGGAAATCAGCTGGGGGACGCCTCCGGGGCGTCCCGCCTCCCCTAAGCTGTCAAACTGAGTCCCGCCTCCTGGCTGCTGATTGGACCATCTTCGGAGGCGCTAGGAAGGCTCCGATTGGCCCCCTGGAAGCAGCAACACTCGCCGATTGGAGGAGAGGCGGGACATGCGGCCAAGCCTCCTCCCAGCTGTTCCAGGGCCAGCCAATCAGGGCGAAGCCAGCTGAGGGAGGGAGGGCGGGAGTTTCAACTGATTTTCCTTTGTTCTGAGTGTATAAAAATGCTGGAAAACCTCTGTACCGTATGCTTATGGTGGAATTATCCCTGTAACGCATCTGATCTCAGCTGAATCACAATAAACGCTTCGGTCACTGGATACCTCTTCAGCCTCTGGTTAGATTAATTCTTAATATTCCTGCGCTTTGGATTGGCTCTCGCTGGCTGCTCACCAAGGTCAAAGACCCCATTAGCGGTCTTCAGGGATCTCCCTCACTGGGAGGGCCCCACAAAAAGAGCTCGGCAACACGTGGAAAGGCCCTGGGATATCTGAGTCCACACTGCCCTATAATCCTATTCAAAGCACATATTGTGGGATTTTCCGCTTTATATTCTTTGTTATATGGTTGTGGGGAAAGTCCCTGGGATATCTGAGTCCACACTGTCATATAATCCTATTCAAAGCACATATTGTGGGATTTTCCGCCTTATATTATGTGTTATCAGGCTGTGTGGAATCGCCCTGGGATATCCGAGTGCACACTGCTATATAATCCAATTCAAACACATATTGTGGGATTTTCTGTTATATGACTGTTTGCAAAGGCCCTGAGTTATTTGACTCCGCACTGACATATAATCCAATTCAAACACATTTTCCGCTTTATATTCTGTGTTATATGGCTGTGTGGAAAGAACCTGGGATATCTGAGTCCACACTGCCATATAATCCAATTCAATGCACATAATGTGGGATTTTCCGCTTTATATTATGTGTTATCAGGCTGTGTGGAATCACCCTGGTATATCCGAGTGCACACTGCTATTTAATCCAATTCAAACACATATTGAGGGATTTTCTGCTTTATGTTCGGTGTTATATGACTGCAAAGGCCCTGAGTTATTTGACTTCGCACTGACATATAATCCAATTCAAACACATATTGTGGCATTTTCCACTTTATATTCTGTGTTATATGGCTGTGTAGAAACGCCCTGGGATATCTGAGTCCACACTGCCATATAATTCAATTCAAAGCCCATATGGTTGCATTTTCCGCATTATATTCTGAGTTATATGGCTGTGTGGAAAGGCCCTGGGTTATTTGTGTCCACACTGCCATATAACCCAATTCAAACACATTTTGTGGGATTTTCTGCTTTATATAATGTGTTTTATGGCTGTTTGCAAAGGCCCTGAGTTATTTGACTCCGCACTGACATATAATCCAATTCAAACACATATTGTGGGATTTTCCGCTTTACATTCTGTGTTATATGGCTGTGTGGAAAGGCCCTGGGGTATTTGACTCCGCACTGACATATAATCCAATTCAAACACATATTGTGGGATTTTCCGCTTTATATTCTGTGTTAGATGGCTGTGTGAAAGGCCCTGGGTTATCTGAGTCCACACTGCCATATAATCCAATTCAAACACATATTGTGGGATTTTCTGTTTTATGTTCTGTGTTATATGGCTGTGTGGAAAGATCCTGGGATATCTGAGTCCACACTGCCATATAATCCAATTCAAAGCACATATTGTCGGATTTTCCACTTTATATTCTTTGTTATATGGCTGTGTGGAAAGTCCCTGGGATATCTGAGTCCACACTGCCATATAATCCAATTCAAACACATATTGTGGGATTTTCCGCTTTATATTCTGAGTTATATGGCTGTTTTGAAAGGCCCTGGGTTATCTGAGTCCACACTACCATACAATCCAATTCAAAGGACATATTGTAGGATTTTCTCTTTTATATTCTGAGTTATATGGCTGTGTCGAATAGCCCTGGGTTATCTGAATGCACACAACCATAAAATTCAGTTCAAAGCACATATTGTGGGATTTTCCGCTTTATATTCTGAGTTATATGGCTGTGTGGAGTGGTGCTGGGATATCTCTTTCCACATTACCATACAATCCAATTCAATGCACATATTGTGGGATTTTCTGCTTTATATTCTGTGTTATATGTCTGGGTGGAAAGGCTCTGGGTTATCTGAGTCCACAGTGCCATATAATCCAATCAAAAACATATTGTGGGATTTTCTGCTTTATGTTCTGTGTTATATGGCTGTGTGGAAAGGCCCTGGGATATCTGAGTCCACACTGCCCTATAATCCTATTCAAAGCACATATTGTGGGATTTTCCGCTTTATATTCTATGTTATATGGTTGTGTGGAAAGTCCCTGGGATATCTGAGTCCACACTGCCATATAATCCAATTCAAACACATATTGTGGGATTTTCTCTTTTATGTTCTCTGTTATATGGCTGTGTGGAAAGGTCCTGGGATATCTGAGTCCACACTGCCATATAATCCAATTCAAAGCACATATTGTGGGATTTTCCGCTTTATGTTATGTGTTTTCAGGCTGTGTGGAATCGCCCTGGGATATCTGAGTGCACACTGCTATATAATCCAATCCAAACACAAATTGTGGGATTTTCTGCTTTATGTTCTTTGTTTTGTGGGTGTTTGGAAAGGCCCTGAGTTATTTGACTCCGCACAGACATATAATCCAATTGGAACACATATTGTGGGATTTTCCACTTTATATTCTGTGTTATATGGCTGTGTGGAAAGGCTCTGGGTTATCTGAGTCCACACTGTCATATAATCCTATTCAAAGCACATATTTTGGGATTTTTTGACTTTATATTCTGTGTTATATGTCTGTGTGGAAAGGCCCTGGGTTATCTGGGTCCACACTGCTATATAATCCAATTCAAACAAATTTTGTGGGATTTTTTGCCTTATATCCCGTGTTATATGGCTGTGTGGAAAGGCCCTGGGTTATCTGAGTCCACACTGCCATATAATCCTATTCAAAGCACAAATTTTGGGATTTTTTTGACTTTATATTCTGTATTATATGGCTGTGTGGAAAGGCCCTGGGATATCTGAGTCCACTCTGCCATATAATTCAATTCAAAGCACATATTGTGGGATTTTCCTCATTATATTCTGAGTTATATGGCTGTGTGAAAGGCCCTGGGTTATCTGAATCCACACTGCCATATAATCCAATTCAAACACATATTGTGGGATTTTCTGTTTTATGTTCTGTGTTATATGGCTGTGTGGAAAGACCCTGGGATATCTGAGTCCACACTGCCATATAATCCAATTCAATGCACATATTGTGGGATTTTCTGCTTTATGTTCTTTGTTTTATGGCCGTTTGGAAAGGCCCTGAGTTATTTGACTCTGCACAGACATATAACCCAATTCAAACACATATTGTGGGATTTTCCGCTTTATATTCTGAGTTACATGGCTGTTGTGAAAGGCCCTGGGTTATCTGAGTCCACACTACCATACAATCCAATTCAAAGGACATATTGTAGGATTTTCTCTTTTATATTCTGAGTTATATGGCTGTGTCGAATAGCCCTGGGTTATCTGAATCCACACAACCATAAAATCCAGTTCAAAGCACATATTGTGGGATTTTCCGCTTTATATTCTGAGTTATATGGCTGTGTGGAGTGGTGCTGGGATATCTGTTTCCACATTGCCATATAATCCAATTCAATGCACATATTGTGGGATTTTCTGCTTTATATTCTGTGTTATATGTATGTGTGGAACGGCTCTGGGATATCTGAGTCCACAGTGCCATATAATCCAATTCAAACACATATTGTGGGATTTTCCGCTTTATATTCTGAGTTGTATGGGTGTATGCAAAGGCCCTGGGTTATCTGTGTCCACACTGCCGTATAATCCCATTCAAAGCACACATTGTGTGATTTCCCCCTTTATATCCTGAGTTATATGGCTATGTGGAATGGCCCTGGTTTATCTGAGTCCACACTGCCATATAATCCAATTCAAAGCACATATTGTGAGATTTTCTGCTTTATATACTGAGTTATATGGCTGTTTGGAATCGCCCTGGGTTATCTGAGTCCACACTGCTGATCGTTCGGCTGTTAGTGTCATCGAGGGCATCGGGGGCCCCACTTTCAAGTTGGTCTGACTGCAGCTGGGAGTTTCGCCATTCCCGGAAGCCACAATTGGGGCAAACTGATGAAATTTCCCCCAACAGCCCCCTCAACCACGGCCTTTCTTTCAGTTTCCTCGACCCCTAACTTTGTAACAATCCCCCAAATAAAGATACATGAAATTGCAACTTTTAACTCTCGAGCCTGATACTTTGTGTCACGTATTGCGTGAACTATCCAAATGCTTAATTCTAACACTATCTGTCATCTCTCTTTTCTTATTTCGGCTTTCAACGCTGAGGAAATAACCTTTCAAGTTTCTAAAATATTTTGCCAGGAACAGCTGATTGTCTAAGTGCCGGTTTCATTGTTGTTGCACCATTGCACCTCCGCTATCCTCTCACCTTCGCCAAGCACCTGATCTGAAGACTCGATGCAGTTCCCTCATGGGATTTCGGGGAAGGGCCTGGTGTTGATGTCCCGGACCTTGGGGGATTTCTAGCTTCCCAAGGACCAAGGACTGGATTGGTTGTAGCACTGCAGGGTCTCCATGTGCGAGCCCAGTTGATACTAACCAACCTTCCCAAAGATCTTGAACTCTCTGCCATATGTTTTGGACTCCGAAAAGCACCCTTTCCCACAAGAACTCTCTTTAAAGAACTCTGAAATTAATTCTTCATTAAACATCCTTGGAGGGTGGGACGAAGATGGCATTTACTGCTATGAAATATTTACAATTTATATGTAATATATTGACAACCATGGCCAAATTCCCAAGGATTGGGGGCTTGCAATCATTGTTCCCATCTATAAAAAGAAAGGGAAAAAGAATGATCCTGCGAACTATCGACCAATCAGCCTCCTTAACATGATCAGCAAGCTATATGCTAGACATCTCCAATGGAAACTCCAAGATTGGTTGGAACAAGAAAGCATATTAGCTTAGGAGCAAGCTGGATTCAGGGAAGGTTGATCCACCGTAGATCAGTGCCTAGTGTTGCAACACCTTGTGGAAAAATATTGCTCCCAAAACATAACCTCACTATATGCTGCTTTTATTGACTTTAAAGCAGCATTTGATTCCATCTCGCGAGTTAAACTTTGGGAAATACTGGAGAGTTCTACAATTGATCGCTGTCTATTATATCTAATATGCCAACTTCATGAAAAGACCACACTCAAAGTAAGATGCAACCCACAGGGCCATCTCACTGAGGCTGTTGAAACAGGCAAGGGTGTCGAGCAAGGCTGCATCCTGGCCCCTTTGCTGTTCAACTTCTATATACACTCCATAGTGGACCAGCTTCAAAATATGGACTTCCACCCCCCAAAGCTGGCGGGAAGACACATCTCCATCCTGCTTTATGCAGATGATGCTGCTGTACTCTCTAGAACACCCATTGGGCTCAAAAGAGCTCTGAGAGCATTAACATTGCAACACAGATCAGCTCCAACTTAATTACAATAAAACCAAAATCATGGCTTTCGCTAATAGGCCCAGGACTTACTCTTGGAGCATAGATGGTCATAAAATTGAACAAGTTACATCCTTCAAATATCTAGGTGTAGTTTTCCAATCTAATGGTAGCAGAAGAGCTCATGGGGATCAAGTATCCAACACTGCGCAAGGGAGCTCAATTGCCATTCTTAAATATCTTAGGACAAGAGCCCCTTCCCCAGTTTTGCCCCATTAGAGCTGGTTCAGTCAAAGTTTCTGAGATCGGCCTTGCGGGTTCCTAAATGCATTTCTAATGCCACCCTGCGACTAGAGACGGGCTTTATGAGAAGGATGACTTCCAATCCACATGGAAGCAGGTGGTAGCATCAAAAATCTCATTGGGATTTTCTCCAGGTCTGCTATTCGCTATGGATTACAATCAAGCCAAAGCATTTATTAAACAACGTATCACAGACACAGAGTGACAACTAGATCTGGCCTCGGTTCCAACCTTCCTTATCAATGAAGACAGCAGATATCTTGCCTCCCCTCAGACATCATAAGAGCTGCAAGACCGAGAACAAGCCACGAGAGTAAAGATGAAGATCCACCCAGAGGAAAAGTGTTCTTGCCATACATCAAGGGAACCACTGACCGCATAGGGAAACTGATGAGGAAACACAACATACAAACCACTACAGACCCACCAAGAAAATCCAACAAATACTACGTTCAGCAAAGGACAAGAGGGATCCTCTCACCTCTGCAGGAGTTTACCGTGTACCATGCAGCTGTGGACAAGTCTACATAGGGACCACCAAACGCAGCGGCGAGACACGCATCAAGGAACATGAAAGGCACTGCAAACTACTCCAACCAGAGAAATCAGCCATAGCAGAGCACCTGATGAACCAACTTGGACACAGCATATTATTTGAGAACACAGAAGTACTGGACCACTCTCACAACCACCATGTCAGACTACACAGAGAAGCCATTGAAATCCACAAGCATGTGGACAATTTCAACAGAAAGGAATTAACCATGAAAATGAACAAAATCTGGCTACCAGTATTAAAAAACTCAAAAAATTACAACATCAAAACAACAGAGGGGAAACAAACAGGCACATAAAATCACTCTCAACAAAAGATTCCCCCCAGGCACTTCCAAGCCATTGAATGCTAATCAAGGTGATCAGCTGAAACATTCACACCTAGCCCCAGCAGACAAATGTCCTTTGTCTCACCCTGGTCATTCCACAGATATATAAACCCATTTTTCCTACTTCCAACAGACCTCACTACCTCTGAGGATGCTTACCATAGATGCAGGTGAAACGTCAGGAGAAAAATTGCCTACAGAACATAGCCATATAGCCCAGAAAAACCTACAACAACCCAGTGCTTCCAGCCATGAAAGCCTTCGACAATACATTAAAGTTGGCAGTCTTATCCTAAATTACAGTTTTATGTAAATATTCAAAAACATTTAACCTACTGAGCCTCAATTAATGTAATTTTATTGGTATCTATTTTTATTTTGAAATTTACCAGTAGCTGCTGCCTTTCTCACCCTTAGCTTAGACTCAAATCAATATGTTTTCCCCGTTTTTTGTGGTAAAATTAGTTTTTTAAAAATCAGTAGTGATTTTATCAGGAAAGTAAACCAAGAATGGTTTTTTTAAAAAAAAAAATGCTAGGACCTGCAGGCCATTTTCAAATGGCTTTGAGGCTGCTCTCAGCAAAGTTTTCTTTTGACTACCAGATTTTCCTGAAAATAAGACCAGGTCTTATACTCATTTTTGCACCAAAAGACATGTTATGGCTTATTTTCCATAAGCTATTTTCCATAAGCTTATTTTCCATAAGTTATGGCTTATTTTCCATTTTCCATTTTTGTTTTTTCCATAAACAAAAATGTCACATTGCTGCTTTCGAAACTGCTAGGTGGGCAGAAGCTGGGCTAAAGGCCAGGAGCTCACCCTGACACAGACTTCGAACTGTCAACCAGTACAGGATTAGTGATACTGTAGATGGGCATCCACCTCTGAGTCATCACATTTCTAGTTTTTTGGGTGTGAAGGAGGAATCTCAGGGCAAGAACAATGTCTGTAAAATATCTGTGCATCCATTTGTGCATAAGAAAGCTGGAACACAAAAGCAGCTGAGCAGAGGACAATTAATTCATTTAAAGTTGTTGCTAAGGAAGAAAATGATAGCTACCATTTGGACTGCCAAATGAAGCTTGAATGTTGTTGTTTATTTGTTCAGTCGCTTCCAACTCTTTGTGACCTCATGGACCAGCCCATGCCAGAACACCCTGTCAGCCATGGCTGCCCCCAGCTCCAGAATGCCAAGCTTCCAAAGGACCAGATAAAACACAGATAAGCTAAAGGCAAAATCAGAAGCTTTATTCTCAATGGCCAGAGAAGATGTCAGTGGAGACCGCACTGACATACTGCAATTGCAAATAACAGCATGTTGTTTATTTGTTCAGTCACTTCCAACTCTTTGTGACCTCATGGACCAGCCCACACTAGAGCTCCCTGTCAGCCGTGGCCACACCCAGCTCCTTCAGAGTCAAGCCAGTCACTTCAAGGATACCATACATCCACCTTGCCCTTGGCCGGCCCCTCTTCCTTCCTTTTTCCTTCCATTTTCCCCAGCATCATTGTCTTCCCTAAGCTTTCCTGTCTTCTCATGATGTGGCCAAAGGACTTCATCTTTGCTTCTAATATCCTTCTCTCCAGTGAGCAGTCGGGTTTTATTTCCTGAAGTATGGACTGGTTTGATCTTCTTGCAGTCCAAGGCACTCGGAATTTTCCTCCAACACCACAGTTTAAAAGAGTCTATCTTCCTTCACTTAGCCTTCCCTATGGTCCAGATCTCACATCCATAGGTTACTACAGGAAATACCATTGCTTTAACTATGCAGATCTTCATTGCCAGTGTGATGTCTCTACTATTCACTATTTTATCAAGATTGGTCATTGCTCTCCTCCCAAGAAGTAAGCATATTCTGATTTCCTAGCTGTAGTCTGCATCTGCAGTGATCTTCACACCCTTGAAATGCAAAGTCCGTCACTACCTCCACATTTTCTCCCTCTATTTGCCAGTTATCAATCAGTCTGGTTGCCATGACCTTGGGTTTTTTTTATGTTTAACTGCAACCCAGTTAACTTTCTTCTTTCACCTTGGTTAGACGGCTTCTCAGCTCCTCCTCACTTTCAGCCTTTAGATCCACTTCTTCATTGTATCCTCATATTTATCCACCCGAGGAAGATTTGGTATTTTGGAGAACTTCATGTCCACTTCATTGTACTCTTCACATTTCTCCACCTGAGGAAGACGTTAGAGTTGAAACCTGTCTGGAAATCCTCTACGTGGATATCCTCTTACAAGGGATTGGAAGCTCCATTCAATAGTATCTTTATAGAAAGTAAGGGATCTTATGTCCTTGGGAGAAGTCTGCTTTACAGCAAGATATGACTACTTTTGTGACTGTTGTAAAAATCACTGTATAACAGTTTTTTGTTCCTTCTATATCGCTCAATGCTGTATTATATAAGTTGCATATACATTTAATCTTGTATTATATACGCTGCAAAAAATACCTTTGTGATTTATGTACTACGGCTTGTAGTGTGTTTCTGTTTTTTGCGATTTTGGGAATCCATTGTCTCTTGTCATTATACAGATTACTCAGGAGACAGACAAGGTGGCTTGGTATCCCCATCCCACCAAAAACTTGCCACAATTTATTATGATCCACACAATCAAAGGCTTTAGAATCTATATAAATAAAAATGTAATGCTCGTTTGTGGGATTAACAGAACTCAAAAACCAATGGACAAAATGACACCAAATTTGCAGCAAAACACATTCTAATCCAATCTATGTCTTTCAAACAAACAAAAACCATAAAAAATGAAGGGGAAATAACTTGACACTTCCCAAAAAGAAAAATGCCTTACAGAGCATGCGCCAAAGCACCTCTCCCCATTGCGTGAGAAGAATGAAGCACCAACGTTTTGAGGGAAGAGAAGCCTCGCTGTGAAGTCTCGGCCTAGTTTTACCCCTCTGTTTATTTCCCTGTTTGCTCCCTGGAGGTGGACTGTTCCATTCTGCTAAGTTTTAGAGTAGGAGCTTAGGATCCCCCTAGAGGCCGAGCTCTGTTGGTTCAGCCCATTCTGGCTCAGAGCTTGGGGGAAGGACTATTTCCTGCATTCTTCTTTGACAAAGCTTGTAGTAGTTAGCCAGAAAGTGTCTGGTCTGGCTTGGTGGTCTGAAACAGCACATATTTGCCTCAGAGACCAAAGTTTATAGATGTACATGCCAAAGATCTAAGCAGTACATGTCCAAGAGTTTATAGATGTACTTCCTACAGAATATAGATGTATATGCCTCCATAGAGTGAATTGTGCCATCATAGAAAGTACTTGCCTCATAGAATATAGTTTTGTTCTTTATCTCAGAGTTGAACATTATTCCTGTACCTTACTTTTCTAATTCTATACCATCAAGAATCAAACTACACTTTTGTATACCATGTTTTGATTCACCTTGATTATTAAATAAACTTAATTGGTTAAATTTAGTCTCATCTCTAGAGTCTTATTTTGGAGGTGTTAAAGTACATATAGGGCATACTGATGGTCACTGGGAAAAGAGCCGGACATGTATAGTTTTCTTATCATTCTTCCTGGCGTGCCATCACACTCGCCATGGAGTCCCTTTCCATGTGTGCCCCCCCCCTTCCTTCCTTCCCTCATTCCCAGTCTCCTTCCTCTCCTTGTCAGCCCCACCAAACACAGATCTCTCCTCCTTCTTTTCCCCCTGGAGAGGTGGGTGTGTGGCTGCTCCCTGTGGAAGCTGCTCACCAGGCTTCACCTTCCCTTTTCTGGGCACCAGCAAGAAGGGAGTTCTGCAGCCCTCAGCTTTGCTGGGCCAAGCGGGGGCGGGAGGCTTTTTTCGAGGTGGGCCTTGCTCACCCACATTAGCCCCTTCATTCTGCCTCAGATGCAGGGTGCCTTCCATATGACCCTGCTTGCATGCCCACCCACCATATAGAGAAGGGGCCCTGCAGCCATGGCAGAAAGAAGAAGGGGCAGCACTGTATGAGCGAGGCCTTCCTCGAAAAGCGCCTCCTGCCTGCCCCACGCCTGGCCCAGCAAGACTGAGGGCTACAGCAAGGCTCCCTTACTGCCAGTGACCAGGCAAGAGGTAGAGAAAGGAAGGAAGGAAGGAAAGAGGGAGAGAAGAAAGGATTGAAAGAGGGTGGGAAAGAAAGAAGAAAAGAGAGAAGGAAGGATGAAAGCAAAGAGCAAAGGAAGGGAGGAAAGAAAGAGGTAGAGAAGGGAGAAAGGAGAGAAAGAAGGTAAAGAAAAGGGGGAGGGGGAAAGAGAGAAGGAAAGAAAAAAGGAAGGAACGAAGGAAAGAGGGAAGGAAGGAAGGAAGGAAGGAGAGAGAGAAAAGGGGAGGGAAGGTTGGTCACAGCAACTCATAACGCCCCCCCTCCCAAAAAACAGTGGAAAGAACTTAACACCCCTCCCCCCAAAGATAAATGACAAAAAGATAAATGACATACAGAAAAAAAGGGAAGAGGGAAGGAAGGAAGGAAGGAAGGAAGGAAGGAAGGGGGGAGGGAGGGAGGGAGGGAGGGAGGGAAGGAAGGAAGGAAGGAAGGAAGGAAGGAAGGAAGGAAGGAAGGAAGGAGAAAAGAAGGAAGGAAGGAAGGAAGGAAGGAAGGAAGGAAGGAAGGAGAGATGGAAGCATGGAAGCAAAGAGCAAATGAAGGAAGGAAAGAGGTAGAGAAGGAAGAAAGGAGAGAGAGGAAAAGAAGAGGGATGGAAAGAAATGGGTAGAGAAAAAAGGAGGGAGAGAAGGAAAAAAAGAAAAGGAAGGAAAGAGGGAGCAAAGGAAAAAGAGAAAGAAAGAGAAAGGGGAGTGAAGGAAGGAAAGATAAAAGGAAGGATGGAAGCAAAAAGCAAAGGAAGGAAGGAAAGTTGCAGAGAAGGAAGAAAGAGAAAGGGAAGGAAAAGAAAAAGGGAGGAAGGATAGAGCTAGAGAAGGAAGGAGAGAAGGAAAGAAAAAAAGGGAAGGGGGGAAAGAAGGAGAGAAAGAGGGAGAGAAGGTTGGCCACAGCAATGCATGGCTGGTACAGCTAGTCTATATAAACAAAAAGGTAATGCTCATTTGTGAGATTAACATAACTCTAAAACCACTGGAAGAATTGACACCAAATTTGGACAGCATATACCTAACAACCCAATGTATGTCCTTCACTAAAAAAAATTGATTTTGTCATTTGGGAGCTGCAGTTGCTGGGATTTATAGTTCACCTACAATCAAAGAGCATTCTGAACTCCACCAATGATGGAATTGAACCAAACTTGGCACACAGAACTCCCATGACCAACAGAAAACACTAGAAGGCATTGGTGGGCATTGACCTTGAGTTTGGGAGTTGTAGTTCACCTACATCCAGAGAGCACTGTGGAATCAAACAAGGATGCATCTGGACCAAACTTGGAACAAATAGTTCTTGTGGGTTTTTTCGGGCTATATGGCCATGTTCTAGAGGCATTTCTCCTGACGTTTCGCCTGCATCTATGGCAAGCATCTTCAGAGGTCAAATTTGGAACAAATACTCCATATGCCCAAATGTGAAATCAGATGGAGTTTGGGGGAAATAGACCCTGACATTTGGGAATTGTAGTTACTGGGATTTATAGTTTATCTACAATCAAAGAGCATTCTGAACCCCACCAACGACAGAATTGGGGAAAACTTCCCTCACAGAACCCCCATGACCAACAGAAAATACTTAAGGCTACTCTGTCCAACTCCCTTCATCAGGACAAGAAAACGTAATCAAAGCTCTCCTGACAAAGAGCCACCCAGCCATAGCTATCGATAGATTGATATGATTCACGCACACGGAGATATAGTATCATAGATTTGAAAGGGACCCCTCAAGAAGGACAATTATATGTTGCATGTTTCAGAGTACACAAACCAGACAATCTCCACACCAACACTGACAAAGAAACAGCAAGAAGTGCTGTTTACCCACAAGCATAAAGAAATTGCATATATTAGAAAACAACACTTTATCATTACTTTATTTTCCAGATCACCAGACTGGGCCACAGCAACGCATGGCAGGGGATGGCTAGTGGTCAATAAAACAAAAATAGATGTTTTTCTGAAACTCCCTGCCTTTCTCCATTATCCAATGGATATTGGCGATTTGGTCTCTCGTTCTGCTGCCTTTTCTAAAGCCAGCTTGAAGTTGACTAAATATTGAAACACAGAAGGTGTTGAGTTGTGTTGTTGTTCATCCGCTCAGTTGCTTCTGACTCTTCGTGACCTCATGGACCTTTTCATGCCAGAGCTCCCTGTTGGCCGTCACCACCCCCAGCTCCTTCATGGTCAAGCCAGTCACTTCAAGGATACCATCCATCCATCTTGCCCTTGGTTGGCCCCTCTTCCTTTTTTGTTCCATTTTCCCAAGCATCATTGTCTTCTCTAAGCTTTCCTGTCTTCTCATTATGTTGCCAAAGTACTTCATAACTGCCTCTTATATCCTTCCATCCAATGAGCAGTCGGGGTTTATTTCCTGAAATATGGACTGGAGTATGAGTTGTGTTAAGCAGGAAGGAAGAAAGAGGGGAAGGCAGGAGGAATTAAGGAAGTTAGGACATGGTACCGAAACAGCCTTGGCCGCCTTGATAGATGATCTACGGTGGGAGCTAGACAGGAGGAGTGTGTCCCTGTTGGAGGAGTTTGTCCATGTTGGTTCTGCTAGACCTCTCAGCGGCCTTTGATACCATCAATCACGGTATCGTTTTGGGACACCTCAGGGACATGGGACTTGGCGTTACTGTTCTGCAGTGGCTCCAGTCCTTCCTTGAGGGATGGTCCCAGAAAGTTGGGGGATACCTGCTCGTCCTCACAACCATTGACTTGTGGGGTCTCGCAGGGCTCTATTCTGTCCCCCATGTTGTTTATTTTAAATAAATTTTTATTAACAGTTTATATAGTTGCATGGAAAGTGGGGGAATATATTATAAGAAGATAGAAAAGTAGGAAAATAAGATACAGAGGACAATAAAATGCAAACATCAAAAATCACCACACCTTGAAAAAAAATTGAGGAAAATAAAAAAAAATGAAAAAAAAATAAAAAAGGGACTTCTCTCTAATTCTGCCCACATTGTCTCTTTTGTGTATATGCTCTCCATATATAAATATCCTGATATTTTTTACAGTTTCACTTTTAGCCAATTCATCCTCTTACATCTCCTTATATTTCTTTTCTATAAAGTCCTCGATTGGTGACCAGTTTGTTTGTTTGTTTAACTGGGTTGCCTGTGTTCTTTCTTAACAAAAAAGATAGTATATCCATGTCCTTGATTTCAATTATCTTTTTTGACCAATTTATCTTCTCTGGTATTACGTTTTGCTTCCATAGTTTCGCATACACCATTCTGGCGGCCGTTGTCAAATAAGTAAACAAAATATCCTCATTTGAGTTCAAATTTATGTCTCTGTAATTCCCAATAAATAATATTCCAGTTCCCTTGGGAATTTTTTATTGCAAATTTGTTGGGTTTCCTCATGTATATCTTTCCAAAATGTCTGGGCTTCCCCACAACTCCACCAGAGATGGAAGAAGCTCCCATCATGATCCTTACATTTCCAACAGGTTTTTGATGAGTTTTTATACATGTGGTTTAATTTAATTAGTGTCATATACCACCTATGAAACATTTTCATCTAATTTTCTTTTAAGTCTGTTGCATACATGTATTTTAGTTTTTTATTCCACATTATTTCCCAATCAGTCATAGCTATTGATCTTTTGAAGTTCTCAGCCCATTTCAGTGTTTTATCAGTTCCCCCTCTGTTGACCATTCCAGCAATTTATCATATAATTTTGTTATGCATTTTGATTCTATTCTCAAAAATTCGTCCCAAAATTCTTCTTTGATTTGAAATTCTTGTTTAATGTCCATATTGTAATATTCTTTAATTTGTAAAAAATGTAACCAAGTGATATTTGGGAATTTTTGTTTTATCTCTTCATGTGATTTCAATTCTGATGAGTCTTTTACCAGGAGATCTTTGTAAGTTGGCCATTTAGTCCACCCCAAGAGTCTTCTTTGTTTAGCTTCCAATGGGGAAACCCAAAGTGGGGTTTTAGTATAGAAATATCTCTTGTATTTATTCCAAATTCTTAAAAGTGAAGATCGAACAAAGTGGTTACCAAAGTTTCTTTCCTTCTTCTCTCTGTCATACCAAAGATATGCGTGCCAGCCGACACGCAAATCATGGCCTTCCAAGTTAAGTACATTTTCCCGTTTTAGCACAATCCATTCTTTTAACCATAACAAGGCACAGGTTTCATGATAAAGCTTTAGATCCGGGAGGCCAAAGCCTCCTCTTGATTTTTTTATCAGTTAATACTTGGTATTTTATCCTTGATTTTTTCCCCTTCCAAATAAATTTTACCAGGTCTTTTGTCCAATCTTTGAATTATTTTAATGTTCCTTATTATGGGAATGTTTTGAAACAGATAAAGTAACTTTGGTAAGACCAACATTTTAATTAAAGCTATTCTGCCCGTAAATGATAATTTCATATATTTCCATTGTTCCAGGTCTTTTTGTATTTCTTTCCACACTTTTTCATAGTTATTAGAAAGAAGTTGTCCATTTTTTGCAGTTAACCAGATGCCCAAATATTTAATTTTATTTACGATTTGAAGATCTGCAATCTTTTTAAATTCTTCTCGTTTTTCCTTTCCCATATTCTTAGTTAATATAGTAGTTTTTTGTTTATTTAGTTTTAAAATGGCAAGCTTTCCAAATTCTTCGATTTTATTTAACCAATTCTTAATATTGTCCCTGGGATTTTCTATTATTGCAATGATGTCATTTGCATAATAATAATAATAATAATAATAATAATAATAATAATCCTTTATTTGTACCCCGCTACCATCTCCCGAAGGACTCGGTGCGGCTTACAAGAGGCCGAGCCCAAATACAACAATAAAAACAGCAGCAGCAACAACAACGCAATAACTCAAAAAACAAAACAATAGCAAAGAATAACAATAACATTAACAACACCTAATGACGCAGTTGAAAACAATGGCCGGGCCAAATGTAATAATTAAAATTAAAAATTAAAAGTGCTGGGCATGAAAAGGTGGGATGTTTGGAGGGGGATGGACATGCAGATATCCTGAATCTCTGATAAAGTGGGTTGGGACATAATGCTATGTCATGTCCAAAGGCCTTCTCCATGTCCAAAGTGAGGAAGGCCACCTCTTTCTGAGGGTTTGCTTCAAAGTATTCGATCATGTCAATTACGATCCTCAAATTGTCTCTTACATTTTTTTTGAGGAGGAAGCCTACTTGATCCTCCCCAATCCAATTGCTTAAAAATTCTTTTAGTTTTTGGGCCAGTATGTTTGAAAAATTTTTATAGTCCATATTTAAAAGTGAAATAGGCCTATAATTACAAACATTTTTCAGCTTGTTCCTTATGAATTACTATTATTTCGGCTGAATTCCATGTTTCCGGAACTCCCTGATTTTGAAGTACTCCATTCATCACTTTTTTTAAACATTGGCATCAATTCTTTTTTGAAGGTTTTGTAATAACCCGCTGTGAATCCATCAGGGCCAGATGATTTATTAGCATCCATCCTTTTTATTGCACTCTCAATCTCCTCTTCTGTTATTTCTTTATTAAGATTTTTCCTTGAGCATCTGAAATTTTGGGCAGTTTAAAATTGCCTAAATATTTAGCAAGGTTGTCTTTTGGGATTCTGTCATTTTTATATAACTTTTCATAATATTCTTTAAATTCTGCTAAAATTTCACTATCTGTTATCTCCTTGTTGTTTTTCATAATTTTAACAATTTGTTGTGACTGTTTCTTCTTCCGGACTTGTTTAGCAAGCCATTTGCCTGATTTGTTTGCATTTTCAAAATGCAGTTATTTTAAATATTTAAGCTGTCTGGCTTGTTCCTCTAATTCTATATGATTTTTCTGATGAAGCCGTTCAATTCTTTTGATTACAGCTTTATTCCCTGGATTTTGCTTTATCTCTTTCTCTTTTATGTTTAACCAGCTGTCCCCTGCCACGCGTTGCTGTAGCCCAGTCTGTTGATCTGGAAAATAAAGTAATGAGAAAGTGTTAGTTTCTAATATATGTAATTTCTTTCTGCTTGTGGGTAAACAGTATTTCTTGCTGTTTCTTTGTCAGTGTTGATGTGGAGAGTGCCTGGTTTGCCCACCCTGGAACATAGAATATATAGTTGTCCTTCTTTAAGGGTCCCTTTCAAATCTATGATTCTATATCTCTGCGTGTGAATCATATCTATCTATCTATCTATCTATCTATCTATCTATCTATATCTATAGCTGGATGGGTCTTTGTGAGGAGGACTTTGATTACATTTTCTTGCCCTGATGAAGGGAGCTGGTATAACGGAATTGGTTCGAGGATCAATCGATATCAGATCCCACTCCGCTGTACACCAAATTATAAAGGACTGATCACTAACATATCGAGCATCTACACACAGCTTGGACAGGGTGGTCAAACAATCCCACCGCTGTCTGGTCAAATATAAAGATGGGGATATACTGAAAAATCAATCCCACATCACTGGAAACCAATTATAATGTTTGAGGGGTATCTTTTAAGTTTCTTCCGCTGCCACCAAACTGTAAAAGGAACTCCCTAGCTGACAAAACTAAAGATCTATTTGAGACCACCAGGCACTATTGTCTTCTTTTTGTTCTTTTAAAACAGTGTTGTTTAGGAAACTTCAGCCACAAAGGCACATTTGACTCAGGCTTTGAAATTTAAATAATCAGTGAAAGTTTATTGATTGAAAACAGGAAAGTAAGTGCAGTTCAATATCTTGGCTATTACAGAAAGTCTTTTGTCTTGAAAGCGTAGCGATTACAATATTAGTTCTATCTTTGTTACAATAAAAAGAGTTTCTTCTCTTCACCAACAAGAAAACTTAACAGGAACTAAATCTCTGTCAGGATTTCTTCTGTAGCTCAGATACACTAACCTAGTCCTATCTAGCTACAAGCCAGCTATATCCCTAATAGCCGTTCAGTTTGCTTCAGCTGACTTGCTGGCAAACCACTGGCAAACTTTGCCCTCTCCTATCTCTTAAACCACAAACTTCTAACACATCTTTTCTCTTCAAAACCTAATCTTCAACTCCCCCTTTCTCTCTGACTTAAAAGGCTCTTTTTCCCTCCAAGCCTCTCTAAACTCCGCCCCCTTTTCTAAACCAATCCTGGTCGATCTCTGCTGACTCAGGCCTAAGACACACCTCCTCTCTAAACTCTCTCTAAGATGGTGCCTTCCCTGATCTAAAATGGCTACTGCTGCTTCGCCAGGTCCACCTAATCTGCAAACTAGCTGGCAGACTTTCTCTAGGCCCTGCAATCCTGGCTGCAAAAAGTAAGGGACCTTTACAGCTGGATTGGATGGCCTCAAGTATTTTCTGTTGGTCATGGGGGTTCTGTGTGGGAAGTTTGCCCTGATTCTGTCATTTGTGGGGTTCAGAATGCTCTTTGATTGCAGGTGAATGAGAGGTTGCTTACCTGTAACCGTGGTTTACTGAGTAGTCACCTGTGAATTCGCACATTGTGGTATTCTTGCGCCCGCGCAGGCCAACTTCGGAACCTTCTAGAAGCTTAAAATCAATGTATCCCCCTCTAGCCCCCCCCTCGAGTAATAATAATAATATTTATTTATTTGATCAGTCATATGACCATTTCAAAATAAAACATGAGTAAAAAACAAGGTGATAAGTCAGAATTTTATTTTCCTGGTTCTTCTTTCAGGAAATCTGCTTTTTTCTTAATAGCTTTCAGAATAAAAAGGCTTACTCTGATTATGCTGGATCTTTCCTGCCCTTGCAAGAGGGATGTCAGAATATCATTTCTGTTGGGAGACCTGCAGTTGGATAATATTGGATGTAAATATCTGTCTCGCAGTTCGGTGTATGCTGGACAGTCAATTAAGAAATGTTCAATGTCTTCCACTGTTTGTTCTCCCCAGACACAGAATCCCTCACTTCTTGGGATGTTACAGTAATGCACGGTTTGCACCATAGTACCAAGTTGTTCAAACCTAGCCCTAGTATATATTCTTCTTAAGTGTAGAGGAAGTGGAATAGTTAGGTAGTGCTCTAAATGAATATTCCTTTTGTGGGAAGCTAAAAACCTTGTGGCTGAAGACCTACCTATGCTCTCTAGGTCCCCAGAAGGGCCAGCCTCCATTCCTCTTCCGCCGCAAAGCAGCCAGAAGGTGTGGCATGACACTCAAGGGGAGGAGGGAGGGTATGTGCGAATTCACAGGTGACTACTCAGGAAACTACGGTTACAGGTAAGCAACCTCTCATTATCTGTCGTAGTCAACTGTGAATCGCACATTGTGGTAGACTAGCGAGCTATAATTCTGGCTGGTGGGGTCATGCCACTGCCGAAAAAAGCACCGCTCTACCAAAATTAGCCTCTTTCCTCGATACTCTGTCTACCTTGTAATGGGAGACAAAAGTAGTGGGAGAAGCCCAGATAGCCCCTCTACAAATGGCATCCAAAGGGACACCTTTCATGAAAGCAGCTGAAGCAGCCACTGCTCTTGTAGAGTAACCCCTGACCTGTTCTGGCAGTTCCTTACCAGCTAATCTGTAACAGGTACGAATCGTTGATACAATCCAGGCTGAAAAACGTTGTGATGAAACTGGAAGTCCCCTAGTGTCCTTGCGATATTTCACAAAAAGCTTAGGGGATCTCCTGAATTCAGCTGTTCTGTGCACATAAAAGGCCAATGCTCTTCTAACATCCAAACAATGCAATCCCTTTTCCAATAGAGTTTCAGGGTTCTGGAAAAATGCTGGCAGAACCAGGTCCTGAGAAATATGAAATCTGGTGGCAACTTTAGGTAAAAATGCCACATCCGTGCGCAACACTACTTTATTACTATGAAACTTCAGATAAGGAGGGTCCACTCGTAAGGCGCATAATTCTCTCGCCCGTCTGGCTGAGGTTATGGCTACTAAAAATGCCACCTTCCAAGTCATCGGCCCTAAATCTGCTGACGCCATCGGTTTGAAGGGGGCCCTCATTAAGCTAGAAAGTACAAGCTCCAAGTTCCAGGACGGAGCAATAGGTGTCACAGATGGTCTGACATTTTGTAGACCTCTTAAAAAACATTTAACCAAAGGGTCAGCAAAACAAGAAGGTAGACCCTTCTTTCTCCTGAACCATGAAATGGCCGCCACATAACACTTCAACAAGGAATTTGAGAGGCCAGCGTCGTAAAGAGTAGCTAATCTAACACTACCGAGATCGGAGCGTCGTCCAGCTCGTAATTCCTTGATCTGGCAAAATTACTGAATTTGTTCCACCTAAAGATGTAAGATCTTTTCGTAGAGGGCCTGTGAGCTGCCTCGAAGGTTTACATCCAAACCCGATGGAGTGGAACTACAAGCCATGCTGTAAGCTTGAGTAGGTGTACATCCGGATACAGTACCTGCCCTCTCTGCGAGGTTAGCATGTCCAATCTGTTCCTGAATCTGTAGAATTGTCCCCTCGACATTTGCAGAAGAGGGGCGAACCACTGTTGGCGAGGCCACCAAGGGGTTACTACGATGCAATGAGAGTGGTCTCTTTGCAGTTTCGCTATTACCCTCAATAGTAATGGGAACGGGGGGAAAGCATACAGTAGAGCGCCCCCCCCCCCCAATAATGGAGAAATGCATCTCCTAGTCCCTCCCTTGTTCCCTGAGGATCCCCGCGCGAACAAAACTTGTCGCACTTCGCATTCTCCCTGGTCGCAAACAGATCTATCTCTGGGAATCCCCATAACTGAAAAATTCACAGCGCTTCCTTGTGGTTGAGGGACCAATCGTGATTCCCTAACGGGTTCGTGTTGACGGCATCCGCTAAGGAATTCTCCTGTCCTGGGAGGTGTGTGACTTGGAGGTACACTCCCCTCCGAATGCACCATTCCCAGATTTGCAGTGTGAGTTTCAGTAACTGCAGGGAGTGAGTTCCTCCCTGTTTGTTCAAATAATACATCACTGTTGTGTTGTCTGTTAGTATTTGAACTGTTTGACCCTGGATTAATCCTTCGAACGATTTTAGGGCCTTTTCTACTGCCAGTAACTCTAGAATGTTTATGTGCAGCCCTGATTCATCTGGTGACTACCTGCCGTGAGCGACAAATCCTTGGGAATGGGCCCCCCATCCCGTCAATGACGAATCCGTCGTAATTATTCTGGTAGGGTACGGCATCTGGAAAAGGAGGCCGACACAAACAAATTGGGGAAGAGTCCACCATTCTAAGGAACGGTGGACCTCCTGTGGTAAAATAAGTCTGGTTTGGGGGGAATCCCTGAGAGGGTTAAACATTGTGCCAAACCAAGACTGGAGGGGGCACATACGTAAACGTGAAAAGGGGGTCACTGCTGTGGTGGAAGCCATATAACCCAGTAGGGTCTGGATTTGATTGGCAGATACCACTCGGGCCTCCATAATAGTCCAAACCTGCATCTGCAAATTGGGGAACCTGTCCGGCGGTAGGTATGCCCTCTGCGAAACCTGCGAATCTAGGAAAGCTCCAATGAAAAGGATCCCACACGTAGGTCGTAGGGAAGATTTCTCCATGTTGACCACTAGCCCAAGTGACTGCAAGAGACACAAAACAATATGGACGTGACTCTGGAGCTCTTCTGCTGACTGTGAAACTATAAGCCAGTCATCAATTTATGGGTAAACCATGATCCCGCGTGTTAGGTGGTGCGCCACCACCACCACCATATACTTAGTAAACACTCGGGGGGCCGTGCTTAAGCCAAATGGGAGTACATTATATCAAAATGCCTTGTCGCCCACCGTAAAGGCAAGAAATCTACGGTGATGTGGCACTATTGATAAATGAAAATAGGTGTCTCGCAAATCTATGGTTGCAAGCCAAGCGTTTTCCGGTAAAAGGGCCATTAGGGAAGAAAGAGTCACCATGCGAAATTTCTTCGGTGAAATTGATTTATTTAACTCTCTCAAATCAAGGATAGCCCTGAATCCACCTCCTTTCTTGGATACAAAAAAATATCTTGAAAAGAAACAAGATGCAAACTCTGAAGAACGAACCAGCGAAATGGCACCCTTACTCAGAAGCGTCTAAATTTCCTGGGACAGCACCTGAGAAGGGGGAGTAATCTTAACTGTTCCAACTGAAGGCATCTCATCAAATTCAATGGCATATCCTTGCCTAACTATTGATAAAACCCATTTGTCAGTGGTTATTTCATTCCAATTGTACTGGAAGGCTTGCAACCTATTCCCAAACAAGGTAGGGGAAGGAGAACAATCACACGGTGGTCCAACGTGACCAACCGGGTCAACGGTTAACTCTTTGAAACTATCTGCTGGCGAGTCAGTTTGGGCCAGAGCAGTACCAGTCTCTAGGGCGGGAGCATCAAAGACGCTTCCTCGAGATCTCCTAATTTTTAGGTTTTCCCTGGTAGGGTTGGTACCTTGATTTGGATTGGTAAGAGTTCCTTTTGTTGCCCTGGTATCTAGGGGATGAGGAGCCCCACCCTCTGAACGACCCAGAGAAGGAATTATTATAGTTCTTACAATAGCTGTTTGTTGGTTGCCATCTGCTTCTATTTTGATAGGGCTGCCAAGTATATCCAAACTTATTGGCCACTTGTCAGACCTCCTGTTTCTCTTTTATGGTGACATCTGTCTCCGGGTTAGAGACCCTCCTCATGAAGAGGGAGGTTCTCCGCTAAAGCCTTGCCCTCTTCTGAGAGGTTGGCTGCTCTCAGCCACGCATGCCTTCTAATTGATGTTGCTGTCACGAACAAATGGCCTGCAGACTCAGCTAAATGTTTCGTGAAATCTTTCTGGATTTTCGACAGCAGGAGGGCTTCAAACTGCAGCACTTTAGGAAGGCGCTGCTCCTCTGGAGGAAGTTTATCCAAAAACGGGAGCATCTTAGATCAGAGGAAGGCCTGGTAGCCGCTCATATACGTCACGTAATGGGCCATACGCGTGACCAGCCCCGCTGCAAGGTGTGCTTTCTTTCCCAACAGGTCAATTTTCTTACCCTCCCTATCAGGTGGGGAAGAAAGTGCTCTTTGGTTTCTTTGACTTGACCACCTCTGCCATAACAGTGTTGGGTTTTGGAGGGTTTGACACACATTTTGCTGCTGTTAGATCAATTCTATATAGGGAGTCCACCTTCCTAGGTATGGCAGGCTCTGTAGCTGGAGATGTATCCAATATCTTAGCAAGTTTGATCAGATATGGGAGTATGGGCAGCGATGTAGAGGACGGAATGTTCTGTTCATCCGAAGGGAACATGGGGTCCTCTACAGGCTCCGGCGCTCTCGGGGCCGGAATGTCTAATGCCTTAATCATTCTATCCACAAGGGATGAGAATTTATTAAAATCAGCAGGCAGGGGCGCTGCATCAGACGCTGTCTGGGTCTGTTGTAATTCCTGTGATTCTGCGGAGGAATCTGAGTCCTCTAATTCATGGGTGCTGTGTTCCCCTGTAGGTATGGCCACTTCCTGAGATATCTGTGGGGTGCACGGTGGCTCAGGGTTGGCAGGGGCGAGAGCACCTACAACATTATCAGCAGTATCTTGTACAGCACAGAGAGGTCTACACAATTACAGTCAACACAATTAAGCATACGGTCTACACATGTTTGTCCAAGTCCACTCAAGGAGGGACGTGTTCCAGTGGCAGGCCTAGAGACCTGTGGGAAAACTGTCGTTGTGGTACCATATCCCCTCTGTTGGATTCCCTGGATAGCGTCCATTCTGGAAAGCGGAGCAAAAGGAGGGGTGGGATGTTGGGGATACATGAATTGCCCCTGCGGCCCCATTTGCCAGAACCCTGGGTGGGCATATGGGCCAGGTCCATACGGGCCCCACTGAACTGGAGTTGAGTGAGGGTGCCTGGAACGGTGCGACCTTCTAGAGCTCCTGGAAGAGGAGGAGGAGGAGGAGGAGGAGGAGGAGGAGGAGGAGGAGGAGGAACCTGCCGAGGAAGATGGTGATCCTGGCCTGGATCTTCCCCTTGAGGAGCGCCGATGCCGGGAAGCTCTGGGCCGGCGGCTGCGGCACGATGGGGACCGCGATCTCCTTCCTCTTCTGCGCCTCCCTGCCGATGCCGGTGGTACCGGCGCTGTTGGCCTGGGGAAGAGGCCGTCGTCAGCTGGTGGAGGGAGGAGCCCCTCCCTGCAGCCGGCATTGCGGCTTGCTCCTCTGCCCTGTCTGTGGGAGGGGCTTCAGACAGTTGAAGAGAGGCCACGCCCCCTGAGGACGCAGGCCTCTCGATGCCAGGAGAATAGAGCCCGGCGCGCAGCGAGGCGGATGCGGGGACGGGAGTCGCCTGCCTTGAGCATGCTGCGGCCTCCGGCTCCGTTGCCGATCTCATAGATGCCATCGGAGAAGGAGCAGGCCCCGATCCGACCCCCGAGGTGCTCTCCAGCCTCGGTGAGGTCTGGCTAAGGATCGGTGTCGGGCGGCCCTCTTAAACTTCCTCTATGCCAGCCGGCAGAGGGAGCGCGATCGCTCTCTGAAGCTTTGGAGGAGCAATGCCAGAGAATCTTCCCGCCTTTTTGGTGGAAGGCTTAGGCTGTGCACCCTCGTCGTGGCCATCTTGAGGGGCCTTCTTTTTTAGCCTCTTCTTCATGCCCGCTGGATCAGGCCTAGATGGGACAGGTAAGGCCGCGGTTTCTCCCGTAGCTGGTGGTCTGGCCATGGGTGCGGTGGGAGCAGAGCCCTTTCATAAAGGGCTGCCTTAAGCCGCAATTTTATATTTTTACGCGTTTGTGGTGTAAACGCGGCATAAATCCCACAAGGCTGGGAGAAGTGCCCCTCTCCCAGGCAAGCAAGGCAGAGGACATGTCCGTCCGTCTTCAGGAGGATATTTGGACATGCCGAGCACTTCTTAAAAGAAGTTGTTGCCATGACCACAATCCGATAGGGAGAAGGCAAAGAAGAGTCGAAGTCCGGTCCGAGGTGAGGGGGAATTAGAGTATCTCGTCATCAAAGTCCAGTCCAATTCAAAAAGCCAGTAAATATCAAAGCAAAGGTTCTCAAGTTGATAGCCTACTAATGGTGGAAAAAAGAGGAATGGAGGCTGGCCCTTCTTTGGGGCTTATATAGAGAGGGGGGCAGGCCTAGAGGGGGATACATTGATTTTAAGCTTCTAGAAGGTTCCGAAGTTGGCCTGCGCGGGCGCAGGAATACCACAATGTGCGATTCACAGTTGACTACGACAGGAAACCATAAATCCCAGTAACTAAAACTCCCAAATGTCAAGGTCTATTTCCCCCAAACTCCATCTGTGTTCATATTTGGGTGTATTGAGTGCTTGTGCCAAGTGTGGTCCAGATCCATCATTGTTTGAGTCTGTAATGGTCTCTGGATGTAGGTGAACTACAACTCCAAAACTGAAGGTCAATGGCCCATCAAACCCTTCAAATATTTTCTGTTGGTCAGGGGATTCCTGTATGCCAAGTGTGGTTCAATTCCATCATTGGTGGAGTCCAGAATGCTCTTTAAATATAGGTGATCTATAAATCCCAGCAGTTACAACTCCAAATGACAAAATCATATTTTTTGAGTAATGGTCACTCCTTATGTTGTGAGCCTTTTTTTCTACCAAATTTAGTGTGATTTCGTTCATTGGTTCTTTGTTTTTAAGGCAGTCATTATGCACAGAGCATTTTTATGGAAGACATCTCCAAGGGCCATCTAGTCCAGCCCCCTGGCATAAGGGAAAAGCACAATCAAACCACTCCTGAGAGATGGCCATTCAGCCTCAGTATATTTATTTATTTATTTATTTATTTATTTACCTTATTTACTTTATTTGTGTACCGCTGTTCTCAGCCCGAAGGCAACTCACAACGGTTTACAACAAACAAGAACAGCAAGAATTCAATGATAAGTATAAAAACAATTAACAACCTGCACATTACACAGTTAATAAACAATTACTACAAAAGCCATTCACTATTGTCTCATCATCAGAACATGATCCAGATTCATCAACCATTGTTCAATTCCATTGTTCGTTAACCAAGCATTGCACTAATTATTCGAACGCCTGCTCAAACAGCCACAACTTTTTTGTGGAATACCATTAGAGATGGTGGTAGTCTAATGTCCGCAGGAAGGGTGTTCCACAGCCGAGGGGCCACCACCGAGAAGGCCCTATCTCTCGTCCCTGCCAGTCGTGCTTGAGAAGCAGGCAGGATCGAGAGCAGGGCCTCCCCGGAAGATCTCAAAGTCCTGGTGGGTTCATAGGCAGAGATGCGGTCAGATAGGTAGCTTGGGCTGGAACCGTTTAGGGCTTTAAAGGCCAATGCCAGCACTTTGAATTGAGCCCGGTAGCAGATCAGTAGCCAGTGGAGTTGGCGCAGCAGGGGGGTTGTATGCTCCCTGTGCTCCGCTCCTGTTAAGATCATGGCTGCCGAGCGTTGGACTAGTTGGAGCTTCTGAGCCGTCTTCAAAGGTAACCCCACGTAGAGAGTGTTGCAGTAGTCTAAACGGGATGTAACCAGAGCGTGGACTACTGTGGCCAAGTCAGACTTCCCAAAGTACAGGCGCAGCTGGCGCACAAGCTTTAACTGTGCAAATGCTCCCCTGGTCACCGATGAAACCTGGAGTTCCAGGCTCAGCGATAAATCCAAGATCACACCCAAGCTGCGAACCTGCGTCTTCAGAGGGAGTGCGACCCCATCCAACACAGGCTGTAACCCTATGCCCTGTTCAGCCTTGCGACTGACCAGGAGTATCTCTGTCTTGTCTGGATTCAGTTTCAATTTGTACGTCCTCATCCAGACCGTCACAGCAGCCAAGCACCGGTTCAGGACCTGGACAGCCTCCTTAGTAGCAGGTGGAAAGGAGTGACAGAGTTGGACATCATCCGCGTACAGATGACACCGTACCCCGAAAGTCCTGATGATCTCCCCCAGCGGCTTCATGTAGATGTTAAACAACATGGGAGACAATATTAAGCCCTGAGGAACCCCACAAGACAAAGGTTGTGGGGTTGAACAGGTGTCTCCCAGTAACACCTTCTGGGATCGACCCTCCAGGAATGACTGGATCCACTGCAGAACAGTACCTCCAAGACCCATCCTCGCAAGGCGTCCCAGAAGGATACCGTGGTCGATGGTATCGAAGGCCGTTGAGAAGTCCAGCAGCACCAACAGGGACACACTCCCCCATCGAGCTCCCGGCGCAGATCATCCACTAAGGCGACCAAGGCTGTCTCGGTACCATGTCCCGGCCTAAAGCCAGACTGTGCCGGGTCTAGATAATCCGTGTCTACCAAGAATACCTGGAGTTGTGAGGCCACCACACATTCCAAGACTTTGCTCAAGAAGGGGAGATTGGAAACTGGCCGATAGTTGTCGAATTTAGTGGGGTCCAGTGATGGTTTTTTCAACAGCGGTTTTATTATAGCTTGTTTTAAGTTCGCTGGAATCTTGTCTTCCCGAAGGGAGGCATTGACCACCACCTTAACCCACTCAGCCAATCCCCCTCTGGCCTCCTTTAGAAGCCAGGATGGGCAGGGGTCCAGGATGCAGGTGGTTGGTCTCATTCCTCCAAGTATCTTGTCCACATCCTCGGGTTTCACCGATTGAAATGAATCCATCAAAACTGGACAAGCAGGTGCTCGTGTTACATCCTCAGAGACTGCCATTAACATGGCATCCAGACCAGACTGGATCAAAGCGACTTTGTGTGCGAAGAACCGAGCAAACGCTTCACAGCAAGAAGTCGAGTCATCAGGGTTCCCACCTTGAGTGGTGGGATTTAAAAGGCCTCTGACAATTCGGAACAACTCAGCCGGACGGTTCTTTGCAGACGCAATAGTGCGGCTTTTATTGCCGCGGCATATGCCCTTAAAAAGGACACAAACCGTGTTCAATTTGGCTCGCTCGGATCCGAACGCCACACGCTCTCTAGTTCCCTCTTCCTTCGGTTCATCACTGCCAGCTCCTCGGTGAACCAGGGGTCTGGTTTAGCTCAGCTACTTGAGAGGGGATGTTCCGGAGCGATCGTGTCAATTGCCCTAGTCATCTCCCCATTCCAGAGAGTGACCAGGACCTTGGCGGGAATCTCCCCAAGAGCCATCCTGGAATCCATCCGGATCCATAAGCTTCCTGGGGTGGACTAATTTAATGGGTCCTCCACCCCTGCAGAGGTTAGGGGGCGCAGTGAGCCTAAATCTGACCAGGAAGTGGTCGGTACATGGCAACGGAGAGATGGTCAACTCCTCGACCCTGCCACCTTCCTCCCATCCCTGGCAGAAAACCAAGTCCAATGTATGTCCTGCACTATGAGTGGGGCCAGATACTTGTTGGGATTGCCCCATGGTTGCCATGGCTGACATAAAGTCCTGAGCCGCTCCTGAAAGGGCCGCCTCGGCATGGACATTGAAGTTCCCCAGCACAAGGAGCCGCTGGGACTCCAATATCAGGCTCGAGACCACCCCTGCTAGCTCAGGTAAGGAGATTGTAGTGCAGCGAGGTGGACGGTACACTAACAGAATCCCTATTCTGTCCCGGTTACCCAACCTCAAGTGGACACATTCAAATTTTGTTGACTGCGGGATGGGACCCCTGGTCAGAGGGATGGAATCTCTATAGACCACTGCAACCCCGCCTCCCCGTCCTCCGGATCTCGGTTGGTGCTGCACGGAAAAACCTGGTGGGCAAAGCTGGATCAAATTCACTCCTCCAGCTTCGTCCAACCAGGTCTCCATAATGCACACCAGATCTGCCCGTTCATCCAGGATTAAATCCTGGATGAAAGTTGTTTTTCCATTGACAGATCTGGCGTTCAACAGCACCACCTTCAATCCAGAGGGACCGCCATCCTGGTTACACCAATTTACCATATCAGGAGACCGGTTTGGAATTACTAATGTTGTTACACGATCCTTAGACCGAATTAATGGTCTCCTTTTCCTGCATCTACCCTTCCCCACCACCACTTCTATGGGGGCCCCTCGGCTGGCGGAACACCCCCCCTCCTCCATGCCGCATTCCACATCCAAAACCTCAACATGTATTTCATTGTTGGCTATTTGGGTTGTTGATATCTCAGCTTGCCATGATCTTCTGTTCCCGTTATCTCTCCCCCCCCCCCCCCGTTCTATTATTTCCCAAGATCTCCAGCTCGCTTTGTCCCTTGCCCCTTTCACAATTTACTAGCAACACAAATAATAAATACACAGGGATAGGAGACCACATGGGTGGTGGTTGTTAAGACACTTCACTAGAGTTTTTACAGTTCAAAAATGCAATACTCCACTAGAGTTTTACAGTTCAAAAAGTGCAATAGCTAGTCGTATCCCATGCAGGCTGAAGCAGGTTCTTAAAGTGCAAGGGTGTAACAGGTATATAACTAAAGTGCTAGTTAAAGTGCGGCATGGAGGGATTGATAATGGGTTAAAGTGCTCAAGTTGGATAATTAGCAGCAGATTGGTACAGGGAGGTATAATAAGGTGCTATACTAGGCAAATTCACAGACAATTCAGTGCAATCGGTAGTGCAATTGTTCCCTAAGCTCACCAAATACCACTTGTTAGCCCTTCCGGGGGTGGTAATAAAGGACGCGATGGAGGGCGTCACATACATGGCGGCTATCAGCACATGGCACTGCTCTCGGGTTGCAGTCGGTACAACATAGTCGGTCAGCACAGAAAGTCGAGCAACACCGTCGGTCAGCACAGGTGGTCGGCCAGGCTTGCCAGTCAGCACAGGGAGTCGAGCACTAGCGTCAGTCAGCACAGATGTTTGGTCAGCACAGTCGGTCCACACAAGAGTCGGGCAACACAGTCGGTCAGCACAGGTGGTTGGTTGGCATAAGAGTCGGGCAGCACAGTCGGTCAGCACAGGTAGTTGGTCAGCACAATCGGTCCCCACAAGAATTGGGCAACACAGTCAGTGGCTGCAATTGATGATCCAGCGGCAGCGGCTGCGATGTCTCTGCAGGCTGCGCTTAGGCCTTTGCCAGAGGTAGGGATGCGGAGGAGGTGCCAACTGCTAGGCTGTGCTGATCTACTAGGCCGCGCCCGGGCCTCTGCCTGAAGGCTAGACCGCGCCCGGGTCTCCCCCAAGGTGAAAATGCGGAGGGGACGCTGAGGAGGCGTCCAATAGGAGGCGCAGGGATCCTTAAGCGACAAATGATATTCCGAGCGGCCGCAATGCTTCTCCAGGCCGCACGCAGGGAACCACAGCCGAGAGCGCGCCTGGGCCTCCGCCGCCGCCAAGGATGGAAGCACGGAGGAGGAAGCATGGAGGAGGCGCCAAAATGGAGGCGCAAGGATGCGCGGCAGACCCAGCCCGGTCGCAGAGTGATCGCCGAAGTCACGCCGGAATCCGGGATGGCAATCCAGCAACTCGGCAGCTCTGGCAGCCCAGGAGTCCGCAGGCAGCAAGCTGGGAAATAAAGCAATGGGCCGACGAGCAGAGCAATCCACTCTAGTCTCGGCGATCCGATGGCCCGCCTCCAGCTGGTCCAGGCCCACGATCAGGTCGAAAACCAGAGCCAAACCCACAGCTTGCCGACCATGGATGCAAAGCTGCTTCGGCCTTCCAGATCACACTAGTCACTGCAGCGGACTGGCAAGCTGGTGAACTGGGTAAGTCTAGGCAAGCTGACTGGAAGACTGGTGGGCTGGCTGGGAGGGAGCGTGTTCAGGCTGTGATGGTGGTGGCCTTCGCTCTACCTCTTCCACTCCTTCCTCTCCTCTCCTTCTTCTACCTTCTGGTTTCCCTCACCAGTCAGCCCCCCAAGACCACCTTCGGGGCCCTGAGGAGTTGCCGGATTCGGGACCAGTCAAAGGACGTCGGGATGGGGGAGAGTGGTGATGATTTAGCTCAGATTGAGAATTCTACTCTTATCAGGCTGGGGAGATTGTTGTTAACATGCCGCCATCTTAACCGGAAGTCTAGTAGTATAGTCTAGTAGTATACTACTACTACTACTATTATTATTATTATTAATAATAATAATAGAATCCTAGCATAGAAGAGACCTGAAGGGGCCATCCAGACCAGCCCCTTTTGGGAAATGGGAGAAGCACAATCTAACCACTCCTGAGAGATAGCCAGCTTCAGGTTAATAATAAGAATAAGAACAACAACAACAGCAACAATAATAATAATAGCAGTCCACTTCTATCTGGAGAACACTGTGAACCAACAGAAAGATGGCAAAAATTGAACACGGTGGAGTTTGGGGAAGACCTTGACATTTGGGAGTTGCTTGGGGGGGGGGGGGCGACGGGCCCTTCGCTCTTTCACCCCACGTAGGACAGAAGGGGAAAGAAGGGAGGGAAAGACAGAAGATAAGGGGAAGAAGGAAATGGAAGGAAGGAAGGAAGGAGGGAAGGAAGGGTAGGAGGGAGGAGAAACAGAAGGGGAAGAAGGGAAGGAAGGAAAGAATGGGCAGAAGATAAAGAAGGGAAGGAAGGACAGAAGATAAGGTGAAGAAGGGAAGAATGGAAAGGAAAGGTAGGACAGAAGGGGAAAGAATGGAAGGAAAGGGAAGGGAAGGGAAGGAAAGGGAAGGGAGGCAGGGAGGAAACGAAGAACAGAAGATAAAGTAAAGGAAGGAAGGAAAGACAGAGGATAAAGGGAAGGAGGGAGGGAAGGAAGGAAGGAAGGAAGGAAGGAAGGAGGAGGGGAGGGGAGGGAGGAAAAAACAGAAGATAAGGGAAGGAAGGATCAGAGCACTGTGGCTGCCCGATGATCTAGAGGGAAGCGAGGTGTGTGTGTGTGTGTGTGTGTGTGTGTGAAAGAGCCGCGCTTGGCCAGGAAGACGGCAGGGCTCGGGAAGAGAGGCGTGCCTCATCGGAAGGCCAGGTGGCGCTTGGTGCAGGGCCTCTGGGAGACCTCTTGGGGGGAACGGAGAGAGGGAGGACGCCCGGGCCCAGAACAACTGTGTGGTGAGGGCTAAATCTCTGGCGACGGAGGGGTCAGAAGCAGGAGTCATCTCTACCTGCAACTCCTCCTGGGAAAGGCGGGGAGGTCTCTCCCAGGCGCAGGTGTGATGGCAGGCTCAGCACCAGCAGCACGGCGACTGAGTGGAGAAGGCGCCTCCTGCTTCTGCTCCCTCGCTCGAATAGGCCCCTCTGTCTCCGTTGGTCAGGCTGGTGTTTCAGATTTTAAATTTTGGTGGAGCTGTGGCTGGCTCCGGGAGGCCCAGCAGCCCTTGCCCAGCAGCCCTTGCCGCCACAAGTTCCGCTGCGAGACGATGGAGGAGCTCTCTTACATGCACGTGTGCTCCCCCCACAGCTGCACACATGCGCTGTAATGGCTTCTCCTTTTATTAAGGATTTCTAAGTTGTTTTCAGTTTTATTTTATTTTTATTATTGATGATCACACCTTGTATAGTGAGGAGTTTTGTTGCCAAATTTGGTGGATATTGGCCCAGCAGTTCTTTTGTTTTTAAGCCACTCACTTCGACATGAGCATTTTTATATATATATAGATAAAAGACAAATAAATAAAATAAAGGAAGGTAGGAAGGAAGGAGAAAAAGGAAGGGGAAGGAGAAATGGGGGAGAAGTAAAGAAAGAAAGGGGGAGGAGGCAAAAAGAGGGAAGACCGGAAAAGACCGCCCCGGGTGCGCAGCCTGCTGGGGGCTGTAGTCCTGGCCCTGCTGCCTCCGCCTTGCTCCTTCCGGCCCCTCCCTGCCTCCCTACCTGCCTGCAGAGGCGCGATGCCAGGCACGGGGCTGTGCGAGGGCTGCCGGGGGTGGCGCGGGCCTGCGTGCGGCGGCCCAAGACGGGCTATGTGCTGTGCGCTCCTGCCTCGCGGCAGCCTTCGAGAAGGAGGTGGCGTCCACCATCGCGGCGGGGCGGCTCTTCCGGGCGGGCCCCCCAAAAACAGAAATCCACCTTAACATGTATTTTCCCCCCAAAAGAAGTCCACCTTAACATGGGGTCCCCCCCCCAAATAATTCCAACTTAATATGGGTTTTGCCCCAAAACAGAAGTCCACCTTAACATGGGTTTCCTCCAAAAAAACAAGTCCACCTTAACATGTATTTCCCTCCCAAAAAAGTCCACCTTAACATGGGGTGTCCCCCCCCAAAAAATTCCAACTTAATATGGGTTTTGCCCCAAAACAGAAGTCCACCTTAACATGGGTTTTTCCACAAAAAGAAGTCCACCTTAACATATATTTTCCTCAAAAAAGAAGTCCACCTTAACATGGTTTCGTCTTCAAAAAGAAGTCCATCTTAACATGGATTTCACCCCAAAACAGAAGTCCACCTTAACATGGGTTTCTCCCCAAAAAAGAAGTCCATCTTAACAGGGGGCTTTCCCCAAAAGAAGTCTGCCTTAACATGGGTTTTGCCCCCCCCCCCAAAAAAAGAAGTCCACCAAACACGTTTCCCCCCAAAAAGTCCACCTTAACATGGGTTTGCCCCACCACAAAAAAGAACTCCACATTAACATGGGTTTCTCCCCAAAAAGAAGTCCACCTTAACATGGAGTTTCCCCCACAAAAGAAGTCCACCTTAACATGGGTTTTGCCCCCCAAATAAGTCCACCTTAACATGGTTTTGCCACAAAACAGAAGTCCACCTTAACATGGAGTTTTCCCCTAAAAGAAGTTCACCTTAACTTGGGTTTTGCCACAAAACAGAAGTCCAACTTAATATGCGTTTCGTCTTCAAAAAGAAGTCCACCTTAACATGGGTTTCGTCCCCAAAAAAGAAATCTACCTTAACATGGGTTTTGCCCCAAAAGAAGTCCACCTTAACATGGGTTTGACCCCCTAAAAATAAGTCCACCATAACATAGGTTTGCCTCCCAAAAAATAAGTTCACCTTAACATGGGTTTCGGCCCAAAAAGAAGTGCACAATAACATGGATTTCCCAAAAAAGAAGTCCACCTTAACATAGTTTTTTCCCCCAAAAAGGAAGTACACCTTAACATGGATTTCCCCCCAAAAAGTCCACTTTAAGTTGTGTTTTTCTCCAAAAAGTTTCCTCCCCAAAAGCCTGCCTTAAGCGTGCTGTTTGAGATTGATCAGGGTAAAACTCTTGCGCTTACTTTATTTCCTGATTTTCTGTTGTGTTATATTGCGTTTATTGTATTGATGGGTGTGGCCTCATGTAAGCTGCCCTGAGTCCCCTTGGGGAGATGGAGGTGGGGTATAAATCAAGTATTATTATTATTATTATTATTATTATTATTATTTATTACTTTTACAATCATTATCACCAGGGGCACATCTGCACTTCAGAGTTAATGCAGTTTGATACCAAAGAGCTGCCTCCAGTGAAAGATAATGTGAAGTCAGCCTGCAATGCCTAACTGGCAAGACCATCCCTTGAGGACCAGCATGCTGCATCTACACTATAGAATTAATGCAGCTTGATGCAACTTCATCATCCATGGCTCAATGCTATGTAATCGTGGGAGTTGTTGGTTGGGAAGTCAGCAGCACTCTGCCTTCCCAACCTGAGAGGTCAAACGGCTATGCAAAACTACAAATCCCATGAAACCATAGCCTTTGAGTCATGGCAATTGCATTGGTGTCAAACTGCAGCCATTCTACAGTGTACATTCACAGTGGTTTCTTTGTGTCATGTGAAGAAGGCCTTGTGTTAGAAATAGAGCTTGTCTCATATACAGTCCCTAATGCTGTAGCCAGATGTGGCTCTCAGGATGATGAACTGCAACTTCCATCAGCCCTCCCCAGCTTAGCCAACAGTAAGGAATTATGAGAGTGGCATCAATTACCTGTATATAAATAAAATTATAATGTTTGTTTGTGGGATTAACAGAACTCAAAAACCGCTGGATGAATTGCCGCCAAATTTGGCCACAAGACACCTACTAACCCAAGGAGTGACCATCACTCAAAAAATGGATTTTGTCATTTGGGAGTTGTAGTTGCTGGGATTAATAGTTCACCTACAATCAAAGAGCATTCTGAACTCCACCAATGATGGAACTGATTCAAACTTGGCACACTTGGCACACAGAACTCCCATGACCAACAGAAAATACTGGAAGGGTTTGGTGGTCATTGACCTTGAGTTTTGGAGTTGATGTTCACTTACATCCAGAGAGCACTGTGTATTCAAACATGATGGATCTGGACCAAACTTGGCATGAATATTCCGTATGCCCAAATATGAACACAGATGGAGTTTGAGAAAAATAGACCTTGACATTTGGGTTGTTACTGGGATTTTTTAGTTCACCTACAATCAAAGAGCATTCTAAACCCCGCCAACAACAAAATTGGGGCCAACTTCCCACACAGAACCCCATGACCAACAGAAAATACTTAAGGTTATCCAGTCCAACTCCACGAAGGCAAAAAAAATGTAATCAAAGCCCTCCTGACAAAGAGCCATCTAGCCATATAGATATATATGATTCACACACACAGGTATAGTATCATAGATGTGAAAGGGATCCCTAAAGAAGGACAATTATATGTTGCATGTTCCAGAGTACACAAACCAGACAATCTCCATATCAACACTGACAAAGAAACAGCAAGAAATACTGTTTATCCACAAGCATAAAGAAATTACATATATTAGAAACCAACACTTTCTCCTTACTTTATTTTCCAGATCACCAGGCTGGGCCACAGCAATGTGTGGCAGGGAACGGCTAGTATAAATAAAAATGCAGTGTTCGTGGGATTAACATAACTCAAAAACCACTGGACGAATTGACACCAAATTTGGACACAATACACCTTCCAGGCCAACGAGTGACCATCACTCAAAAAATCCTGGAAAACACAGCAGAAGCAACTTAAAAAGCCAAAAAACAAAATTATAATACAACCCATTCACAAAACTACATATATAAACACACAAAACACATATACACAGACTGGGCCACAGCAATGCGTGGCAGGTGATAGCTAGTCCTCTATATAAATAAAAATGTAATGTTTGTTTGTGGGATTAACATAACTCAAAAACCACTGGACGAAGTGACACCAAATTTGGACACAATACACCTATCAGGCCAACAAGTGACCATCACTCATAAAAACACAGTGGAAGGGACTTTAAAAGCCAAAAAAGCAAAAAGACACTACAGTGCATGTGCAAAAACGACTCCCCAGCAAACAAAACACACAATAGCATATTCACACTCTCTTCCAGACTACAGCTCCCAGCATCCCCTAGATCAGGTCCTTTAGGAGACAAATGCACTGCTTCCAAGA
Organism: Anolis sagrei; assembly: GCF_037176765.1. Classification (NCBI taxonomy): domain Eukaryota; kingdom Metazoa; phylum Chordata; class Lepidosauria; order Squamata; family Anolidae; genus Anolis; species Anolis sagrei. The sequence goes on from NC_090035.1 coordinate 35,171,523, forward strand.
TACTTTTTAACACTTTGGGCTACTGGTGCTGGGTCACGCTGCTGCTGATAAGTGACTCTGCTATACATTTATGAGGTGGGTCTTTTGTTAATAAGACCACTCGTCCCAACAGTACCATGTGGTCTCTTCCAACTCCATAATTCCATGAATCTGTTGTTCATCCATAGTCCAACCCTTGATGCAAGGACTGAATTGCCTCCCTCTGCATTCTGGTGGGAAACAGGGACGGTATGTGCTCCATCTAATTCAGGGGTCCTCAAACTAAGGCCCGTGGGCCGGATACAGCCCTCCAAGGTTATTTATCTGGCCCTCACTCATGGTTAACATAAGTCTGAAACGACTTGAAAGCTGACAACAACAATCCTATCTCATCAGCCAAAAGCAGGCCCACACTTCACACTGAAATACGAATACATTTATATTTGTTAAAATTGTTCTTCATTTTAATTATTGTATTGTTTTTAATTGTTTTTTGCACTACAAATCAGATATATGCAGTGTGCATAGGAATTCATTCATATATTTTTCGCATTATAATCTGGCTCTTGAACGGTTTGAGGGACTGTGACCTGGCCCTCTGTTTAAAATGTTTGAGGACCCCTGATCAAATTTACTTAATTGCTTTTGGTTTTGCCTCCTAGGTCATAACGCTGACGATGTTGCGGAGATGGTGCTAATGAATTTCCTGCGAGGAGACGTGGGCCGGCTTCAACGCTGTACAGAGATCATGATGGGAAGTGAGGGGGCGCTGCCACGTTGCAAGCCTTTGAAGCACGCTTACAAGAAGGAGATTGTGCTCTATGCATACTTCCAGGGCTTGGACTACTTCCAAGTGTGTTTACTCCCCCAATGCTTACGGGGGCCATGCCCGCACCATGCTCAAAGACCTCGAGGCCACTCGTCCCAGCACCATGACCGACCTGGTGCACTTAGGTGAGCAGCTGGCCCTCCACAAGGACATCCGCATGCCCACCCAGTGCATGTGCCAGCGTTGCGGCTACCCCTCCAGCCAATCCCTCTGTAAAGCTTGTGTAATGCTTGAAGGGCTCAATTGAGGTCTCCCAAGGCTGGCTATTGGGAAGCCCAATCGGCTGCAGAAGGCTCTATTGATGGATGGGGAGCAGCCAGAACCAAGTGCACAGGAAGAAGAACAGGAAGGCTCTCAACAGAGAAGCCAAAGCTCAAGGACAATAGATTTCTGAGCCTGAACTCATCCACAGTGGCCTTTCTTGCTGAGATAAGGCTTTCATTATCTTGAAAGGTAAATAGTTACCTTTTTCATGTCTGTATTGATGAACTGTAGATCTGAGACAGGGAATCTGTCCTCCCAGCAGTTGCTGGCCTGCATCTCCTATCAATGTCCGCATGGATAGTAGTGAAGGATTCTGTGAGTTACAGGCCAACAATAACTGGAGGGACACAGTCCGCCCACCTATAGTGCACCTTTGCACCTAATTAGCAATTTGTGATTCTCTAAATGTTGGCAAACTGCAGTTCCTGTCATCCCTTTAGCTTTGGCTGTAGTCCTCAGGATTGATGACTGTTGCAATCCAATGACATTTGGAGAGTGACATGTTTCCAGCTCCTCACCTACATAGAATAAATGGTTCTCTTAACTGACAAAGTTGGCAGAGATACAACAGACCTGAGCACCTGTGTTGTCAAATGGCTATTCTCAGGTGGACTGGGGACAATTTTCTGTTTCTGAAAAAATTAAATAATATTAAATCTGAATTTTAACCATTAACTTGTATTTCATCTTTCTTTCTTGCCTAGACACTTGGATTTGGGGAAATAAAGGAGCTGCTTTATACCAGAGCAGATTGTTTATCCTTTTCTTCCAGTATTGCCTAATTGGACTGGCAGGGACTCACCTGCTGTTGGGCAGGTATCTCACCTGCTGCCACAGGTGTAAATAATTGGAATTTGCTGGACTCTAGCTCCCATTAGTCCCAAATAATAATAATAATAATAATAATAATAATAATACTTTATTTTATTCCGCCATGTTTCCCCAAGGGGACTTAGGGCGGATCACAGTACACATACATGGCAAATATTCAATGCCGTTTTGGATAGTCAGGACAGAGACAGACAGAACAGAATGGAGGTATGTTGTGTTGATGTCCAGCTTTTGTTTGTTTGTTTGTTTTTTGGCACCTTGGAGGTTGTGCTCGAATCCAGCCACAGGGTGGTGCTGTTGCTCCGTCCTCTGACAAAGAACCATCAGAACTTCTTCATTCCTTTTGGTCGCAGGGCTTTTTCTGATCTTTTTCTTTATGGTGTCATAAAATAGTTTCCCCGCTTTGTTTGAGCAGTCCCTAATTTCTCTACTTACAGCTCAAGCTTAGGTAAACAGCAAGCTGTACTGATAGTCGAATGCTTACACAGACCCGGGGCTTCGAACTAGCAACCTTTCGGTTGGTAGATCTTATAATTGCTGGTGATTTATTAGCTGTGCTAAAGCCCAGTCCATGGCCAATGTTCAGGGGTGTTGTGGAGGGCATATATTCATCTCCTTAAATCAGCAAGTCAGCAATATATGGTCTCCAACATGTTGGCCTACAATTCATGTAACCCATACTGGTACATAATAGCATTTCAATGTTAGTAGTTAGGCAGTCTAGTTTCATTTAAGGCAGGACACCATCCTTGACAGAAAGCTGTTCCAGTGTGCCTTTCCAAAATAGGAAACTCCCAGCATCATGTCCCGGATGCACTTTATTAGAGATTTAAGACTGTCTGCACATTGCACCTACCCTAGAATCCTACATTTCACCTGTCATGTCCAGCACTTTTAACTATACCCATTACATTTGGCCCGGCCCTAGTTTTTAAATGTGTCATGGTGTATTGTTTTATTGTTTATTGTTACTGCTTTAATGTTTTTTGGTTGGCTTATGAGTTATATAATGTATTGTTATGTTGTCGTTTTATTGAGGGTTTTGGCCTTTGTAAGCCGCATCGAGTTCTTCGGGAGATGTTAGTGGCATACAAATAAACCTGTCTAGCCTATTTGTTTTTTTAGTTTTTTGAGTGTGGTATAGTGGTTTGGATGTTAAGATTAGGACTTGGGAAGACCTAGTTTGGATCCTGGGTGTTCTTAGGCGATTCACATTCCGTTAGCTTTAGAATGAGGCATTAAGAAAACCTTGCCAAGAAAATAATAAGTTTTTTCCCCATGTCAGGAGCAACTTGAATTTTACTGTAGGTCACTTCTGGTATGAGAGAATTGGCCGTGTGCAAGGATGGTGCCCATGGGATGCCCGGATGTTTTACCACCCTGTGAGAGGCTTCTCTCATGTCTCCACATGAGAAGCTGGAGCTGACAGAAAGAAGCTCACCCCCTTCCCGGATTCGAGCCACCAACTTTTCAGTCAGCAGTCTTGCTAGCCTAAGGGTTTAACCCATTGTGCCACCGGAAGCTCCTAAAATAATGTGAAGGCACACAGCAATTCTCTGAAGGAAGAATTTCAAGAAAAGGTAGAATATAAGGTACCCAAAGTGAGTGACTGAGAATCCATCATCTCCCAAGACAGACATGCTACCAAACAGTTCTTACTATCAGGAAGTGCCTCCAAATTATTACCCAGAAACTGCTTGTCAGCCTCTCTTACAAACTAAACTTTTGTGCAGCTTGCCTTTTGCATTGTTTTGTTTGTTGTTGCTGTTGTTTATCTGTTCGGTCGCTTCCGACTCTTCGTGACCTCATGGACCAGTCCACGCCAGAGCTCCCTGTCAGGTTGCACTGTACTCATTTTCAAATTAAAATCTTCTCTTATTTTTTATTTTTTGTCATAATTATAACCACCTTCTTTTAAGAAAGGAGGGGGATGATTCTGTCTTTCATCACCCATTGAAAGGAGCTCCTGTCTCTGCCCCCATATGAGAATAGAACCAAGAAGCAAAAGCCAGATAATGTCTTGATTTCACACATTTATTAGGGAATATCCACCTCACCAGTACTGATTTGATGTCAATTTATCTGCATGGTTTCTTCTATCCACTTGGAGAATTTGCAGATCTATGTATAAGCAGCAGGTTTGTTCTTTTCTCTGCAATTCTTAGGTCCCCATGAGATGATGCCGTGAAGGGTCCCATTGCACACCAAAGAACTCCCAGAATCACCCTGTGAAGTCACCAGAACAAAATGGTCATTGTCCAAAAGCAGGATGGGTTTTATAATAATACTAATTATAATAACAAAGTATGGATCGTTGATTTTGTAATCCCAGGCATCAGCAGGATTGAAGAGAAACAACTGGAAAAGCTGATGTGATTCGAGGATTTAAAGATCGAACTGTAAAGACTCTGGCACAAGCCAATCAAGATGGTCCCAGTGGTAATCGGCACACTGGGTGCAGTGCCTAAAGACCTTGGCCTGCACTTAAAAATAACTGGTGCTAACAAAATTATCAGCTGCAAAAGGCCACCCTACTCGGATTTGCACGCATTATTCGCCGATACATCACACAGTCCTAGACACTTGGAACATGTCCAACGTGTGATCAAATACAAAATACAAAAAATACAAAAGCCAGCATAGTGATCTTGTTTACTGTGTACTAATCTTGTCATGTATATGATAATAACAATAATAATAATAATAATAATAATAATAATAATAATAATACACAATCGGCACTGTCAAAATTACCATATGTCAGCTGCAAAAGGTCACCCTACTGGGATCTGCATGCATTATTTGCTGATAGATCACAGTCCTAGAAACTTGGGAAATGTCTGACCTGTGATCCAATAGAACAACCAGCACAATGATCTTGTTTGTTCTGTACTAATCTTGTTGTGTTTCTAATAACAACAACAACAACTTTATTTTTATACCCCGCCACCATCTCCCCGAAAAGACTCAGGGCGGCTTACATATGGGACAAAATGTCCAGAAAACATAAGACAATCCATGAAGCAAAACGCATTATAATAGGAGCATCATAAAATACAACAACCCAGATGAAACACATTAAACATAACAGAATAAAACAAATTGCATTGGAGCTCCATCAGATCAAAAACAATGACCAAGATTTCTAAAATGGGCATATATAACTAGGAACTAATTCCCAAATGCTGGAACATCCAGGTTTTCATGTCCCTACGGGTCTGCCCAATCTCCCCGCAGAGAGTGTTCCAAAGTTAGGGCCACCATCAAGAAGGCTCTCTCATTCGTCCCCACCAGCTGTGCTTGTGATGGTGATAGAAGCAAGAGGAGGGCCTGTCTGGCAGATCTTAGGGGAAGATGCGATCACAAAGATAGGCGGGACCCACGTTTTATTATTATTGACTCTATGCAAATTGCCTACTGAAAATATTTTGTTGAAGAATGCAGAATCCTCAGAGAATTTAGGATAAACAAATTATGCAGCAAAACAATGAGTTTTGTAGCACCTTAAAGATCCAGTTTTATTTGGTTATAGGATTTGTGAGCTGCATTTTATGTCTTCAGAAACCAGCCTCAGAATAAAGTGAGGCTTACTCTCAGGTAAATGTGGGTATACTTTAAGGTTGCAGCTATGCTATATTTTTGCCTTGTAAGATTAAAAGAAATAGGTGTGACCGTTTGAACAAGGTAAAAAAAACTAGTGTTTTTCAGGAACATGTTAATGTGTGCTTTTCTTAGCCAAAGCGGGACCATTTTCTAAGCAGAACGATCCCATTAATATTTGAGGTAACAGGTCTCTCTCCCTGGTAACACCCAGATGATCAAAGTCCCTTCCACACAGCCATATATCAAGGCAGAAAAGCCCACAATATCTGCTTTGAACTGGGTTATCTGAGTCCACACTGCCATATATTCCAGTTCAAAGCAGATAATGTGGGATTTTATTCAGCTATGTGGAAGGGGCCTAAGTTTCTATATATGCAAATATTTCTCAAAACTAGAGTTTGGAAAGTTACTTTTTAAAATCTGTAACCCTTACGATTTCAACATCCCCCAGTAATAATCATAGAAGCAGTGGCTACTATCATACCGATCATGAAATCTTGCCCTGTATCATTAGACTTTGATGATATTAAATGTTAACAATTTTAAGTATGTTTGAAAAATTGAAACACTTTCGAACCATGTGCATAAGCCTTTGGGAGAAAACCAGTTAGGTCCAAAGGCAGTCCGTATTCAGTCTGTTTTGCCACTTACCCGGCATGAATCTTTCCCTCCTTCTATTGCTCCGGCACAAATGTATTGTCATTAAAGAGGCTCCCATATGTAGTGTTGCATATATCTTTTGACACGATGCTGATCTCTAAACACTGCAGGCGATAGGCATAATTTACTGCAAGATGAATCCTCAAGTGAGTGGATCATGCAGAGGGTCTACTGTTTTGCATCAGGTGGCTTCTTCCCTGACACTACATTCCCAGCTATCCCCCCTCCCTTATCTGGAAACAATATGAAGAAATTACATTTGGGTTGGGGAAGGAATGAACGAACTTCCAATTGTTCATGGACTCCAATCTCTTGTTTGCACCTGACCATTGGTTAATAGCAAAAGGCAAAGGTTTCCCCTGATATTAAGTCTCCTATTTCCGGCTCTAGGGGGTGGTGCTCATCTCCATTTCTAAGCCGAAGAGCCGGCGTTGTGCGTATACATCTCTGAAGTCATGTGGCCAGCATGATTGTGAGGGGACAGTAAGCCATATTTAGGGGACACTGTGGGTGCTTCAGACATATAGGCTGCATGCATATTATATTGGGAACATTGCAAGGTGAGTGGGTGGGCATGCCGTGCTTGGTATTTGGGCTTCTGTGATAAACAGGATGATTGACCAAGGCATGCTTGCTCCATGTTTGCTACTGCTTGACCACAAGGTACATGATTGCCCCATGGTTGCCTGGAACAGGCTGACCACAGAGAACATAGTTGCCCCATAGCTTCTCGGAACAACAGCTAACCACAGGGTACATGGTTGCTACATGTTTACTAGTAGCTGACCACAAGGCTGACCATAGGAGTACATGGGGCATGTTATGTTACTGGAATATGGTTGCTAAATGCATTGCTGAGGGTATATAAGCCCAACGGTCGTGCCATTCGGCGCGGCAGCTTGGTATCGGCATACTGCTACGTATGCTGTCTGTCTGCCTTCCTTACTGCAGTCTGGAATAAATCTGTGTTTTGCTCTAACTAATTTGGACTCCTGTGGTGAACCATAGCGACCTGGTAAGATCCTGGAGGGCTTAGGGACGGTATTCCCTTACAATTGCATGGAGCATCGTTACCTTCCCACAGAAGCGGTACCTATCAATCTACTCACATTTGTATGTTTTCAAACGGCTACATTGGCAGAAGCTGGGGCTAGCAGTGGGAGCCAACCCTACTCCCCAGATTTGAACTGCCAATCTTTCAGTCAGCAAGTTCAGCAGCTCAGTGGTTTAAGCCACTGCACCACAGGGGTTAATAGGAATGTATATTTATAACATTCAGTTTTGCTGCTGTGTGCCTACATATCATTTCCAACTTATAGCAAACCTACGGAGTTTTCTCAGTCTTTACCATTGCCTTTCTCTGAGGCAAGGAGAGTGTAACTTGCCAAAGATCTTCAGTGGATTTCCATGGCTGGGCAGGGATTCAAACACAGAAGCCTGCTTCATCCTTCAAAACACCATGCCACATAAGCTGTATGCAGCTTCAAGGTGTTTGGGTGGCTCTCAGTGTCCCTTAGGATAAAAAAAGAACCCATGAAATTTTCCCCCAATACCTTCTAAATGGATGCTGGCATAAGAAAGGCCTAAAAAAGTATGTCAGATCCTCCCAAAATAGCAAAAATGTCCCATGCCCTTAGAGGGCATTTGGAGACAACAGCTGTAATTTGGGGGGGAGGGGTGTTGGAGTACAGTTGTCATAGTTGTTCCATAGTTGTCCATCCCTTACCCAGATCAAAGCAGATATGGCTGTCCTCCTCCTCGCTTTATCTTCACAATGGCCACTCTACACAACTCAGACTGGGAAAATGACCAGTCTGATTACTCAACAAGAAGAATAGAATGTGGATCTCAGGGCCCTTCCACACAGCCATATAACACAGAATAAGCAAAAGGTAAAGGTTTTCCCCTGACATTTCTCCTGACATTTCCCCTGATATTAAGTCCAGTCGTTTCCGACTCTGGGGGGTGGTGCTCATCTCCATTTCTAAGCCAAAAAGACAGCGCTTTCCGTAGACACTTCCAAGGTCATGTGGCTGGCATGACTGCATGGAGCACCATTACCTTCCTGCCGGAGCGGTACCTATTGATCTACTCACATTTGCATGTTTTCAAACTGCTAGGTTGACAGAAGCTGGTACTAACAGCGGGAGCCCATGCCACTCCCCGAATTCAAACCTGCAACCTTTCGGTAAGCAAGTTCAGCAGCTCAGCGGTTTAATCCACTGCGCAACCAGGGGCTCCTATATCAAGGCATAAATCCCACAATATTTGCTTTGAACTGGGTTATCTGACTCCATACTGCCATATATTCCAGTTAAAAGCAGATAATGTGGGATTTTATTCAACTGCGTGGAAGGGGCCTCAGAAGTTCCAACTTGACCCACAATACCACCCTGCAATCCACTATCCAGAGGATACTGTATCTTTGCAAAAGCTCAACCATCTCCAGATGACATACATAGAGAGCAGTTTTGTGTACTCCGGACCCCACGTGAGCCAAACCTGGCATGTTCCAAGACTGGAGGTAACCTGATCATTGTATTTACACGTTATTTGTTTTGCTGTTTAAGCAAACCACTGGGTTGATGTAGGTTTTTCGGGCTGGATGGCCATGTTCTAGATTTTCTAGAACATGGCCATACAGCCCGAAAAACCTACAACAACCCAATCAGTGGTTTGCTTAAACAGCAAAACAAATAACTAGAAGATCTAGAACATGGCCATATAGCCTGAAAAACCTACAACAACCCAGTGATTCCAGCCATGAAAGCCTTCAACAATACGTCAAACCACTGATTATATCCCTAATGACACTCCTGGGTGAAAATACCATTCCTTCCCCAGCAGTCTAGTTCTCACTCTTGGACATGTGATACTTGTGATCCTGCTTTCTAGAATCTCTTTAGCAAGGAATACCTCGAACACGAAACCTTCTGAATGCAAAGCCTATCCTCCACCACTGAGCTGTGGTGACTTCCTAAGAGTTTCCAAAGACCCTGCATTTCCTCAAGGTCAATCTTTTGAATAATAATAATAATAATAATAATCTTTATTTATACCCCACCACCATCTCCCCGATGGGGACTCGGAGTGGCCTACATGAGACCAAGCCCAAACAACAAATTACAATACAGTAAAACCGAAAACGCAAACCAAGAATACAAACAATAAACAACAACATAATTACATTAAACATGTGAATACATCTATCTATATATATAAAAATGCTCATGTCGTAATGAGTGGCTTTAAAACAAATGAACTGCTGGGCCAATATCCACCAAATTTGGTAACAAAACTGCTCACCATACAAGGTGTGACCATCAATAATCAAAAATAAAATAAAACTGAAAACAACTGAGAAATCCTTAATAAAAGGAGAAGCCATTACAGTGCATGCGTGCAGCTGTGGGGGAGCGCACGTGCATGTAAGAGAGCTCCTCCATCGTCTCGCGGCGGAACTTGTGGCGGCAAGGGCTGCTGGGCCTCCCGGAGCCAGCCACAGCGCCACCAAAATTTAAAATCTGAAACATCACCCTGACCGACGGAGACAGAGGGGCCTCTTCGAAGGAGGGAGCAGAAGCAGGAGGCGCCTTCTCCACTCAGTCCACTGAGCCTGCCATAGCACCTGCACCTGGGAGAGGCCTCCCCGCCTTTCCCAGGAGGAGTTGCAGGCAGAGAAGACTCCTGCTTCTGACCCCTCCGTCGCCAGAGATTTGGCCTTCACCACACAGCCGTTTTGGGCCCGGCCGTCCTCCCTCCCTCCCTCTCTCAGTTCCCCCAAAGAGGTCTCCCAGAGGCCCTGCACCAAGCCCCGCCCGGCCTTCCGATGCAGCACGCCTCTCTTCCCGAGCCCCGCCGCCTTCCTGGCCAGGCGCGGCTCTTTCATCCCACTCCCCCCCCCCCCCCCCGCTTCCCTATAGCTCATGGGGCAGCCACGGTGCTCTGATCCTTCCCTTATCTTCTGTTTTTCCTCCCTCCCCTCCCCTCCCCTCCTCTTTCCTTCCTTCCTTCCTTCCTTCCTTCCTTCCTTCCTTCCTTCCTTCCTTCCCTTCTTCCCCTTATCCTCTGTCATTCCTTCCTTTACTTTATCTTCTCTTTTTTGTTTCCTCCCTCCCTCCCTTCCCTTTCCTTCCATTCTTTCCCCTTCTGTCCTACCTTTCCTTTCCATTCTTCCCTTCTTCACCTTATCTTCTGTCCTCCTTTTCCTTCTTTGCTATCTTCTGCCCATTCTTTCCTTCCTTCCCTTCTTCCCCTTCTGTTTCTCCTACCCTTCCCCTTCCTTCCTTCCGTTTCCTTCTTCCCCTTATCTTCTGTCTTTCCCTCCCTTCTTTCCCCTTCTGTCCTATGTGGGGTGAAAGAGGGAAGGGCCCATCACCCCCCCCCCCCCCAAGCAACTCCCAAATGTCAAGGTCTTCCCCAAACTCCACCGTGTTCAAATTTTGCCATCTTTCTGTTGGTTCACAGTGTTCTCCAGATGTAAGTGGACTGCTATTATTGTTGTTGTTGCTGTTGTTGTTGTTGTTATTCTTATTATTAACCTGGAGCTGGCTATCTCTCAGGAGTAGTTAGATTGTGCTTCTCCCATTTCCCAAAAGGGGCTGGTCTGGATGGCCCCTTCAGGTCTCTTCTAATATAGGATTCTTCTATATTATTATTATTATTATTATTAGTAGTAGTAGTAGTAGTAGTAGTATACTGAGGCTGAATGGCCATCTCTTAGGAGTGGTTTGATTGTGCTTTTCCCTTATGCCAGAAGGGGCTGGACTAGATTATTATTATTATTACTTTTTTTGTACCCCGCTGGCATCTCCCGAGGGATTCGATGCGGCTTACACAGGCCGAAGCCTCAAAACACAACAATACAATACCAAAAGAAAATTAAAAACAGTTAAGCAGAGTAAACAATAACAGTAACAATACAACGAGACACTATTAAAACTGGGCTGGCCAGAGTAGTGGGTACAGGCTTAAAAATGCTGATGTGGCGGGAGGAATGTAGGATTATAAAATAAGTGCAGTGTGCGGTGTGCAGCGATCTTGGTTCTACTAAAGTGCTTCTAGGACTTAGTATTGGAGGTTCCTAATCTGAAAAGGCACATCGGAACAGCTCTTGGAGGTCTCTTCCATAAAAATAGATGGCTCTTGGAGGTCTCTTCCATAAAAATGCTCTGTGCATAATGACTGCCTTAAAAACAAAAGAACCAATGCACAAAATCACTCCAAATTTGGTAAAAAAAAATGTCTCACAACATAAGGAGTGACCATCACTCAAAAAATTATGATTTTGTCATTTGGGAGTTGTAACTGCTGGGATTTATAGGTCACCTATATTCAAAGAGCATTCTAGACTCCATCAACGATGGAATTGAACCACACTTGGCATACAGGAATCCCCTGACCAACAGAAAATATTGGAAGGGTTTGGTGGGCCATTGACCTTCAGTTTGGGAGTTGTAGTTCACCTACATCCAGAGACCACTACAGACTCAAACAATGATGGATCTGGACCACACTTGGCACAAGCACTCAATACATCCAAATATGAACACAGATGGAGTTTGGGGGAAATTTGACATTTGGGAGTTTTAGTTACTGGGATTTATGGCTCACCTGCAATCAAAGAGCATTCTGAACCCCACGAACGACAGAATCAGGGCAAACTTCCCACACAGAACCCCCCTGACCAACAGAAAATACTTGAGGCCATCCAATCCAGCTCCCTTCATCAGGGCAAGAAAATGTAATCAAAGTCCTCCTCACAAAGACCCATCCAGCCATAGACATAGATAGATAGATAGATAGATAGATAGATAGATAGATAGATATTATTCACACACAGAGATATAGTATCATAGATTTGAAGGGGACTCTTAAAGAAGGACAACTATATGTTCCATGTTCCAGGGTGGGCAAACCAGGCACTCTCCACATCAACACTGTCAAAGAAGCAGCAAGAAATACCGTTTACCCACAAGCAGAAAGAAATTACATATATTAGAAACCAACACTTTCTCATTACTTTATTTTCCAGATCAACAGACTGGGCCACAGCAATGCGTGGCAGGGGACAGCTAGTAACAATATAAAATTACAATTAGCACAATCACAATGACAATGGGCATGCTACATGTAATGATTAAAAGAAAAACTAATTAAAAGTAATTAAAAACTTGGACGAGATAAAAGAGAATTTGGTCATCAGGGGATGAAGACTGGACAGGGTTCTTGCAGGAGCCTGAGCTGCTATCATACAACAATAGGAACCCAACAACACCTGGAGAAGAACCCCATTTCCCCAGCCAGAGGCGGAAAGTTCTGAGTTTCCAGGATCTGTTGTCCACCCACCCCAGGACCTGCCACTGTCCTACCATACTCCCAAAGCAAAACTGGACATTCCTGGAAGCTCACTTCCTCTTGTGTAGAAACAAAGTGCAGGGGAGAGTGAACCTTACTTTAAAGGAGAGTTGTTAGTACTGGAGAATTTCTGAAGCAATCCTTCCTTTTTCAAAGGAGACTTCCAGTTGATGGGTCTGGGTAGATGCAAAAGACAGACCAATGACATATGTCCATCTGTTTCCTAATGACACACATTCATCTCTTGTCTAAAGCACTGATTCTTAAACTGTGAATCCCAATCTCAAAAGAATTCCCCAGAACTCAATGTCAGAGTCACAAAAAAGTTGGCAGCAGTAAAAAGTGTCAGAAATATTAAAAATTAACTAGGTATTTTTAATTACAAAATGTGAGTCAAGCACTGAAAGGGTTAAATAGATGCAATGACTCAGCAAAAGCTGCCACTCAATATAAGTAGGCATGCCTGTAGCTTTGTACATCTCGGTCTTAGTTGCCCTCAGTATGAAGAGGCTTAAGTCTGACAGAGGTGTCAGTCTGAGGGAGCCCGCAGTGTTAGCAGACCCTGTATGAGAAGGCCTCAGTTTGCCTCAGTATGAGAAAGCCCTCAGTCTGAGTGGGTGAAGGGCCTCAGTGGGAGTTAGGCCTAAGTGTTAGTGGGCCTCAGTTTGAGAAGGCCTGGTGTGAGAAGCTTCAGTGAGAGAAACTGCAGGTTGAAGGCCATTGTGTGTGAAGCTCCTACGTGAAGGCTGCTGTGTGTAAAAAGCTATTGGGTGAAAAGCTATTGGGTGAAGCTCCTGTGTAACTGTTTATCTGCATGAGAAAGCAGCCATGTGTAGAAGCAAAGCAGGAAGTGAACTTTATCTGTGTTATGGAAACTTTGTTCTTGTCAATAGTACAACCATATGGAAGAGATCATATTGGTTTGTGTGTTTTTGTTCTTTTTATCACTTTGAGCTACTGGTGCTGGATCATGCTACCACTAATAACTTAATCTGCTGTGCATTTATAGGGAGGGACTTTTGTTAATAAGCCCACTCACCCAACAAAAAGTTCCTGTATGCCACTCATTTACACAAATCTGTTAGCAACAACTCTCAGAGTTCATTGTGGACTCTGCAGAAGATGCTTCAGCTGTACTTCACAAAAGGGCCATCAGCCTGTTTAGCAAGCCTTGCAAATGGTGATTGATTATCAGTAAATGTTTGATTTTTATACCTCTTTAATATAGCTAGATGCCTTAGTCATGTAAAAACTTCACAGATGGAAAGAGTTCATATTTAAGAAACCCTACTTCAGGTTGAATAAAGAACACTTAGCAATTCCTCTTACCTGCGGGGAAAGTAGCGGTGCCCCATCCTGAGATCACACACTTTGCTCCAACATGTATGCATTCTTTAGCCACTGGAACTGTCTTAATGTTCTTCCCAAGGATAGCAGGGGTATATCCAGGCGCACAAGCATGATATTGTTCTTGAGGCTGTTAGGCGCATACTCTGGGTGACGGATGAGTTTGGCTGCTTTGGAGGACTGTTCCCCATCATCATGCTTACACAGGTCATGCTCTCCGATATGGACTGTGAGGCCTCTGCAAGAAAGACAGTAGCCAAGAATTGTGAACAACAAAAGACAAAGCCGGGGCTCTTTACTTCTACTACCAAGTGAAGACCTTTTTATTTAGCCTGGTATGTGGTAACTAAACACCTACATCTTTCATGATGCTTTAGCTTTCCTGGTCATTTTGTATTTTAAAAATATTGATGTTTTAATATGGTAGATTATGTAACTACGGCTTTAAAAACCTTTTGTTACATGCAGTGCCTAAGTTACAAACAAGATGGGTTCTGTTTTGTCGTTTAGTCATTTAGTCACTTCCCACTCTTTGTGACCTCATGGACCAGCCCATGCCAGAGCTCCCTGTCAGCCGTGGCCACCCCCAGCACCTTCAGGGTCAAGCCAGTCACTTCAAGTGTTAGAGACTGGGAATTTAGGGTAGCGGGGCCCAGAGGGCAGGGAGGAGATGAGATTCCGATGAGGTTTTTCAATAAGGCTTTATTTCAAGTTGACCAACATTGAGATGAACAGCCCTTGACCATTCAGGTCAAAGAACAAAGAACTGTCCAACCCTTTGTGGCATACTTAACAAGTTTTTATATCAAACTGGTAAAAACAACACGCAAGCAACTTCTGATTGGTTCTTAACATCAAAGTCTAGCAATTGATTCTGTTGAATGTCTGACCCTGAGCTGTGGCTTATCTATCTGCAAGTTGCTTATTCATGGCTGAAAGAATTTTAGGGAGTAAGGGAGTGCATTTGCTTGTATCTTTGAACAAAGAACACAGAGAACAGTCATTCCTTCTCTAAGGTCCTGCAGGCCTTGGCAAGCAAGGTTTTCTCGATAGACAGGGATTCTGGGACTCGTAGCTGCTGGGATTTTATTTGTCTAAATCATGTCTCTCTCACAAGGATACCATCCATCCATCTTGCCCTTGGTCGGCCCCTCTTCCTTTTTCCTTCCATTTGCCCAGCATCATTGTCTTCTCCAAACTTTCCTGTCTTCTCGTGATGTGATGTGGCCAAAGTCCTTCATCTTTGCCTCTACTATCCTTCCCTCCAATTAGCAGTCAGGCTTTATTTCCTGAAGTATGGACTGGTTGGATCTTCTCGCAGTCCAAGGCACTCTCAGAATTTTTCTCCAGCACCACAGTTCAAAAGCATCTATCTTCCTTTGCTCAGCCTTCCTTATGGTCCAGCTCTCACATCCATAGGTTACTACGGGGAATACCATTGCTTTGACTATGCGGATCTTCATTGCCAGTGTGATGTCTCTACTCTTCACTATCTTATCGAGATTGGTCATTGCTCTCCTCCCAAGAAGTAAGTGTCTTCTGATCCTGGGTGCAGTCTGCTTCTAGATGCTTCTGCATCTAGAAATACAAAGTCTGTCACTGCCTCCACGTTTTCTCCCTCTATTTGCCAGTTGTCAATCAGTCCATGGCCATAATCTTTGGGTTTTTTATGTTTAATTGCAACCCAGCTCTTGCCCTTTCTTCTTTCACCTTGATTAGAAGACTCCTCAGCTCCTCCTCGCTCTCGGCCATCAAAGTGGTATCATCTGCATATCTAAGGTTGTTAAGGTTTCTTCCAGAAATTTCTAACCCCAGCCTTGCATTCATCAAGCCATGGACATTGCATGATGTGTTCTGCATACAAATTGAATAGGTTGGGGGAGAATATGCAACCCTGCCGTACGCCTTTCTCAATCTTGAAACAGTCTATTGTTCCATGGTCAGTTCTTACTGTTGCTTCTTGGTCATTATACAGATTCCTCAGGAAAGAGGCAAGGTGGCTTGGTATCCCCATCCCAACAAGAACTTACCACAATTTATTATAATCCACCCAGTCTAAGGCTTTAGAATAATAAATAAAACAGAAATATATGTTTTGCTGAAAATCCCTGCCTTTCTCTATTATACAGTGGATATTGACAGTTTGGTCTCTTGTTCCTCTGCCTTTTTTAAAGCCAGCTTGTACATCTGGCAAATTTCTCTCCATTGCTGGAGTCTTCCTATGCACTAATTATACATTAATCACTCTATGCAACACTTTGGTTGAATTGAAGCTTTGTAAAACTGAACCAAGACATTAAATCTCAGCCAATCTCACAATAAATGTACTCCCAAGCACATTCATGTGCAGAATACTGCCTGCACCATTTCCCTTCTACAGACTTGTTTGAATGAGATTGTTCCACACTGGACAAAAATGCCCAGTTGCTTCTTTAAAATAACTGATATATACCAATTAAATTTTAGCCCCTGGACTCCCAGCCTGCAAACTTGCCATTGCCCTTTCCATGGAGACTCCACGAACTTGCCTTCGCCAGCAGTGTGCAGCTGTAAGCACCCAGAAGGTATCGATCAAGGCTCCTCCGCACCGAGACAATTTGGAGGTATAGAGGAACACTTGCCAGGGCTGGGAGTGGGCCAAACATTCAGTTCCCCCGATGATGCACTCACTGGTCTGACATAACACTGCAAGAGAGGGCAGAATATTTTTAAAAGATGATGATGATGATTAGAAACACAACAAGATTAGTACACAGCAAATAAGATCACTATGCTGGCTATTGTATTGGATCACAGGTCAGACACTTCCCAAGTGTCTAGAACTGTGTGATGTATTGGCGAATAATGTGTGCAGATCCCAGTAAGGTGGCCTTCTGCAGCTGGCAGCTGGTAATTTTGTAAGCACCAATTGTTTTTAAGTGCAGGCCAAGGTCTTTAGGCACTGCACTCAGTGTGCCAATCACCACTGGGACCACCTTTACAGGTTTGTGCCAGAGTCTTTGCAGTTCGATCTTAAATCCTTGTATTGTGTCAGCTTTTCTAGCTGTTTCTCTTCAATCCTGCTGTTGCCTGGGATTGCGATCTACACTTTGTTTTTTAACACAATCATGAGGTCATGGGTATTGTGCTCCAAAACTCTGTCAGTCTGAATTCGGAAGTTATTATTACTATTATTATTTGAAATACAAGAAGATTAGTACACAGCAAATAAGATCACTATGCTGGCTGTTGTATTGGATCACATGTCAGACACTTCTCAAGTGTCTAAGACTGTGTGATATATTGGGGAATATGATTCTATTTAAATTGGAGACCATGTGTTTTTCAGTGTTTTTATGAGTGATGATCATTTGTTTGCCTGACAGATGTATTGTGTCCAAATTTGGTTTGTCCAGTGGTTTTTGAGTTATGTGCATCCCACAAACAAACATTACATTTTTATATATCTAGATATAATACACTATTTTCAGGGACTTCTGAAACCACTTCACTCTAGAAGCAAGACCAAACTCTTCCTATTGCCGATAATATCTAGGATTCTATCTTCTCTGGCAATTTATTAGCGCTGTGACCATGAAAGTGGATGCAATGGGGAGAGTGGGGATAGTTTTTTCTGCAAACAGAACTTTACTAGTTAACTATCCCCTGCCAAATTCCTGTCTTGCAAATTCTCATTGGAAAAAGTTCAAAGCACAGGTGTAGGCCTGAATGTTCTGTGTTATGAGAACAAGGAGCCACTCAAAGCGTGAAATTAAAGTTGCATGTTGTACTTGTCTGCACAGCTTTTCTTTGCCAGGTGTATGGATGGTTTTTGCACTTACCAAGTCTAAAAATAAAGGTACTGTTAAAATAAGATAAAATAAGAATCCAGGTTTTCTCTGTGTCTAGCCTTGTGTTCAGAGAGTAATTCCTCAGTAGACTGCCTTGCTCATTTATTTTTTCCCCTTTTAAAAACATTTTTAACATGTAATAATTAAAATATATACAGGACTAGCTGTCCCCTGCCACGCGTTTCTGTGGCCCAGTCTGTTGATCTGGAAAATAAAGTAATGAGAAAGTGTTGGTTTCTAATATATGTAATTTCTTTCTGCTTGTGGGTAAACAATATTTCTTGCTGTTTCTTTGTCAGTGTTGATGTGGAGAGTGCCTGGTTTGCCCACCCTGAAACATGGAACATATAGTTGCCCTTCTTTAAGGGTCCCTTTCAAATCTATGATACTATATCTCTGTGCGTGAATAATATCTATCTATCTATCTATCTATCTATGTCTATGGCTGGATGGGTCTTTGTGGGGAGGACTTTGATTACATTTTCTTGCCCTGATGAAGGGAGCTGGATTGGATGGCCTCAAGTATTTTCTGTTGGTCATGGGGGTTCTGTGTAGGAAGTTTGCCCCGAATCTGTCGTTTGTGGGGTTCAGAATGCCCTTTGATTGCAGGTGAACCATAAATCCCAGTAACTAAAACTCCCATATGTCAAGGTCTATTTTCCCCAAACTCCATCTGTGTTCATATTTGGATGTATTAAGTGCTTGTGCCCAGTGTGGTCCAGATCCATCATTGTTTGAGTCCGTAGTGGTCTCTGGATGTAGGTGAACTACAACTCCAAAACTGAAGGTCAATGGCCCACCAAACCCTTCAAATATTTTCTGTTGGTCAGGGGATTCCTGTATGCCAAGTGTGGTTCAATTCCATCGTTGATGGAGTCCAGAATGCTCTTTGAATATAGGTGACCTATAAATCCCAGCAGTTACAACTCCCAAATGACAAAATCATATTTTTTGAGTGATGGTCACTCCTTGTGTTGTGAGACATTTTTTTTTGCCAAATTTGGTGTGATTTTGTTGATTGGTTTTTTTGTTTTTAAGGCAGTCATTATGCACAGAGTATTTTTATGGAAGTGACCTCCAAGGGCCATCTAGTCCAGCCCCTACTGGCATAAGGGAAAAGCACAATCAAACCATTCCTGAGAGATGGCCATTCAGCCTCAGTATACTACTACTACTACTACTACTAATAATAATAATAATAATATAGAATAATAATATAGAAGAATCCTAGTATAGAAGAGACCTGAAGGGGCCATCCAGACCAGCCCCTTTTGGGAAATGGGAGAAGCACAATCTAACCACTCCTGAGAGATAGCCAGCTTCAAGTTAATAATAAGAATAAGAACAACAGCAGCAGCAGCAGCAGCAGCAGTTCACTTATATCTGGAGAACACTGTGAACCAACAGAAAGATGGCAAAATTTGAACACGGTGGAGTTTGAGGAAGACCTTGACATTTGGGAGTTGCTTGTGGGGGGGGGGCACGGGCCCTTCGCTCTTTCACCCCACGTAGGACAGAAGGGGAAAGAAGGGAGGGAAAGACATAAGATAAGGGGAAGAAGGAAACGGAAGGAAGGAAGGAAGGAAGGGGAAAGGTAGGCGGGAGGAGGAAGAAGGGGAAGAAGGGAAGGAAGGAAAGAACGGGCAGAAGATAACAAAGAAGGAAAGGAAGGACAGAAGATAAGATGAAGAAGGGAATAATGGAAAGGAAAGGTAGGACAGAAGGGGAAATAACGGAAGGAAAGGGGAGGGAAGGAAAGGGAAAGGAGGGAGGAAGGAAACAAAGAACAGAAGATAAAGTAAAGGAAGGAAGGAAAGACAGAGGATAAGGGGAAGAAGGGAAGGAAGGAAGGAAGCCAATAAGCAAAACTGAGGCACTGCCGAAAAACCCACAGAGAAACCTGTGAAGTAGGCTTTCAACTTAATTTATAGAACAAGAAGTTCAGGGTAAATACCAGAATTAAAGAAACTCAAGGCGGGGATAGAAAGGAGGGGAGCGGAAAGCCAAAGGAAGGGGAAAAAAACTTACACTGTCCTTGAGGATGCTGAGTTCTTCTCCCTCCCCCATCCTCTTCTCCTCTAGATAAGCTAGGGGCAATAAGCCCCAAGGCCGAGAGTCCACGAGGCGTGCTCCCCCGGAAGGCACTGAAAACCTAACCGGAAGAACGCCACAGCGGAACGCTGGGAAGGGGGAGAAGGCGGAAGTGGCTCGGAGAGATAGAGAGAGGAGAGCGAAGAAGCCTAGAGAGTAAGGAAGCAGAAGTACGACCCTAGAGATAGAAAAAGGAAGAAGCGGAAGAGGCGTGGCAAAGGAACGGACGAAGCGCGACGCAGGGAAACGCTAGAGAAAGGCAAAAATACAGAAGAACTGTCCATAAAGAAGTGACCAGAATACTGCGAGGCAACGAACATAAAATAAAGAAGACCCTGGAAGGCAACCTGAAAGAAATAAAATACTGACGGGGAAACCGAGAAAAGATTTGTTGGGGAGAAGCAACGTGAGCCCAAACCAACAAAAAATAATAAAAATATAGAATAAAAAATATATATAAATAATAATTAAAAATAAATAAATAAATAAATAAAATAAAAACTAGAACAATAATAACAAGAACAGAGATCCAACACAAACAAACACTATAACAACAAGAACAACAACCAAAATTATAAAATAAATACACTCACCCAAAAAGCAACAACAAATTAAATCTAAAAAAAACAAACAAAAAACAACAACAACAATAATAATAAATAAAAAGCAGACCAAGGCACACCAAGGAGAAAGATTTCAAAATTGGGGAACTAATAAAGAGGCTGATCAGCATGGCAACCCCCAAAAACAAACTTGAACAAAGGAGAAGCTCCCTACCAGAAAATCCAAACACACCCACCCCCATACCAAGTAACCCAACGGCAAAAGACATCATAAAAGAAATCCAAAAACTACAAGAAAAGCTCGAAGTCTCACAGGAAAAACAAGATGCATACCAAAAAATCGCAGAGAACCAAAGGATGAGTTTAAAGAAGGACATCAAAGATGAAATGGAAAAATTAAAAACAGAGATAACATTGGAACTGGGGTTGATGAAAAAAGAAATGGACTTAATGAGGCAAGAGGGGGAAAAAACCCAGGCAATAATAGAGAAATTAGAAAAAAACCAAGAAGACCTATCAAAGAAGGTCGAAACTATGGAAATAGCGGAAGGAAGACTAGAAGCCAAACATACCCTGTTAGAGCAAAAAGAAATGGAATACTTTTTAAGATTCAGAAATATTCAAGAAGAAGCAAAAGAAAACCTGAGAGAAATAATCACATTAATAGTAGCAGAGACTTTAGAAATATCAGAAGAAGATGCGGAGACAAACATCGACCGAACGTATAGGGTGTCAACGAACTATGCAAAAAGGAATAAAGTAGACAGAGACGTCGTGGTACAATTCGGCAGGAAACATACAAGAGACGAAATGCTAAGGAAAAGCAACCTGAATCCCCCACACTACAAAGGAAAAAAGATAACAATTTTAAAGGAACACCCGCAATCAATAATACAAAGACGAAAGAAATATTTACCACTCACGGAAGAATTAAGAAGACGACACATAAGATACCGCTGGGAAAAGGAAGAAGGATTAATGGTCACATATAAAAACGAAAGAATGTGGATCACGTCAGAAGGAAAAGCACAAGACTTTCTAGCAACACTGAAAAAAGACAACGAAAACCAGGACTACCAATATGTTCCCGGCCTAAAAATGCAGGTTAAAAGGATAAGGACAGAATCGCTAGAAAAAATAGAGACAGTGACAGGACCTATGCCGACAACCCTGGAAAAAGTTCCAGAAAACCAGGATGAAAATGTAAAGAACAATTAAATGCTATTCTCAAAATGTAAATGGCCTGAACTCACCCAACAAAAGAAGGATATTCCACAGAATTAGCCAGAAAAAATATGTATGATCTCATAGCAATACAAGAAACCCACATCACCCAGAGACACTCAGTACATCTAATCCAGAAAAAATTAGGAAGTGAATTCTTCTCGCTTGCACCTGAAAAGAAAAGAGGGGTAGCTCTTTATGTAAATCCAAACTTAAACCCGCACCTCGTATTTTGAGACGAGGAAGGAAGAGCACTGGGCGTAACAGTATCAATTGACAACGAAAAAATACTGGTCTGTAACATCTACATGCCAAATGGGCCGAAAACCTCTTTTACTCAAAAATTGAAAAGACTCATCCAGCAAGAGGATTATGACCATCTCATAGTAATGGGCGACTTTAACGGTATAATAAATACCCAGTGGGACAGAAAGAGTAAAACCAAGAGAAAAAAATCAGCAATCAAGCCTGCTACCAAAATCGGTCATCAATCTTCTTGAAGAATTTAACCTACAAGATGCCTGGAGGGAACACCACTGCGCGGAAAAAGATTTCACTTATTTCTCAGCTAGACACAAGAGCTGGTCCAGGATCGATATGATATGGACCACAAAATCACTAACTTCAAAAATAAACAAGATTGAGATCCTAACATGACAAGATTCGGACCACAGCCCCATTGAAACAATCTTCAATCATAAAAGAAAACAAACGAATTGGCGCCTCAACGACAACCTACTAAAAGATCTGACAATACAACAGTTCATTAGAACACAAATACAGACCTACTTCAAGAACAACGAAACGGAAGACGTCAGCATACAGATGGTTTGGGATGCTGGAAAAGCAGTAATTCGAGGAATTTGCATTCAACAAAACGCAATAAGGAATAGAAAAAGGAACGAACAACTGCAAAATATACAATTAAAACTGGAAACAGCAGAAAGTAATCTGAAGCAAAACCCTGGCGACAATAAGACTAGAAAGGACTTAGAGATACTACAAAGACAAAGGACTGAACTAGAAACGGAACAGCTCGCTAAAAAATTAAGATATGCAAGACAAAACCATTTTTACAACGCAAACAAGATCGGGCCCTGGCTGGCAAGAAGAATTGGAAGAAGGAAACAAAAGCAATATATCACAAAAATCAAAACAGACGAAAGAGAATACAACAATGATAAAGACATAATACGGCAATTCAATAAATTCTATAAAGAATTATATTCGAAAGGACGGGACCAAACAGATATGATCATGGAATACCTGGGAAGACAAAAACTCCAGAAAATAACAGAAGAACAAAGAGAGTCTCTCAATAAAGAAGCCACGGAGCAAGAGATAAAAACAGTCATCTCAAGATTAGATGTTACTAAATCACTGGGTCCAGATAGATTTTCGGCAGCCTACTACAAAACGTACGAAAAAGAGCTGACTCCCAAAATAAAGGAACTGATAAACCAAGCCCTTCAAAAAATACCAAACACCTGGAAACAAGCCACAATAACAATGATACACAAAGAAAATACTGAAGGTACTGATGTTAAAAACTATCGTCCCATTTCATTATTAAATGTCGATTATAAAATCTATGCGGCCGTCTTGGCAGAACGTCTAAAACAATTCCTAAACATCTGGATCCAGGAGGAACAAGCAGGATTCCTACCCCAGCGCCAAATTAGAGATAATGTCAGAAATATCATCAACGTATTAGAGTATTATGAAAAAAACATCGACAAAGAATGTGCTCTCCTGACCATAGACGCCGAGAAAGCCTTTGATAGGATCAACTGGGATTTCTTCCTGGCACTAATGAAAGAACTGAATATGGGCTACTATTTTACCAATGCTGTAAAAGCGATCTACAACGAGCAGGAAGCCAACATATTAATCAACGGACAAATAGATGAAAAATCAAAATTCAAAAAGGTACGCGTCAAGGATGCCCACTGTCTCCGTTAATATTTAATATGTCACTGGAAATCCTGCTTAACAACATAAGAAACGATAAGGAGCTTAGAGGAATCAAAATCAGGAAATACTCTTATAAACTAAGAGCGTTTGCAGATGACATTATCTGCATTGTAGAAGAGCCAGTGGAGACGCTACAACATTGGATCAAAAAAAAAATAAAAGAATTCGGCACATTGGCAGGTTTCAACCTAAACAAAAATAAAACCAAAATATTACCAAAAAATATAACAAAAGAGAGACAAAAAATGGAGGAAAACAGTGGTATCCAAGTGGTGAAGCAAATCAAATATCTAGGGATAATATTAACAGCAAAAAATATGAACTTAATGAAAAACAATTACGAAACAAAATGGAGAGACATAAAAAAAGATAACCAATTGGAAAAATCTCAAACTGTCACTATTAGGAAGAATATCCGCCATAAAGATGATGGTCCTGCCCAAACTACTCTTTCTTTTTCAAACCATACCAATAATAAGAAATCAGCAGATAATCAAGAAATGGAATACGGAAATCAAAAAATTCATATGGGCTGGCAAAAAACCGAGAATAAAGTACGAACACATAATCGACAAGAAAGAAAAGGGAGGACTGGGATTGCCAGACTTACAACTCTACCACGACGCCTGTGGGTTAATATGGGTAAAAGAATGGGCTAATATCAACAAGCACAAGGACCTGGCACTAGAAGGCCATGACTTACGCAGTGGATGGCACGCATACCTGTGGTATGCAAAAAGAAAAATAGAAAAAAAAAATTGGCAACCATTTTATTTGGTCTTCCCTAATAAAAAATTGGGAAAAATACAAAATGAAATTCTACTCAAAAACCCCACTCTGGATATCACCGCTCGAAGCATACCAAAGAAGGGAATTGGGATGGGAGAAGTGGCCCCGTTATAAGGACGCCCTTAAGAAAAATAGTGGAGAATATAGACTGAAGTCACTCGAAGAAATCAAACAAACTTATGGTGAGATTACCTGGCTCCAACATAGACAATTGGCAGAAGCCTTCAATAAAGATAAAAAAAATGGGCTTCGAGCCAAGAGAAAAATCTTGGGATAAAATAATGTGCTTAGAAAGAAAAAGTATCACTAAACTCTATAAAATATTGCTGGAGTGGAAGACCGAAAAGCACCAAAATAAAAACTACCTCACAAAATGGTCAAGGAATATAGGGCGCACGATAAGTTCAAAAGATTGGGAGGAGATCTGGAATAACAAACTGAAGTGGATAAATTCATACAACCTGCGAGAGAACTGGCTAAAGATGATGTACCATTAGTACATAACGCCCAGTAAACTAGCAAAATGGTACAAAAATACACCGGGACTTTGCTGGAAATGCCAGAAAAAAAAGGAACCTTCTTTCATTGTTGGTGGGCATGTGATAAAATTAAAAATTTCTGGAAGGAGATACATACTATAACAGATAAAATCTTAGAAGTCAAGAAAGAAATGAAGGCGGAATACTTCCTCTTAGGCATCTTCGATTTCCAACTGGACAAGAATAAAGACAAGCTGCTCTTTCACATGATTACTGCAGCAAGGATAGTGGTAGCTAAAAAGTGGAAGTACAAAGAAACCCCTACGATCGACGAAAGGACACTCAAATTATTAGATATAATGAATATGGATTGCCTATCAGAACACTTGAAAAACAAGCAACCAAGGATGACCAGCAAAGTAGACTGGTCCCCAGTCAGAAAATATTTTAATATCAATTAATCATAACACAAAGAGGAAGCTCGCGAAGATATCATACCACTCTATATCTAACATGCGAACCGGGCTCTAATCATTAGATAATATAACTAACCTCTCTTCTCCCCAACCTCCACCCTCTACGTACACCCTCCCCAAACCCTATGCACACCCTTCCCCACCCTCCCCTCCCCTCACATTCCTGAACTCGACACACTACCTATAGATCTATTTTATCAATGATACATCAATGATTGACACTCTCTTGATGTATTTCCCTAAAAAACCTTCAATAAAAACTATTTTAAAAAAAGGAAGGAAGGAAGGAAGGAAGGAGAGGAGGGGAGGGGAGGGGAGGGAGGAAAAACAGAAGATGCCTGCAAGAACAGGAGAAAGAGGGTGTCTTGGCTGCTCACTCCTACACCGGTGAGAGAAGCAGGTCAGAGAAGGAGGCCTTAAAACTGCTGTCTCCCAGCTGCTCTTTGCTTAACATCTTTGCCTGCAAGAACAGGAGAAAGAGGGTGTCTTGGCTGCTCACTCCTACACCGGTGAGAGAAGCAGGTCAGAGAAGGAGGCCTTAAAACTGCTGTCTCCCAGCTCCTCTTTGCTTAACATCTTTGCCTGCAAGAATAGGAAAAAGAGGGTTGTGTTGCTGCTCCTGTTGTGTGGCTCCTCCAGCTCAGACATTTCATCTGGTGCTGCTGCTGCTCCCGGCTCCAGCGTTGTGTTGCTGCTCCAAGTTGTGTTGCTGCTCCAAGTTGTGTTGCTGCTCCTGTTGTGTGGCTCCTCCAGCTCAGACATTTCATCTGGTGCTGCTGCTGCTCCCGGCCCCAGCGTTGTGTTGCTGCTCCAAGTTGTGTTGCTGCTCCAAGTTGCGTTGCTGCTCCTGTTGTGTGGCTGCTCCAGCATTTCATCGTGTGTTTTACTCCAGGCTGCTGCTCCACTCGTGTTCCATCTTGTTGCGACCTAAGGTTTTGGCCTGTCGACTTTCTGCAACGCTTGTGTTTACCTACAGCGTGTGTGTTCCATCGCGCTAAAGTTGTCTCCAACTCACCGGATCACCCTTTACAGCAGCCTACCTAGTCATCAATTACTATCTTAATTGCCTCGGCTTGCGTTATTGCTTCCATTTTTAAAACTTCCGGTTAAGATGGCGGAGAGGCAACAGCTGACCTACGGAGCGGTCTGGTGAGATTCTCAATCCACCTCCCTAATCCTTACCATCCGGAGCTTCCCCGATTACCAACCACCCCCACTGGCAACCCGAGGACTCGAAGGAGCCCTCGGGGGGCCTTTTGGTGGGTTTTACTGAAGAAGGGAAGCTAAGAGAGAGGAAGAGGAGAGGTAGAACGCCGAGGCCATTTCCATCCAGGCCTGGCAAGAGCGTTCCCTCCCGGCCGCCTGACCGCTAATAGCCTGACCACCTAAGTCGTTGATTTCCCACGGACTGGACTTACAATCTCTGGTGGGCTGCCTTGTCGGCCCCCCTGTTGCTGCTTTGGCTCCGGTGCTGGCTGCCTGCTGCTTTGGCCTCCGCCTGCCTCTGGGCCCTGGCCTCCGCGGCCGCCGGGCTACCCGTGCTCTGGCCAGCCGCGCTATTGCTCCTGCTCCTGCTCCTGGCCGGGGGCCGATCCTCCCTGGGTTGCGGGATCTTCGCCCGTGGTGTTCTGTCGGCGCCCGCTTTTCGGCGCTTGGCTTGGCTGCTCCGTTGTCCTCGGCGCCGGCGCCGGCGCCCTCCTGCTTCTTCTGCTTGGAGGACCTTGGCCGCCATTGCCTGGATGACTGGGGCGGCCGCTGGGTGAGAACCTTCCTGCCGGGCACCGGCTCTCCGACGTGCCGGCCTACGAACACGCCGTCTGGCCCTGGGGCGCCGACCTCGGCGTGGAGTACCGACTTCCCCAGTGGGACCTCCGCGGAGCCTCCCTGCCGACGCGCCGGCGTTTCCACCTTGCCGGAAGGCCCTGGTCGCCATTGTTTGGAGGACTCGGGCGGCCTTTGAGTGAAGACCTCCTGCTCCAGCGCGCGTCCCGCCTGCTTCCGGCGCGCCGGCCTTTGGAGCGCGCCAGCTGCCGTTCGGCGCATCGGCTATCCATCGCGCCTTCTCACCAACGCGCCAGCTTTTCCATCTACTGAGCGATTCATAGCTAAAGGATACTACCACATTGAGACTGTAAGTCCATCGCTGGTTGGTTGGAATCATTTTTTGGACATAGCTGCTGTTACAAAGTTTCCATCAACCGCCTCTTTGAGATACCATCTTTTATTGTCATCCTTCACCTATCGCCTCCACTCCGGAAGAAACGTTATCAACTAGCGTCAGACTCTAGTAGCCATTGGGGCCTTTATTTACCTTTTCTTGTAAAACTCTATCATCTTTCATAAGACTTTCATAAGATCTCCACCCTTGACTCTGCCCTATGTCTGTTGTATAGGGGGGAGGGGGGTTAAATCTTGTTGTACTGCTGTTACACTATTATTATGACCATCTTGGCCAACGTTGCTAATTCTCCATCTGCCAGCACTTAAGCCACTAGGTGTAACCTGCACTTTAGACCTTGTCACTTCAATTGCTGAGTGCACTTTAAACTCTCGCACTTTAATCCCATTAACCTCCATTACAGCACTTTAATTATTACCAACGGGTTAGATCAAAGCACTTTATTGCATCTTGCACTTTAACATCTGCTGATACTTGAAGCCAGTAACTTGTACCAACGTTGCCCCATCGCTGTTATCCATGTCGGCTCTCATCCTTTGGTATTTGTTAACAAAATTGTTGATAAACTGGGAAGGGAACAGAGAGTGGAGTGGGGGGCTAGATCATAGAAATAGCATTGCAAGGTTAGGAAAGGACTGGAAGGAGGTTGTATGGCATAAAGAGAAGTCATTGAAACAAATAATCTGGAAAGAACTATGGGATGAAGCCACAAAATTGAAGTGCAATATGGACGAGGAGAGGTATTCCATTGGCCGAGGGGTCCCCATAGAAACCATATCGGGGAGGCGGAGATGCGGGAAAGGGAGACCGCCAATTCGGCCTAGAGATAACGGAAAATTTAAAATAACTCAAATTCGGCCTAGGGATAGAAAAAGAAATTTAAGAACTTGTAATCGGTCTCCTGACATGGTAAGTGGGTGTACCAAGGATAGCGGTCCCTCTGGGTTGAAGCTGGTACTGCTGAACGCCAGATCTGTCAACGGAAAAACATCTTTCATCCAAGATATAATTCTGGAGGAGCGGGCAGATCTGGCGTGCATTACGGAGACCTGGTTGGACGAAGCCGGAGGAGTAAATTTGACCCAGCTTTGTCCACCAGGCTTCTCCGTACAGTACCAGTCGAGACCTGGAGGGCGGGGAGGCGGAGTTGCGGTTGTCTATAAGAATTCCATTCCCCTGACCAGAGGCCCCATCCCGCAGTCAACTAATTTTGAATGTGTCTACCTGAAGGTGGGTGACCGGGACAGAATAGGGATTCTGTTAGTGTACCGCCCACCTCGCTGCACTACGGTCTCCCTACCTGAGCTAGCAGGGGTGGTCTCGGGCCTGGCATTGGAGTCCCAACGGCTCCTTGTGCTGGGGGACTTCAATGTACATGCTGAGACTACCCTAGTAGGAGCGGCTCAGGACTTCATGTCTTCCATGGCAACCATGGGGCTGTCCCAACAGATATCTGGCCCCACTCACAGTGCTGGACACACATTGGACTTGGTTTTCTGTCAGGGATGGGAGCAGAGTGGCGGTGTTGAGGAGTTATCCATCTCTCCGTTGCCATGGACCGACCACTATCTGGTCAGCTTTAGACTTACTGCACCTCCCAACCTCTGCAGAGGTGGGGGACCCATTAAGTTGGTCCGCCCCAGGAGGCTTATGGATCCGAATGGATTCCTGACGGCTCTTGGGGATTTTCCCGCTTCCTTGGTTGGTGATCCTGTTGATGCCCTGGTGTCTCAC
Organism: Anolis sagrei; assembly: GCF_037176765.1. Lineage (NCBI taxonomy): Eukaryota > Metazoa > Chordata > Lepidosauria > Squamata > Anolidae > Anolis > Anolis sagrei. The sequence continues at coordinate 35,200,732 of NC_090035.1, forward strand.
TGGAATAGGGAGATGACTAGGGCAATAGACACGATTGCTCCGGAACGTCCCCTCTCAAGTAGCCGAGCTAAACCAGCTCCTTGGTTCACCGAGGAGCTGGCAGCAATGAAGCGAAGGAAGAGGAGACTAGAGCGCGTGTGGCGTTCGGACCTGAGCGAGTCAAATCGAACACGGTATGTCGCCCTTCTCAGGGCATATGCCGTGGCAATAAAGGCGGCAAAGAAATCTTTCTTTGCGGCCAATATTGCGTCCGCAAAGAACCGTCCGGCTGAGCTGTTTCGAGTTGTCAGAGGTCTATTAAATCCCACCAAGTCGGATGGGAACCCTGACAACTCGATGGCCCGCTGTGAAGCTTTTGCTTGGTTCTTTGCGGACAAAGTCGCTTCGATCCGTTCCGACCTGGACACCATGTTAACGGCAGTCTCAGAGGATGTAACACGAGCATCTGCTTATCCGATTTCGTTGGATTCATTTCAATTGGTGAAACCTGAGGATGTGGACAAGATGCTTGGAGGAATGAGGGCTACCACATGCATCCTAGACCCCTGCCCATCCTGGCTTCTAAAGGAGGCCAGAGGGGGATTGGCCGAGTGGGTGGAGGTGGTGGTTAATGCCTCCCTTCGGGAAGGCAAAATTCCAGCCAGCTTAAAACAAGCTGTGATAAAACCGCTGTTGAAGAAACCATCACTGGATCCCACTCAATTCGTCAACTTTCGGCCTGTTTCCAATCTCCCCTTCTTGGGCAAAGTCCTGGAACGTGTGGTGGCCTCACAACTCCAGACATTCTTGGTAGACACTGATTATCTAGATCCGGCACAGTCTGGTTTCAGGCCGGGACATGGTACCGAGACAGCCTTGGTCGCCTTAGTGGATGATCTGCGCAGGGAGCTAGACAGGGGGAGTGTGTCCCTGTTAGTTCTGCTGGACCTCTCAGCGGCCTTCGATACCGTCGACCACGGTATCCTTCTGAGACGCCTCGCGGGAATGGGCCTTGGTGGCACTGCTCTGCAGTGGCTCAGGTCCTTCCTAGAGGATCGTACTCAGAAGGTGTTGCTGGGGGACAACTGCTCTACCCCACAACCATTGACTTGTGGGGTCCCGCAGGGCTCAAAATTGTCCCCCATGTTATTTAACATCTACATGAAGCCGTTGGGAGAGATCATCCGGAGTTTCGGGGTGCGGTGTTATCTGTACGCAGATGACGTCCAACTCTGTCACTCCTTCCCACCTACTACTAAGGAGGCTGTTCAGGTCCTGAACCGTTGCTTGGCCGCTGTATCGGACTGGATGAGGGCGAACAAATTGAAATTGAATCCAGATAAGACGGAGGCACTCCTGGTCAGTCGGAAGACCGAACAGGGTATAGGGTTACAGCCTGTGTTGGACGGGGTTACACTCCCCCTGAAGATGCAGGTTCGCAGCTTGGGTGTGATCCTGGACTCCTCGCTAAGCTTGGAACCCCAGGTTTCGGCGGTGTCCAGGGGAGCATTTGCACAACTCAAACTTGTGCGCCAGCTGCGCCCGTACCTTGGGAAGTCGGACTTGGCCACGGTGGTCCACGCTCTGGTCACATCCCGGATTGATTACTGCAACGCGCTCTACGTGGGGTTGCCCTTGAAGACAGCCCAGAAGCTTCAGATGGTCCAGCGCTCGGCAGCCAGGTTGCTAACTGGAGCGGCACTCAGGGAGCACACCACTCCTCTGTTGAGCCAGCTCCACTGGCTGCCAATCCGCTACCGGGCTCAATTCAAGGTGCTGGCCTTAGCCTATAAAGCCCTAAACGGTTCTGGCCCCGCTTACCTCTCCGAACGCATTTCCGCCTACGAACCGACTAGAACATTAAGATCATCTGGGGAGGCCCTGCTCTCGATCCCGCCTGCGTCACAGGTACGCTTGGCGGGGACGAGAGACAGGGCCTTCTCAGTGGTGGCCCCTCGACTATGGAATACCTTGCCAGCTGACATCAGACAGGCACCTTCGTTGCTGGCGTTTCGGAGAATGGTCAAGACCTGGCTTTACGAACAAGCGTTCGGCTAAGCAATGCAACTAACTAAGGAAGACGGTAACTGAACATAGGAATGGCACAATGACTATGAGAATGGATCTGACTTTAACGGAGGCGCTATATATGTTGTTTGTTGATTTGTCTGTCTATGTTAATTGTTGTGGAGCGACGTTGTCGTCCCGGTTGTTGTATTGCCGTGTTTTTAATTGCACTGTAAACCGCATTGAGTCGCCTGTCAAGGGCTGAAATATGCGGTATAAAAGTGAAGCAAATAAATAAAATAAATAAATATAAGGGAAGAAAGGATCAGGGCACGGTGGCTGCCCCATGAGCTACAGGGAAGCGGGGGTGGGGGGTGGGTGAAAGAGCCGCGCCTGACCAGGAAGGCGGCGGGGCTCGGGAAGAGAGGCATGCTGCATCGGAAGGCCGGGCGGGGCTTGGTGCAGGGCCTCTGGGAAACCTCTTGGGGGGAACGAAGGGAGGGAGGGAGGATGCCCGGGCCCAAAACAGCTGTGTGGTGAGGGCCAAATCTCTCGACGGAGGGGTCAGAAGCAGGAGTCCTCTCTGCCTGGAAAGGCGGGGAGGCCTCTCCCAGGCACAGGTGCTATGGCAGGCTCAGCACCAGCAGCACAGTGACGGAGTGGAGAAGGCGCCTCCTGCTTCTGCTCCCTCCTTCGAAGAGGCCCCTCTGTCTCCGTCGGTCAGGGTGATGTTTCAGATTTTAAATTTTGGTGGAGCTGTGGCTGGCTCCGGGAGGCCCAGCAGCCCTTGCCGCCACAAGTTCCGCCGCGAGACGATGGAGGAGCTCTCTTACATGCACGTGCGCTCCCCCCACAGCTGCACGCATGCGCTGTAATGGCTTCTCCTTTTATTAAGGATTTCTAAGTTGTTTTCAATTCTAATTTATTTTTTTATTATTGATGGTCACACCTTGTATGGTGAGGAGTTTTGTTACCAAATTTGGTGGATATTGGCCCAACATTCTTTTGTTTTAAAGCCACTCATTATGACATGAGCATTTTTATATATTTAGATAACTGATGGCTAACAGTAAGAATTTATGGTTTAGTGTGATGTGTGAACATGGCTTTAAAAAGTGCCGTGTAACTAGGATCTCAACTGTGCTGAGACTTTTTTCTAACTATTATCATAGATTTCCTACTCTCAGAGCCTCAAGTATCATGTAAATAAAATTCAGTAACTCTTTACAGTATAGTGTGAGTTTTTTTTGTGATGGGAATATGCCTGGACATTTTTCCTGCCCAAAAATGATCAATGAATAATCCTTCCCCATATCAACCCATTAAGGCACATATAGATCCACTTATTTTGCTATGAAACTATTCTGAGACTAATTTCAGGAGTCATGTATTCCTCACAACACATTAGTTTGATGTCTTATTTCTCACGTTTCTAGTTTACCCTTCTTCCAAGGATTCTAGACATGGTATTTAATTTAAAGCATAAGTTGCTTCTGATGGAAACAATGCAATCAAATGTAATGTGAACTCTGTCTGTAGTGCCGGTCAGTGTTTCTCAACCTGGGGGTCAGTATTCCTGAGGAGGTCGCAAGGGGGTTTCAGAGGGGTCACCAAAGACCATCAGAAAAGAAATAGTTCTAATGGTCTTAGGAACCCTTTTGGCAGAGAAGGCTGAAGATCTCTCTGCCTGTCTTTATCTTCGTTTTTGGGAACAGACAGCAAATCCTCTCATCAAAAGCCCTTCTCCTGCTCTCTGGATGTAGATGAACTAACACTCCAAAACCCAAGGACAATGCCCACCAAACCCTTCCAGTATTTACTGTTGGTTGTGGGAGTTCTGTGTGGGAAGTTTGGCCCAATTCTATATTTGGTGGGGTTCAGAATGCTCTTTGATTGTAGATGAACTATAAATCACAGCAACTACAACTCCCAAATGTCAGGGTCTATTTTCCCCAAACTCTGACAGTGTTCGCATTTGGGCATATTGAATATTCGTGCCAAGTTTGGTCCAGATCCATCATTGTTTGAGTCCACAGTGCTCTCTGGATATAGGTGAACTACAACTTCAAAACTCAAGGCTACTAAACCCAGTATTTTCTGTTGGTCGTGGGATTTCTGTGTGCCAAGTTTGGTTCACTTCCATCGTTGGTGGCGTTCAGAATGCTCTGATTGTAGGTGTGCTATAAATTCCAGCAACTACAACTCCCAAATGGCAAAATCAATTCCCCCCAACCCCAGCAGTATTCAGATTTGGGCATATCGTGTATCTGTGCCCAATTTGGTACAGTTAATTAAAATACATTTTGCATATCTGATATTTACATTACGATTCATAACAGTAGCAAAATTACAGTTATGAAGTAGCAACAAAAATAATTTTATGGTTGGGGATCACCACAACATGAGGAACTGTATTAAGGGGTCACAGCATTAGGAAGGTTGAGAATCACTTGGCCATCCCTTAAGGACTAGGTAGAGAGGCTCGTTCTGCATCTACCCCATAGAATTGCCGCAGTCTGACACCATTTTAACTGTTACGGTTCAATTCTATGGAATCCTGGGAGTTGTAATTTTACGTCTTTATCCCTCTCTGGAGCCTAACCACACCACAACCCCCAGGATTGCATCGCATTAAGCCAAGGCAGTTAAAGTTGTGCCAGACTGCATTAATTCTATAGCATAGATGCAGCATGATCCCCCCTACCCGGTCCTCAAGGGATGATATCGCCAATTAGGCACTGCAGGAAGACTTTACATTATGTTTAATTGCATTGTTTTTCATTGGCAGCAGCTAATGCTCTCAGTGAATTACCATGCTTTCAACGAGTTAAGATTCAGTGGGGAAGATGTAGACAACTGGATACATTTTAAAAAAAAAGAGCAATAAAGTGTAGTACTTTAGAAAGTGACATGTTGATCGATTTAGAAAAATAGTAATAATAATAAAAAGACTGTCCCCAAATTAGCAATTAGAAGATAAGAGTGGTCAACACTTAAAATTAAAAAGATGGTGTTTTTAAAAATCAGACTGATATAGTTTCACAATTACATGCCAATATCATGCTGTGACATACTGTAACATGACCTCTTGTGCTTCACCATCGACCTATACCTATATAGGTAGAGGTGGCCCTAGGTAATTTTCGACAGTAAGCAAACAATATTTTGCCCCCCCCCCCCACACTGATCACTGATATATATTTTCTGTTTATCGTAGGAGTTATGTGTGCGATATTTAGTTCAATTCCATCATTGGTGGAGTTCAGAATGCTCTTTTATTGTAGGTGTACTATACATCCCAGTAACTATAACTCGCATATTCAAGGTCTATTTTCCCCCAAGAGCACCTCAAGAGCACCCCTGGGCAAAATCAACTATACTGCAAATGCTTACTTTGCGTAATGGGTTGAGCCGCCCCTGTATATAGGCAAAACTGTTCTTACCTGTGGAAGCCAGAAGTAGTGCCATGCCCAGGACTTGCTCCATGGTTATAGGGCAAGAGGACAAAGGGATGCATAATTTTATACACGCAGGGATAGCTTAAAGTAAATAATTGATAGAGGAATGAATGTATTCCTCTGTTCACTACCGTACAAGTTTTTTGTTTTTGCTTAGAATTTGCATAAAGCTGTTCAGCCAGGCACCTGCCATGAGGCTAGTTTAACAAAAATGTAGTGGGCACTTAATGAGATATTGTCTGGTGGGTTAAATGCAAATAGCAGTTATGGTTGTTGTGAAAATGACTTTCATCCAGGGCAACTTTAAAATGCATTATTATTATTATTATTATTATTATTATTATTATTATTATTAGATACACAGCAAGATTAGTAAACAGCAAAAAGATCAGTATGCTGGCTTTTGTATTCGATCACACGTCGGACACTTCCCAAGTGTCTAGGGCTGTGTGATGTATCGATGAACAATGCGTGCACATCTGAGTAGGGTGGCCTTTTGCAGCTGACAGATGATAATATTGTCAGCGCCGATTGTTTTTAAGTATAGGCCAAGATCTTTAGGCACTGCACCCAATATGCCGATCACCACTGGGACCACCTTTACTGGCTTGTGCCAGAGTTTTCACAATTCTATCTTTAAATCCTCATATTGTGTGAGCTTTTCCAGTTGCTTCTTGTCAATTCTGCTATCATCAGGGATTGCAACCTTGTGCCGTCGTACCTGGGGGCTATAGCTCTTAGTGAAAGAGGCATCGACGTGACATTTTTCCCCAGGGGATTGCTTCTTGCTCTCTTTTAGGAAATTGGAACTCTCAAAGACCCAAACACTGTAGATAACTCAAAATAAGATATATTGTTCACAAAGAGTTATCTCTTTAAGGCAATAAGCTGGAAGTTTCAAAGGGCTGAAGGAAAATATACTTCATAGTCTCTGTTTGTCTTGGGACCAAAGAATTTGCAGCTGAGAAGCTTTTCCAAGTTTTCTCTTTCCTCAATGGCTGTGAATATCGGAATAATCACAACCCCAATTCCAATGGCCTTCCTCTGGTGCCAAGGCCTTCCTCTGGTGCCAAAAGAACTGGTTTGAAGGCGCTTGAGACTTCCCAATGTCCTTCAGGCTGATCTGAACATGAAGCATAAGTCTCAAAGGTAAGAACCTCAGAATTGGTGCTGAGAAGTAACTTAATCAGGGGCTTTTAGAGCCAAATCTCTTACGTCCATCTGGTAGAAAATCTGATGGTGGAATGAAAAAAGGAAGCACTCTCCTCCTCCAGGAAGAGGTGGAGCCAAACAATTGAGCTGAGAAAGCAATTCAACTGGTGCAAACAACACTGACAGCAATAAATAACTAATCAATCCAACTATACATAGGCAGGGTAAAAAAAGGCAGGATTAAGCATGATACAATAGTTTAAATCTTGCAACTAACAGTTCTACATATAGGTGGCACCACTAGCGTCGTCACAAACCTTGACAATCTATAATTTGTTTTTTTCCATGATCGTGATGTCAGGAGTATTGTGCTTCAAAACTCTTGTCTGTCTGAATTTGGAAGTCCCAGATTAATTTGACATGTTCATTTTCTGTAACATTTTCAGGCTTGTGATCCCACCAGTTCTTTGTCACAGGCAGATAGTATTTGTGACACAAGTTCCAATGAATCATCTGAGTAACGGTATTATGCCTCTGCTTGTAGTCTGTCTGCATGATCTTCTTGCAGCAGCCTAGTATGTGATCCATCGTTTTGTCTGCTTCCTTGCAGAGTCTATACCTGGAATCTGTTGTTGACTTTTCAATTCTGGCTTTGATGGCATTATTATCACAGTATGTCACAGCAAACGAGATATATATGCTGGATTTCATATCACAAGATCACAAGTATAACGCTTCCTAAGCATCTAGGACTGTGTGATGTATTTTCGAATGATGCGCGCAGATCCATGTAAGGTGGCCTTTTGCAGTTGACAGTGATTTTGTCAATGTTTATTGTTTCCAAATGCCGGCTGAGATCTTTTGGCACAGCACCCAGTGTGTCAATGACCACTGGGACCACCTGTATTGGTTTAAGCCAGAGCCTTTGCAGTTCAATTTTGAGGTCTTGATAACGGCTGAGTTTTTCCTGTTGTTTTTAATCAATTCAGCTGTCACTTGGCATGGCGACATCAGTAATCCAAACTTTTTTCTTTTCTTTGATGTCTGGTGTATTGTGTTCCAAAACTTTGTCAGTCTGAATTTGAAAGTTGTTGTTGTTATTATTATTATTTACTTTATTTATACCCCACATTTCTCTCCGAGGGGACTCAAGGTGGCTAATAGCCACACATTTTGATAAATTTTAAACAAAGCAAATACTATTTTAAAAAAACAAACAATTAAACCATACTCTGTGTGTTGAGTTAAAAATACAGTTTAAATACAATAAATACAATTGAAATGCATTTTAAAACACATAATTTCCCCCCAATCATTACCAGGATTGCAGAAAAGGTGGAGGGGAATTTACAAACTATATTTATTAATACTTTCCTGTTGTCATGCTCTGTTGCATAAATCAAATGACTGCAGAATGCATTGGGATGAAGTTGAAGAAGCAGACTGGTGGAATTGTAACAAAAAAATTAATGGGAGTGTCTGGTTCCCACATCCTGTTGCAAGTAGGACTCATATGAAATCTGTTCAGAAAACACATCGATCCTCTGTCACAATAATTTATACAGACCCAAAAAGTATATCCAAATGGGGAAAATCAACATGCTATTATTAATTTTGGTTCAGTGTAGGATTCATAATAGAAGTGGTTAATTTTTTGACAATTTACAAAGGATGTTGCAGTTAAAAGATGCTTGTGGAACTACACAAGCAGCAAAAATCTGATATAGTAAAGGAATGTGTGGCCCTCCAAATGTTGCTGGCTTATAGCTCCTAGTAGCCTGAAACATCTTGGCTAACTATGCATGCATGATGATGATGATGATGATATTAATAATTTATTTCTCACCTTTCTTTCATTCATAAATGCCTAGTCAGTTTACTCTATCCCTCTCTGTATAAAGATATACAAACGTTCTATGGTATATGTAGATATCTAGATAGATCAAAACACTTTATGAGAGTTGCAGTTCAACTATATATTGTTGTAGGGGAAAAGAATATAGTTCATACAGCCTTGAGTACAACTATCTATATTACATTTTAATCTATATTCCTAATATTCAGGAGAAAGGAGAGACATCTGAAGACCAAATACAAATTATAGTGAACAATTAATGTATTCTGGGTAAGAAATATCCAGCCCAACAAAGCACACTACCTGGCATGTACAGTTTTATAGAAAAAACAATTTTATTGCCAGAAATTTTATTCTGTAAAGGGCACAGAATACATATTAACTAAATAAAACAGCATTATTTACTGGAGTTAATAGAAAAGTAAGATATTTAACCCTCAAATTCTATCCATAAGATAACTGGATGCCTTTTGTGTGAAGACAATTGTCTTTTCAATGCTGGTGAGGAGTCACTTCCATTAGATCTAGGTCAATGGGTCAATTAGCAGCACTTGGTTAAGGGATTCTGCTTCATCACCATCATCTCTTGACTCCATTGTAGTGCAAACAGTCTTTATGGTACTTGCTCTGTCTAATGTGGTGAGATCTGTGAATTCTTGATTCAACCAGTGCTCACTTGCTATTAATTATTTCTCAGCATTTTTTGGGGTCATAATATTCTAAAATCGAGTTTTGGAGAAGAGTAGGCAGACTTTTAAGAGCAGAAGCTCTGCATAACTGGGCCCATGTAGAGACCGTCCTGTGGCATTGAAAGTTTAACTATGCCTAAAATCAAAATTGTTTAGATACTCCTGGGCTTTGTACAAAGATGATGTTACTTTTACTTTAAAGTTTTATCCTTATAATTTTATTGAAATTATTAGAAAGCAGGAAAATATGCTCGAGAATTAAGTCTCATATTGAATTAATAATAACTAAAATAATAAAAATGGTAAAATAATTATAATTATAATAATTATGTCCTTCCGAAAAAGCCTTAAGACATGGCTGTTCGAGAAGGCATTTAATTAAGTGCTATAAAAATGTGGTAAAGACGACTGGAAAGGAACAAGGAATATGAGATTGGTTATGATTCCACTATGAGACGAAGCGGATTTTTAGTGTAATTTTGTAATTGTTGTATTGTTAATATGTTGTTGTAATTGCCTCTTTGTAAATTGCCTTTTTATATGTGTTGTACACCGCCATGAGTCGCCCTAAAGGGCTGAGAATGGCGGTTAATAAATGCATCAAATAAATAAATAAATAAATAAATAAATAAATATTAAAATAGTAAGAATTATAAAATTACCTAGATGCTAAAAATTCTTTATGGATTTGCTTTGTTAAATACAAAATCTATATAAATTTCAGAGTTAGAGCAAATCCCAGTGCCAAGGTATAATCCAGGCAAAGATATGTGGAGCAAAGTCCAGTCATTGAGGGGGTACCTTCACTAACCAGCAGCCTTTTGTGTCAATTTGCTTCTTCAGTGAGAGGTCAGCTGAAAGTACTCTTGAACTTCAGACTCTTTCTTTATTTTTCTTGCTCCTTGCACCTTCTCTTTCTTACTCTCTCTCACTTTTGCTTTTATTTCAACTCCTTCTCAGCACAGGGTAATTCTCACAACAAACGACCATGTTTGAAACTGTAGCCACAGGGCTCGGATGCCTTTTAAGGAGACCATGATCAAAAAATAATTATAAAATTGGGTGTTTGCTAGTGGTAGAGAGATGGGTTGATTATTTACTGCCCATATCCATAGGATGGCACTTACAGTTAATAGTAAGTGCCATCCAGTGAAACAGCTAGGTGGGGTATTCAGATCACAGTGCATAGCTAACACACGGATAAATTACATGTATTATACTATATAACACAGTTTCAAAAATTTGTTCCTGGGTTATACATGTCATTTCATAATTGGTTCTATCATAAAAACATGGAAAAAGTTTACTAAACTACAAAACCTTTGTTTTTGCGGGAGGGACATCCTGCAGCATATTTTGCTATAAGTTTTCAATAAAATTCTCTTTGAGTATCAACCAATTCAACAGTTTGTGGCAGCCACAAAAATGAAGTTTCTGGAGTATAGCAACTACTTTGGTACACAGAAGACCGGGCGACTTGGAAGGCGCTGAACAGACTGTGCTGTGGCACCACGAGATGCAGAGCCAATCTTAAGAAATGGGGCTACAAAGTGGAGTCCATGAAGTGCAAATAGGGAGAAGAGCAAACCACAGACCATTTACTACAATGTAGTCTGAACCCTGCCACATGCACAATGGAGGACCTTCTTACAGTGATACTAGAGGCAATCCAAGTGGCCAGCTTCTGATCAAATGAAATTTAGTATAACTTTCTTTGTGGTTTTTCTATACATTATATACCCTCAATTTGCTTCTGACACGATAAATAAATAAATAAATAAATAAATAAGCAATTACTTTCAAAATAAGTTGAACAGGAATAACACTTTTAAGTCAGGTACAGAAAATTTTTGAAACTTTGCACATAGTGTTATTATTTGTAAGTTTTAACTTTCATTTTACTGCTGTTGGTCTTGAGTTAATTTTGTTATATGTATTTTTAAAGTGTGTTTTAGTTGTTTTTTTAACTGTATGGTACCCTGCCTCAAGCCACAAGGAGAGATAGGTAAAAAATATTGTTGTTGTATTTGCTGCTATAAAATGTGTTAACGGTCACCAGCTAAAATGAGGATTAGACAAATTAATGGAGAATTAGTGGCCATTAGTTGGAACCAGAGCAATGTGACTGAGACTTCTAAATATCCTGCTAAATCCAGAATTGCTATGGCAGAAAAAGTGGAATCACAATTGCTAAAATGGTATAGTGTGAAACAACTCCAGATCTGGTCCCCTGCTGAATAGATGGAGAATTTGGAAGCATTACGTCTTGGACTAACATTTCCAGACTATAGCCTTTCAGTCTGGGAGATGTAGTCCAAATGTAATGATCAGCCGGAGAGCTAAATTTACCAGAGAGAGAGGATATCTGAGAGCAGACCAAGTACTTCTAAGAACCAAGGGTTTGACATTTTAAATAACTACATCAGCTCTTTGGGCCTCTAGTTCTAGTGGTTTAACGTGTTGCATCACCGCAACTAGGCTCAACACGTGCTTAATTTGCTGTATTTAAAGATGGAATTTTAACTATTATTTTTCCAGTGCTTCCAGCATTAATGTGCATATGTGAAATGACAATAGCAGAATACTAAATGCAGACTTTTAACAGTTACCTAAAAGTGTAAGCTCACAGCAGCCGCTCCCAGAAATGACACAGGACGCCAATCCGTGATCAAACAGGAAACTTTTACTACTGGATGCATATACACAATGAAAGCCAGGATTGGCATACAGACACAAGTCAACCCTTATATACCCTCCCCCACATTCGAATCCCCTCTTCCCGCCGACCAAAGATCCCGCTCAATGTTCCCCGCCAATTCACCAACTGCCCTTCCCAAGGCCACCAGCTGCAAACCCTTATCAGTCCTCCATGTCAGGAATCTGGTTTTTTGCACCACCATCCAAGGCCAGGAAACCGAGTCCTGACATAATGTCCCCCTCCTCCTTCTCTTCTTCCTGGAAGGGAAACACATATTTCCATCATGTCCCTTCTTTGTCCAGTGGGCCTTGGTATTTCTTCAACAGACTACAATGGAATGTTGGGTGTACCTTCCCCAAAGTCTTTGGCAGTTTCAAAGTATATGTCACCTCATTTATTTTGTTAGAAATCCTGAAGGGACCAATGTATTTGGGAGACAACTTCCGAGAGGGGGTATTTAGCTTGAGGTTTTTGGTGCTCAGCCACACTAACTCCCCTTCCTCCAAACTATCTCCTTCCCTCCTTCTCCGGTCTGCGAACAGTTCGTATTTTCGTTGGGCTTCTCGGAGTGATTTTGCCACTTCCTCCCAATTTGCTTTCATCTTGTCTGACCACCCTTCCTTTCCCTCCAGTTCTTCCCCCCAACTCGGCAGCTTTGGTAAAGGGGTTACTTCCATGCCGTATACTACCTCAAAGGGGGATTTCCCTGTGGATGCGTGACAAGCTCCATTGTATGCAATCTCTGCAAACGGGAGTAGATCGGCCCAATCGGTCTGGCATTGGTTTGTGTATGTCCTTAGGAACAGTTCTAAAGTCTGTTGTGTGCGCTCGACCCCCCCATTGGTCATGGGATGGAACGCTGAACTCAGGGTCCTTTCCACCCCCATCAACTGCATGAATCCTTCCCAGAATCGGGCTGTAAATTGTACCCCTCGATCACTAATCACCTGGTCCGGGCAACCATGCAACCGGTAGATATGTTTGATAAACAATTCAGCCAATTTTTCTGCAGATGGCAATTTAGGCAGCGCTATGAAATGTGCTTGTTTTGAGAATAAATCCATCACTGTCCATATATAGCGCTGACCCCTGCTGACTGGGAGTTCGCCCACAAAGTCCATAGCAATCACCCTCCAAGGTTTTGATGGCTCTGCCACCTTTTGCAATAACCCCGTTGGCTTTTGTGTGGTTGCCTTACTTTGTGCACACGCATTACATTTGGATACATACATTTTGGTGTCACCCCTGATCCCGGGCCACCAACACTGACGTGCCAACATTTTCAGGGTTTTCGTCACTCCCCAGTGTCCTGCTCCCTTGTTGCCATGGCATCTAATCATCATTTTTTCCCTTAGGTTGCCTGGGATGTATAACTTCCTGTGCACAAATCCCAATCCATCCTTCCATTCCACCTTTTCCTTATTTCTTTCCAGCCACTCATCCTCCCTGCATGCTTGTCTTATCTCCTCCTCCCATCCCCCGTCCTTGCTCTCAACCCCCACCAGCCTTTGATTGCGCTCCGTTTGCGCTCGGGTTTGTACTGCCATGCCCCACTGCTGTTCTGAGAATATGCTCCCTTTTGGGCCTCGCCCCCTCCCTCCATCCTCCGGCATTCTCGACAACGTGTCTGCGACCACATTTTGTTTCCCCTTTTGGAAACGCAGCTTAAAATCAAATCTGCTGAAATACTGCCCCCATCTTATTTGCTTCGCTGACAATTGCCTGGGTGAAGTGAGGTATTGTAAGTTTTTATGGTCAGTCCACACTTCAAAGGGGATGCCGCTTCCTTCTAATAAGTGCCTCCATGTCTCTAGGGCCCTCACTACTGACAGAGCCTCCTTTTCCCACACCGGCCAGTTTCGTTCAGTTTCGCTGAACTTTTTTGAGATGAACCCGCATGGTTTCAACCTCCCTTCTGGGTCCCTTTGCATCAGGGCCGCCCCGTAAGCCCAATCTGATGCGTCACAATGGATCACGAACGGTTTGGTTAAATCGGGGTGGATTAATACTGGTTCTTCAGTGAATCTGCGTTTCAGTTCTTCAAAAGCCCTTTGGCACTCAGTTGACCAATCTAACTTTGCTCCCGGGGATCGTACCTTTACCGTTTCCCCCTTTCCCTTTGTCTTTAGCAGTTCAGTTAAGGGCACTGTTATCTGAGCAAATTCCTCTATGAAACCCCGGTAGAAATTTGCAAACCCGAGGAATGATTGCAACTGTTTGCGCGTTTGGGGAGGGCTCCACCCCCTGACATCCTCCACCTTTGCCGGATCCATTGCTATCCCTCCCTTGGAGATTCGGTATCCCAGGAAATCTATCTGCTCCCTATTGAACTCACATTTTGGCAGCTTTGCAAACAGTTTTGCCTCCCTCAATTTCTGGAGCACCTCTCTCACCAATTTGACATGAGATCGCCTATCCCGGGTAAATACAATTACATCGTCCACAAAGCAAAACACCCCGCGATACAATAATGGATGTAACACCTCATTAATCATTTGCATAAATGCTGATCCAGAGCCTTTTAAACCAAAGGGACAAACGGAGAATTCAAAATGGCCGAGCGCACAGGTGAACGCCGTTTTCCACCTGTCCTCGGGCCTTATACGCAGCTTATGATAAGCTTTGATCAAGTCAATTTTCGTGAACACCCTTGCTTCTGACAGTCTCGATAGCAAGTCCTTAGTCAGTGGCATGGGGTAGTTGTTGGTGGTGCTCACTGCGTTCAGCCCCCTATAGTCTACGCACAGTCTTAATGAGCCATCCTTTTTGTGCCTAAACAGCACTGGGGCCCCCAAGGGTGATTCGGAGGGCCTTATAAACCCTCGGGCCAAGTTTTTATCAATATATTTCCTCAGTTCCTCCATCTCCTTGACCGACATGGGGTATAATCTACTCCTGGGCAGCTTAGCGTCCTCATTGAGTTCAATTTTCACCTCGACCCTCCTAGGAGGGGGAAGCTGATCTGCTTCCTTTTCGTCAAATACATCCTCGAAGTCTCTGTACTCAGGGGGAATCTCCTGCACATTGCCTGCCGTGCCTTCCTCCCCCTTGCAACACTCCCCTCCTTCTTCGCTCTGGAATGTTATGCTGCCTTCCCTCCAATTGATCTGTGGGTTGGCTTCCTTTAACCATGGCATCCCCAGTATTATATTGTAAGTAGCCATAGGGGATACTACAAAGGTTATGCTTCCTTCCCAGCTCCCCACTTTACATCTCACTTCTCCCACTTCGAATCGCGCCGGGGCTCCAGCCGCCACTGATCCATCTAGCTGCGAGAATGCTATGGGGCTCTGCAAGGGGGTTTTCTCACATTTCAGTTCGTCTGCTAACTCTGGGGCCATAATGTTTCTTGAGCAGCCGCAATCCATGAGAGCTTTGCAGCTGGCCCACTTCCCCTCCCCTTCTAGCCTGATCGGGAATACTAGCATTCCTGGGCTGTGACTCACCAGATCTCCCACTGGGGCCCTAGAAGGGGGGCTCTCCTCCGCTCTCTTCCCTGCAGCCGGTTTGAACTTTGGGAAATGGGACTCTCCCCCTTTCCTTTGTCGGCATTCGGCAGCTCGATGGCCCAGGCGACCGCAGACATAACAGCCGCCCCTCTGCTCCTTGGGCCCCCCGGTTGGGGCTTTCCCGACCGTGCCTCTCTCCGTTCTCCGACTCTCCTCCTTTGCTCTCGTCTGCTGCGGCGCCGCTCCTTGATGCCTCTTGACCTGTGCCAAGGTCGTCTCGATGCGGCCGGCCAGCTCAATCCATCCACCTATCTCCTCCGGGTCGTCGCGATGAAGCGCCCAGGTCAAGATTTCCTTCCGCAGGCCCTCTTTGAAGATCTGGACTTTGGTGGTGTTGGACCACTCTGGGACCTTCTCCGCCCTCAACCGGAATTCCTCCACGTACTCAGATACGGAACGATGTCCTTGGGTTATCGTCTGCAGCTTTTCCCTCGCCCGGACCCTCTCGAGCGGATCCCTGAAGCGCGCCTCCATCGCAGCCAGGAATCGCCTCGTAGATCCCAAACATGGGTCGTGCCTGGCGTGGAGCTGGACATACCACTCCGCTGCTCCCCCTCTCAGTGCTGCGCCCACTGCTCGCACCCTGCTTGCCTCCGACCCGAAGGTAAGGGCGTTATCTTCTAGATATCCCCTCACCATAGTCAGGAAGTACGCAAGGTTCCCGGCTTCTCCGAATTCGATCCTCAGCTCCTCCCTTCTAGGTTGGTAGAGAAGGGGCTGCCTCTCCCGGTTCTCCGCTAGCGGTGGCCCCCCCTGGAGCCCTCGCTGCTCCGGGGGCAACTCCCGACGCCCTGTGCCGCGCCCGGCTCCGGCCGGGGGCACCAGGAACGTCTGCTGGGACGCCAGTCCCCGGGGTTGTTCCTCCTCCTCATCACTCTCCGCAGCGGCCCTCCAACTCGTCTGCGTCTTGGGACGTGCCCCGGGTCCCCGGTCACTCCTCTCCTCCGCGCTCCACATCGATTCCCCTCGGGGTGGTGGTTCCTCTAACAGGGGGGCCAGCCCCTCCATCACTTTTGACATCATCGCGAGGGTGGTCTCCATGGATGCCAACTTTTCCTCTAGGAAATCCAACCTCTGCGGGGAGGGAAAATCTAGCCCGCTGCTTTCTCTCGCTGCTGCCTCTGCCCCCTTCACTCGCCTCTGTGTGACTCCGTTGGGCTGGGCGTACGCAGTCGATGAAGCCAAGGCATTCACTCTCTCCAGCTCCTCTTCCGCATTCCCAAAAGGGGAGGCTGGTTCTCCCCCCTCCGTTGGATCTTCCTCCTGTTGCATAGGGGTACCTCACCACGGCCGTGGGATGGTACTGATGAATCCTGGCTTAATGTAAGCTCACAGCAGCCGCTCCCAGAAATGACACAGGACGCCAATCCGTGATCAAACAGGAAACTTTTACTACTGGATGCATATACACAATGAAAGCCAGGATTGGCATACAGACACAAGTCAACCCTTATATACCCTCCCCCACATTCGAATCCCCTCTTCCCGCCGACCAAAGATCCCGCTCAATGTTCCCCGCCAATTCACCAACTGCCCTTCCCAAGGCCACCAGCTGCAAACCCTTATCAGTCCTCCATGTCAGGAATCTGGTTTTTTGCGCCACCATCCAAGGCCAGGAAACCGAGTCCTGACATAAAAGTGCTTGGTAGAGAATCACTGTGGAATTAAAAACAGTCTGTAGTGCAAGTGGGTTGCAGAGTGGGGCTGCAATATATGGTCAATGAAGATTCATATAATGCAGATTTGACTGCATTGAAATGCATTTTACAGGGCCTCACCTAATCTGCTATATAATGCAGTTTGAAACTGTTATATGGTCAGTATAGACTCATATAATGCAGTTTGACTGTATTGAACTACATTATATGAGGCCCCACCTACACTGCAATATAATGCAGTTTGAAACTGTGTCATATGGTCATTATAGACTCAGGAGGCGCAATGGGTTAAACAGTTGTGCCGGTAGGACTGAATACCAGCAGGTCAGAGGTTTGAATCTGGGGAGAGTGCTGATGAGCTCCCTCTGTCAGCTCCAGCTCCCCATGAGGGGACATAAGAGAAGCCTCCCACAAGGATGGTAAAACATCAAAACATTTGGCCGTCCCCTGGACAACGTCCTTGCAGACGGCCAATTCTCTCACACCAGAAGTTACTTGCAGTTTCTCAAGTTGCTCCTGACACGAAAAAAATTATAGACTCATAAAATGCAATTTGACTGCACTGAACTACATTATATGAGGCCCCACGTACACTACTATATAATGCTGTTTGAAACTGTGTTACATAATAATAATAATCAACTTTATTTGTACCCGCCCACCATCTCCCCAAAGGGGACTCGGGGCGGCTAACAGGAGGCCAAGCCCAAAATTACAATACAGCAAAATAAAATACAAAGGAGCAAAAATACCATCAAAATAAACACATGAAATAACAAAATAAAATAAACAGTTTCAAAATAACATAATAGAGAAATAGAACACAGTGGGCGGGCCAAATGTACTAGGATTTGTACTTTGTATTTTATTAGGATAAAATTGATAAAACCCTGGATAAGGTAAGTGGTGGGAGAATGTGGTCATTACAGACTCACATAATGCAGTTTGACTGTACTGAACTACATTATATGAGGCCCCAGGTACACTACTATATAATGCAGTTTGAAACTGTTGTATGTTCAGTAAAGACCAGGCATGCACCAACTGATCAATACTGTCCCCCATGTTGTTTAACATCTACATGAAGTCGCTGGGGGAGATCATCCGGAGTTTCTGAGTGTGGTGTCACCTACGTCCAGCTCTATCACTCCTTCCCACCTGCTACTAAGGAGGCTGTCCAGGTCCTCAACCGGTGCTTGGTCGCTGTGATAGTCGAGATGAGGGCAAACAAATTGAAATTGAATCCAGACAAGACAGAGGTACTCCTGGTCAGTCGGAAGGCCGAATAGGGCATAGGGTTACAGCCTGTGTTGGATGGGGTTACACTCCCCCTCAAGATGCAGGTTCGCAGCTTGGGAGTGATCTTGGATTCATCACTGAGCCTGGAACCCCAGGTTTCGGTGGTGGCCAGGGGAGCTTTTGCACAGTTAAAGCTTGTGCGCCAGCTGCACCTGTACCTTAGGAAGTCTGATCTGGCAACAGTGGTCCACGCTCTTGTTACAACCCAAATAGATTACTGCAACACACTCTTCGCGGGGCTGCCTTTGAAGACTGTTTGGAAACTTCAACTAGTCCAACGGGCTACAGCCAGATTACTAACTGGAGCGAAATACAGGGAGCACACCACCCCCTTGTTATGTCAGCTCCAATGGCTGCCAATCCACTTCCAAACTCAATTCAAAGTGCTAGTTTTGACCTATAAAGCTCTATATGCTTCTGGCCCAGCTTACTTGTCCGAATGCATCTCCCTCTACGTCCCGCCTTGCAGTTTAAGATCACCTGGGGAGACCCTGCTCTCGCTCCCACCAGCGTCACAAATATATCTGGTGGTGATGAGAGATAGGGCTTTCTTGGCTGTAGCCCCCTGCCCATGGAACTCATTTCCCAACGAAGTAAGATTGGCTTCATCCCTCCTGTCTTTTAGGAAGAAATTGAAGTTGTAGTTCTTGGACCAGGCTTTTGGACAGCAGGCATAAATAATAATAAATGAATGAAGAGAGGGGCCATGAAGGCAGTTCCATCTTGCCTTCAGTGTCATCAGTTGGGAGCCCCCCACCTCCAGCATCAACTGCTGCTCTGAGATCAGATTGAAGAGAGGGGCCAGGAAGGAAGTTCCATCTTGTCTCCTGCACTGTGCTTATAATATAATACAATTTAATATAATACATTGTATATACATATAATATTGATAATGTTATAATGTAATACAATATACTACTACTAATAAAAATGATATTATAATTATGTATTTTATATTAAATGTAATATCACTAAGATGGATGGTATCCTTGAAGTAACTGGCTTGACCTTGAAGGAGCTGGGGGAGGTGACAGCCGACAGGGAGCTCTGGTGTGGGCTGGCCCATGAGGTCACCAAGAGTTGGAAGCGACTGAACAAATAAACAACAACAATATTACTAATAATATTACAATATACTGTTACAGTACAATTGTACTATATAATATTAATATTGTGATATGATAATAATAATAATAATAATAATATATTGTATTTACTTTTTACTTGTAAGCTGCTCTGAGTCCCCTTTGAGGTGAGAAGGGCAGCATATAAATGTCACAAATAAATAAATAGCACTTTGGATAGGGAATTCGACTGGAATGGTGATACAGCGGTTAATACTGTTTTTATTGTTTTAATTAATGTGCTATTTATTGTTTTAATTGTTGTTATATTGCTTTGTTATCTTTAATGGCATCAAATTGGTATAAAAACTGGAAATAAATAAATAAAGACCAGGCATGGACCAACTGAGGTTGAGGAGGAAAAGGAAAGGGCCTGAGGCTGTGAGGAATGGTGGGAGTTGAAGTCCAAAACACCTGGAGGGCCCGAGTTGGCCCAGGCCTGAGTTATGCGGGTGTGGGGGGAAGGAAACTTCATTGCGTTACTGTTAATGTTTATTGCTTATTTTCTGTTATGAGTTTATTTTTATTGTTTTGTATTGTAGGGGCAACAAAATCAGAATATTTCCCAAAAAGGCAGAAGCCCTCTTTCCAATAGGGTAAGGATGGACACCATGAAAGTTGAATTTTTTGAACTGCAAAAAACTATTTATTATTGCGTGGCCATAGCAATAACGACAAACAAGCATACAGGGATGCAATCAAAGGGTTTGTCGCAACCCCCAATGGGGCTGCAGAGCATTTATAGTACATGGAATATACATTTTCATTGGTTCCCAAAGACAAATTATTTCATTGCTCTAAGTTGGCTATGCAGTTGTTCATTTGTTGTTTATGATTTTGATTGATATTATAGCACACGTGGGATCCTAACAATGGCACAACTATAACATAACTATGGTCCATTGTTCTCTGACCATGACTGTATCTTATCTGTTAGTCTGTTGCAAACATGGCTTCAGAGTGACTGGGAAACTTGGGGGTTCTAACTACAGCTAGCTGGTTTTGTCCGGATATATTATTATCCTTGAATAGTAACTTCTTTGGAGCACTGATTTCTCAAACAATCAGCATTTTCTGTGAACATAGGCCTACTGCAGAAATAGGCAAATATGGCAGTAAATCATGACATGTGGGCATTGGGAAAATCTCTGAAAAATCCCTTTTTTAAAAAAACCATGTCCCCTCCAGTATTGCTTGTTGTTATTGTTTTTATTATTGATGTATTGTGGGCTCGGCCTCATGTAAGCCGCATCGAGTCCCTTGGGGAGATGGTAGCAGGGTATAAATAAAGTTTTATTATGATTATTATGATTATGATTATAAAGGAAAGGGCCTGAGGCTGTGAGGAATGGTGGGAGCCGAAGTCCAAAACACCTGGAGGGCCCAAGTTGGCCCAGGCCTGAGTTATGGGGCTGTGAGGGAAAAGAAAGGGCCTGAGGCTGTGAGGAATGGTGGGAGTTGAAGTCCAAAACACCTGGAGGGCCCAGGTTGGTCCATACTCGTATTAGACACTTTTGCCGCAGCACCCCAGCGCAAGAGCCTTGCATCACACGGAAAAGGCGCTCCATTGGCCACCACCTCAGGGAAAGAAGGCAAACAAGCCACTCGGGACGCGATGTATTGGCGTCACGGCAAGCCAACCGAACCGCGCGACCAATAGAACCTGCGTAGGAAGGAAAAAGGGGCGGGGCCTGCGATCACGTGAGGCCGTCCCCGGCCGAAGTGGTCAGCGGCTGCGAGCGGGAGCGTCACGTGACTGTTGCCTACGCGCGCTGGGGCCGGGTGCAGATGGCGGACGCCGAGGCTGACGCGGCCCTGCGGCCGGAGACGCAGCGCTTGGCCGCGGGCCTCCGTTCCCGGCTGGGGCAACTGCAGGCCGAGCTGGGAGAGCGGCGAGCGAACGGGGCCTCCTCCTCCTCCTCGGAGGCTTACTGTCGGGAGTTCTGCCAGGTGAGGAAAGGAGGGAGGGGAAGCTGGGCCGCGGCGGAGGCGCTTCCGGGCGGGCGGCTAGCTCCATGTGGCGCGTTTCGGCGAGGCCTAGCAGGCGCCTTAATTCGGATGGGGACGGCCCCTCGACCCCACCTCCTCGGCGCCAAGCAACGGCCTTTCGCTGAGGAGGCGGGGCCGAAGGGTTGTTCCCGCGCCAATACGCCTCTGTCCCCACCGAAGTTTGTGTTGTTGGGCCACCAATCCATGCCCTGCCTCTAGTTGGTGTCTTCCTCGATGCCTTCGTCCGTTGGGAAGGCTTTGTGAAAAAGCCCCTTGTCTCCTTGATTATTTTGTGTAGTTCTTTTGTGAAGCATCATTTTGTCTGCAACGCTGCTTCCTTAACTGTGGCGACACTTTGAAGTTTTCTGAACGCCACCTAGTGGCTGATATAGAGTTTTACACCCTTCTGTTTGGACTTTGTGGTGCTTTGTTTTGGGGGGAGTTTGTGTGTGTCAGGAGCGACTTGAGAAACTAAGACGCTTATGGTGTGAGAGAATTACTGTTTGCGAGGAAGTTGGTACTTGAGAAACTGCAAGTTTCTTCTGGTGTGAGGGAATTTATTATTTACAGTATTGATTTACAGTATTTATATTTCGCCCTTCTCACCCTGCAGGGGACTCAGGGCGGATTAAAATTACCAAATTACCTGTCCGAACACATCTCTCCCTATGAACCATCGCGGAGATTAAGATCCTCCGGGGAAGCCCTACTTTCCGTCCCGCCATTGTCACAGGCATGATTGATGGGGATGACACAGGGCCTTTTTGGTGATTGCTCCCCGACTATGGAACTCCCTTCCTGGTGAGATCAGGTGGGCCCCCTCTCTCCTGTCCTTTAGAAGGATGGTAAAAACTTGGCTGTGGGACCAAGCTTTCGGGACAGGGCAAAAAAAGCAGCTATAGGAAAGGTTACCAGGTCAATTAGATTTGAACTGCATGGATGAACTGCATGGATGAACTAGGACGGTTTAAAATAGTGTGTTTCAATATTTTGATAAATGTTTTTAATGTTTATGTATGTATATAAGAATTTGTGTCCCGGCATTGAATGTTTGCTGTATATATGCTGTGCTCCGCCCTGAGTCCCCAGGGTGAGAAGGGCGGAATATAAATAAATAAATAAATAATATACATGGCAAAGATTCAATGCCATAGGCATACAACATCTATAGACAGACACACAGAAGCCATTAACATTCCAGCTTCATGAGGGTATTCTGGCCACCAGGGGAGCTGTCGCTTCACATGTATTTGTGACACAGATGGCGTATTTCCTCAATCTTTGCATGCTTGCTGGAGATTTTTATGGCGTCGTAAATTAGTTAAATTAGCCTCCCTGCATAAGCGGTACCTAAATTGGCAGATGCAACTGTCTTTCAGGCTGCAAAGGTTGACAGCGAGCTACAATGGTCGGAAGCTCACTCCAACGCGGGCTGGCTTTGAACTCATGACCTTTCAGTCAGTAGTGATCTGATGCAGCTGACTCCCAGCCAGCTGCGCCAGTCTTGGTGCTGTTGCAAAGATGAATTGGCTGACTGTAAGGATATTGGGACTTGAGAAACTGCAGGTCGCTTCTGGTGTGAGAATTGGCAGTCTGCAAGGATGTTGGGACTTGGGAATCTGCAAGTTGCTTCTCGTATGAGAGAATTGGGTGTCTGCAAGGATGTTGGGACTTGAAGAACTGCAAGCCGCTTCTGGTGTGAGAGAATTGGCTGTCTACAAGGATGTTGGGACTTAAGGAACTGCAAGTCGCTTCTGGTGTGAGAGAATTGGCCATCCAGAAAGATGTTTTTTTTTTGTTTTTTGCAACATTTATATCCCATCCGTCTCAACCTCCGAGGGGGGACTCAGGGTGGCTTACAACTGGCAATAACTAAATGCCAATAAATAAACATTCACAGGGTTTTTTTTTGTCATGTCAGGAGCGGCTTGCAAGTCTCTTCTGGTGTGGGAGAATTGGCCGTCTGCAAGAACGTTGCCCAGGGGATGCCTGGATGATTTTGATGTTTTTATCATTCTTTTGGGAGGCTTCTCTCATGTCCCCGCATGAAGAGCTGGAGCTGATAGAGGGAGCTCATCCACCTCTCCCTGGATTCAAACCTGCGACCTGTCGGTCTTCAGTCCTGCCGGCACAGGGGTTTAACCCATTGCACCACCGGGGGCTCCAACATTCACAGTACAGACAGTTAACATCAAGTAAACCCACAAGATTATAAAAATACATTAAAATTTTTACTATTAAAGTATTCAAACTGAACCAAGCCTAAGTCCCCCAATCCAAATTGTAATCCAGAGTTCCGATCCAGGGTCTATTCATTGACAGTTCTCATAAGTCATTGCACTTGCTGCTCGAATGCTTGGCCCCAAAGTCAAGATTTAAGCATTTTTCTAAAGGAGAGGAGAGAGGTCGGCCTGATTTCAATGGGGAGTGCATTCCATAGACGGAGTGGCCACCACCAAGAAAGTCCTGTCTCTCGTCCCCACCAATCATGCTTGCGAGGGTGGCAGGATCAAGAGCAGGCCTCCCCTGATGATTGTAAACTCTGAGGTGGGAGGGAGATATGTTGGGACTTGAGAAACTCCAGGTCACTCTGGTGTGAGAAAATTGGCTGCAAGGAAATTGCCTAGGGATGTTTTCACATTTTACCACATTTTCTCTCATGTCCCCGCATGGGGAGCCGGAGCTGACAGAGGAAGCTCAACCCGCTCTCCCTGGATTTGAACTGCTGACCTGTAGGTCAGCAGTCCAGCCAGCACAAGGCTTTATGCCATTGTGCTATGCAGACTGTTTTGTTGCTTTGTTGTTCTTATTGGTTTGGTAACTGTACAGTGACAGGAAGGTGCTCCAAAGGGTCACTGCTGCTGCACAGAGAATCATTAGCTGTCTTTCATCTCTTTGGAAGAACTTTATAAGTCTCACAGCCTTAAGAAAGCTCAGAGCATTCTTAAGGACCCATCTCATCTGTCATAGTCTTTTTTTTTTAAATTATTAACATCTAGCAGATGATACAGGATGACAGAGAAAAGAACAAACAGGTTAAGATCTTCTGGGGAGGCCCTGCTCTCGGTCCCACCTCTGTCACAAGTTCAGTTGATAGGGACGACTGACAAGGCCTAAGTGGTGGCTCCTTGGCCCTCTCACCAGAGAGATTAGATCAGCGCCCCCCCCCCCCCTCCCCGACTTTTAGAAAGAAAACAAAGACATGGTTGTGATATCGAACATTTGGCCAGTAAAATAATTCAGTGCAAAGAATAATTAGGAAATATGTGCAGTTACAATCGGAATGGCTACAGTGTATGATTTTTGGATCATGTAATTTTAATATTTATACTAGGATGTTTTTAATGCTTTGTTTTAATGATTAAATGTTGTTTATGTCTTATGTTCAATAGTTTCAATGATTTTAATTTATAGTGATATGTTATTTAGTCATTACAATTTTTTTCTATATGTATATGGTATATGTATATGTATATGTATATGGCTGGTCCATGAGGTCACGAAGAGTCGGAGACGACTGAACGAATGAACAACAACAAATATGGCATTGAATTTTTGCCATTAATATGTTGTTTATTTATAGCACCAGAAGCGAAACAAAGGTACAGTTGTAATGTATTTTAAAAATACAGACTTTTAAAAACTTGGCATGATACTAAATGCTCTTTGACCAGTAGCTGTCCACTTGGAGTGCCTCTGGTGTTGCTATAAGAAGGTCCTCCATTGTGCATGCGGCAGGGCTCTAACTGCTTTGTAATAGGTAGTCTGTTGTTTGCTCTTCTCCACACTCACATTTGATGGCTTCCACTTTGTGGCTCTGTTTCTTAAGATTGGCTCTGCATCTTGTGGTGCCAGAGCACAGTCTGTTCAGCACCGTCCAAGCACCGTCCAAGTCGCCCAGTCTTCTGTGCACCCAGGAGGGAGTCTATCATTTGGTATCAGCTATGGCTTGAGGTTCTGGGTTTTAGCCTGCCACTCTTGGACTCTTGTTTTCTGAGGTGTTCCTGCAAGTATCTCTGTAGATCTTAGAAAACTATTTCTTGCTTTAAGGCATTGGCGTGGTGACTGATATCCGAAAAGGGGATGGGCCGGAGATGTCACAGCCTTGGTCCTTTCATTATTGGCTGCTACTTCCTGGCGGATGTCATGTGGTGCAGTACCTGCTAAACAGTATAATTTCTCCAGTGGTGTAGGATGTAGACATCCTGTGATAATGCAGCATGTCTAATTAAAAGCAACATCCACTGTTTTAGCGCGGTGAGATTCGAAGTGTAATTTCAGCCAAGTGGATAGGATGGGAAGGTTTAACACCCCATAATGTTTGTTTTACTATCGGTACCACTATTCAGAAGATTTTGCCTCACTTCCTGTCTCTGTGATAATTGGATTTTGAAAAATTTGACTTATCGTGGAAACGAGGTTGGTGATGGAGCTTTTAGGGGTGACATCTTTCACACCCCTGTTTGTGTAGTAAACAAAGTGATATTCATCACTCGGGGACTGCCTGTATTTATTTATATCCCACCTATCTCCCCATAGGGAGTCGAAGTGGCTAACATTAACATGATGCAAACCACTATGATTTAAAACAAGGTAAAAACAAACATTTAAAAACAATGAAATACTTGTGCCATGGCTACAAAGTTAAAATAATGTTAAAATAAATGAATTGCAAGTAACATCTCATTAAAAGTGAAACATCTAACATAGGGGTTCCCAAACTAAGCCCCGTGGGCTGGATGTGGTCCTCCAAGATCATGTACTCGGCCCCCACCTTAAACTTTAGACTGAGGGTCACCCTAAGTTTGAAACGACTTGAAGGCACACAACAACAACAACAACAATCCTAATTAACTCGACTGTCTCATCAGCCAAAAGCAGGCCTACACTTCCCATTGAAATACTGGCAGGTTTGTTTTGGTTATAATTATTTTTTGTTTAAAATATTGTATTGTTCTTTCAATTTTTTTTGCACTATCCCTAAAATACGTGCAGTGTGCATATTTGTTTGTGTGTTTTTCAAACTATAGTTTTCCCCTTCCTCAACAGTTTGAGGCACTGAACCACCTGTTTTCTGCTTTAAAAGTTTGAGGACCCCTGATCTAATTCAACATTCCACTCACACCATACCCAGTAGAGTACCTCATATCTGATGGCAAATAAATGTTTTCATCTGCTTGCAAAAGGCAAACAATCCTGGTCTCTCTTGGAAGGAAGTTCCAAAGTCTAGGAGCAGCCACCAAAAAGGGCTTCTCCCTTGTCCCACCAAACATGTTTGAGGGGGTGGTCAGACAAAGAGAAGGCCCTCACCAGATGATGGTAGGTTTCTAACAGGTTCTTAGAGATTTTTTTTTTTGTCGTGTCAGGAGCGTCCTGTTGTGAGAGAATTGGCCATCTGCAAGGACGTTGCCCAGGGGACACCCAGATAATTTTGATGTTTTATCATCCTTGTGGGAGGCTTCTCTCATGTCCCCGCATGAGGAGCTGGAGCTGATAGAGGGAGCTCATCCACCTCTCTCCGGATTCGAACCTGCGACCTGTCGGTCTTCAGTCCTGCTGGCACAGGGCTTTAACCCACTGCGCCATCGGGGGTTCTGTTCTTAGAGATAGCGATGGTCCTTCAAATAACCTGGGCCTTAGCGGTATGTTTACAATGAATTTTGCAGAAGTTGCTTCAGGTGTACTTCATGAAATGGAAAATCAGCCTGTTAGCAAGCCTTTCCAATTCAGATTTGTTATCATTAAATGCTTGGTTTTTATATCTGTTTTATTTATCGATATTCTCTGGGTCATGAAAACATTTCTCAGACCAAAAGTGAAAGCAAAACTTAAAAAAGTTTAAGAAGTCCTGGTCTACAACTATTGCATTTTTTTAGATGATAGTTGAGATCTTTGTTTTATTAATTTTAATAAGTTTTTTAATTTTTTAAAATTTCATAATAAAAACATTTAACAAGATACAATTGCATTGCTACATTGACAAATGTTTTAATTGTAGGCACTATTTATATTGTGATGTGTTAAATGAGAAACTTCTGAATCTTTGTGAAATAATAAATCATATACCATATTTTTTAAAATAAAAAATGAAATATTTTCATGCTATGTGCCTATACATTTAGTTATTCCAAATTATGTATGTGTGTATCTTTTATAAAGTGTTGATTAACCTGTGGTTTGCTAGCCAAACTGAATTACTGTGTCATAAAATAATTAAAATCTAAAACGTGTGTCACTAACATGGAATATTTGGAAAGCTCTGGTGTAGATGTATTCTGTCATGATTACCATGTTTATATTAGATTTTGTGTTTGCAAGCGTCCTTGTAATATTAACATATTTCTTTGATTCCAATACACCATTGATTGCAAGATACATACTAATTTGTCTTACAATTTAAGAATGACAGTATGTTACCATTTCATTACAAAAATGTATGTTGACAACGTCAAAGCCATTTTTTTTTGTAATGTGGGACTCTTCAAACATAACCATTTTGTTCGGGTGGTTTTGTTTAAAAAGGGGGTAGTATTTTTTTCTTTTACTGAAATGGTTATCCATATTTGTGTATTGTGCTGAAAATGTCAACAGTATATTGACTTTGATATGAAATCTGTGTAGATGGTTACAATTACTATATATATTCCACCTTCCTCTCTTAAATGGGACTCAAGGTATCTAGTGTACTGAATATTTTTAGATAAATGCACTTGTTTGTGACAGAGATTGTAACATGAAAGTGATCTGGAGATGTGGCATTAACTATGGGCTTAATGCACTGAAGTCAGATAAGAGGCTTCTGGGATAGGTTACCAGTGATAGCAAAATTGTGAAACATCAATTCAGTTATGCTCACTGCACATTTTTGATCTAATTCTTTAGGTCATTGATAAAAAACTGGACCAAAGCTACTACTCTGTGGCATTGCACTGGTCACTTCTCTCCAGAAGCTTTATCTATCAAGCTTATAACTCTATCAAACAAGAGAGGGAGATAGAAACTTAGTCTGGCATGGTTGTTTTTGAGAAACCCATGTTGACTGCTTTATGATCGGCTCAAAAGTATATTCTGGTATTGGTGATAGGCTGACTGGGTGGTAATGGTTTGCACCCTTTTTTCCGAAGATGGTGACATTTTGCCTTCAAAGATCATAGAATTCAAGAATAATACAGTTGGAAGAGACCACATGGGCCATCTAATACAACCCCCTGCCATGCAGGGAAAGCACAATCAAAGCACCCCTGTCATGTCTATCCAGCCTCTGTTTAAAAGCCTCCAAAGGAGAAGTTTCCACCACACTCTGAGGCAGAGTTCCACTGTTCAACAGCTGTTGCAATCAGGAAGTTCTTCTTGATGTTCAGATGGAATCTCCTTTCCTGAAATTTGAACCCATTGCTCAGATTCCTGGTGTGCAGGTCGCAGAAAATTAGCTTTAATTATAACAGATGATTACCAAAAGTTCTGCAATCATTCTGTTATCTCTTTAAATGTTTTGGATGTAATACATCTGGTAGTGGAGACTTGAATTCATTTAGATTAGTGTGATATTCCTGTATATGTTCCATGCTGCATTTCCCTACTGCATCAACTGCTTCATTTCCCCCAGGTGAAGCACTGTTCACCTTTTGGGAAAGCACCAATGCAAGCTTTTGTTACTTTGTTTCTTCTTTGTACTGTCCGTGAAATGCGCACATATGGGTTTATTCCCGCGCATGCGCAGCAAATTCAGACATTTTAAGCTCATTAAAGAATTTCAGCTAAGATCCGCCCATCCTCCCAGTCATATAAAAGGCTCCATGGGCGGAGCTACCTTAGTTCCTCTTTCCACGCCAGCAGCAAAGACACGGACATCGCTCTCTCTCAATTTATTGACTGTTTTATTGACCTCGGACTTCCTAGACTACTCTCCATTCTCCAATCCCTGACTCGGAATCCAGATAAGGCTATGGCTTCTTCTTCTTCCTTTTTTAAAAAATGCTCCGCTTGCGGAGCCAATCTCCCTGAGGCAGATAAACACTCTAAATGCCTCCTATGCTTGGGCGAATCACACAACCGACAAACGTGCGAGATCTGCAGGGCCTTTACCACCAGAGCCCAAAAAAGCAGAGATTCACGCCTAAAAGAAATGCGCACATATGGGTTTATTCCCGCGCATGTGTAGCAAATTCAGACATTTTAAACTCATTAAAGAATTTCAGCTAAGATCTGCCCATCCTCCTCCATGGGCGGAGCTACCTTAGTTCCTCTTTCCACGCCAGCAGCAAAGACACGGACATCGCTCTCTCTCAATTTATTGACTCTGTTTTATTGACCTCGGACTTCCTAGACTACTCTCCATTCTCCAATCCCTGACTCGGAATCCAGATAAGGCTATGGCTTCTTCTTCTTCCTTTTTTTAAAAATGCTCCGCTTGCGGAGCCAATCTCCCTGAGGCAGATAAACACTCTAAATGCCTCCTATGCTTGGGTTAATCACACAACCGACAAACGTGCGAGATCTGCAGGGCCTTTACCACCAGAGCCCAAAAAAGCAGAGATTCACGCCTAAAAGCTCGCCTTTATGAGCAGGCTTTAGCACCAGATGATCCCCGTCCTCCCCAGCCCGGGGATCAGTCCCTCCTTCCTCAACAGGAGGCCCAGCCTGCCCAAACACCTCCCACCCAGGAGGAAAATACTCATGCCGCAGTTTCTCTCCCAGCTGCAGAACCGCTGCAAAAGAAATCAAAATCTTCAAAACAGCCTTCTCAGCGCCCAAAACAAAAATCTAAGGACAAATAGGATAAAACTCTGGGACGGCAACTCACTGGCAATCAGCCCTTGAGCCCTCCCACATTAGAGCCCTCGGCTCAGCCGCTCCAGCTGCTCCAAACGGGGCGAGATCAACCCTCTCTTTTCCTGGAGATTGAAAATCCCCCTCAACTCCTCCCCTTTGAACTTCTTTCCTCCCAGCTCGGTACCGACCACGAGGCTGCAACTGCCCTCCTTGATTCGCCTCCCTCCCTCCCTCCAGCACAACTTCCTCCTCCTCAACTCCCCCCTCACTCCCCGGTACCAGTAAACAACTCTGAGCCTCCTACTCCACCACGTGGCAGGCGCTCACGGCGCCGGAGGCGATCTCCTTCCTCCTCCCGGTCCTGATCCAGATCCAGGAGCCCCTCGCACTCCTCCTCGAGGCATCCAGGTCGCTATCCTGACCCACGGTTTCCTTACCCTTGTGACTATCCCTACCCCTTTCCCTTCTACCTGGGATTTTACCCTCCAGGAGAAACCTTTCGTCCTCCTCCTCCCCATGCTCCTTCATCCTCTCGCCCGCCCCCTTCAGCCTCCATAGCAGCCCCTCCTCCTACTGCTTCCTCTCCTCCACACACAGCCATCCCTCCTTCGGCCCCCGCCTTGGAAGACCCCCTCCCTGAGGACAAAACTATTGATCTGGACTCATCCACTGACTCTCCACCTTCCGTCCCCCCCCCCCCCCCGACCCAGAGATAACACCAGAAGATTTTAAAAACTTCTCAGCCCTTTTGATCAGGCTATCAAGGGCTCTTAACATTATACCCTCTGAATCCACTGATGTGGTTCAAGATCCATATTTCACATCAGCTGAACAACAACAGCCTCAAACATCTACCTCCCTTCTTACCATTCCCTATCTCTTGAAGCTACTAAAGACTACAGGCATAGCCCCACATCTGGTTCCAGCCACCCCCAGAAGGGCAGAAAACTTATATCGCATTGACCTTTCCTCTGCACCTTGGCTTTCAAAGCTGCCCAAAGCAAACTCTATTGTCACTAATGCTCAACCAAAGCCAGTCCAAAGAAACCAATCAGCCCCTTCTGACAAAGAAGGGAGGAAACTTGATGCTATGGCAAAGAAATTCTATTCCTCTGCATGCCTCTTTGCTCGTATCGCGCATTATGGCGTTTACTTGAGCGTTTACCAAACTTTCCTCTGGAATAAACTTGGCCCTTACCTTGACTTACTGCCACAAGCTGACCAAGCAATGGCAAAAGCATTTAGACAAGAGGCACTTCTTTTATCCACTGTCCAGAAATAGCTGGCTAAAAATACTGCTGACTCTTCAGGCAAACTCATAGCAGGAGCGGTCACTCTGAGACACCATGCCTGGCTCAGATCCTCTACTCTCTCAACCTCACAACGCTCATTAATTGAAGACCTACCTATGGATGAGACCGGCCTCTTTAATCCGGAGACCGATTCTCAACTAGAACATTCTCACAAAATAAACCAGACTGTCAATAAATATGGCAACCAACCATACCAACCTTACAACCGCCAGAGATGGGGAACATACTACCACTATCCTCAACATCGGGGCCACTACAATCCCTCTTCATACAGAGGCAAACAACGCCCTCAATTCCCCACTACAGGATCCGAGAGACCTCCTCTCTTTAACGGTCAGTACCAGGGCTCCAAACCACCTGACAACAAGAAACGGTGCTTTTAGCGCTACCCCGTCCCCCACATACCAACCATTACCTGACCCTCACCATTTTTTATTTTGACAGGCTTCATTTTTTCTTACCACAATGGCAGGCCATAACTACCGACACCTGGGTCCTCGATATCATAGACAGAGGCTACGCCATAGGGTTTGACACCCTCCCTCCACCAGAGAGGGTTGTCCTGACCCAATCATCCACCCTATGGGATGAGGCCCAGTCTCTCCTATTCAAAGGAGCTATATCCCCCACCCCTCCTCATCACCTACATTCATGCTTTTTTTCCAAGTACTTCCTTGTGGACAAGCGAGATGGTGGCCTCCGCCCCATTCTCGACCTCTGTGATGTCAACTACTTTATCAAACCACATAAATTCCGTATGGTCACTTTACCTAACATCCTTCCCTTCATTGGGAAAGGCGCCTGGCTGGCCATCATTGACCTCCGGGACGCCTACTTCCATATCTCAATTAGGGAATCTCATCGTAGATACCTCACCTTCACCATAGACAACCACTCCTTTTCCTTTAATTCGCTCCCTTTCGGCCGCTTCTAGGGTGTTTACAAAATGTATGGCGGTAGTTGCCTCCCACCTCCGCCAACGTGATATTACCGTTTTTCCATATTTAGATGACTGGTTACTGGCCACAAAATCCCGTAATCAGGTGTCTTCTGACATCCATTATACTTTGTCTCTTTTACAGAATCTCGGCCTGCTGGTCAACCACGACAAGTCGCACCTGGAACCAACCCAAAACATACAGTTTATTGGAGCCATCATAGACACCATCACACAAAGGGCTTACCTTCCAGAAGATCGATTCCTCAAACTCAGAGACTCCATCATCAACCTCCAGTTACAGGGCCGCTGCTCTGCCTGGTCTATCCAGTCCCTCCTTGGCCATATGTCTTCCACCACCAATGTCACCCCATTTGCGCGCCTCCGCCTTCATCCCCTTCAGTCATGGTTCCTCTCAGTGTTCGACCCCACTCACGACAAACAATCCATGACCCTCCACCCCCCCTACAATACTCCAATCCCTGTCATGGTGGACAAAGGAGTCCAATGTATGTTCGGGGCTACCTTTCATAAGCCCTCACCCATCACTCTCCCTGACAACAGACGCCTCCTCCCTGGGATGGGGTGCTCACCTTCAGGGTGTCATGATCAGCGGATGCTGGTCCCCTCAGGAACAACAAAACCACATCAATGCCCTAGAACTAGCAGTCGAGAAAGCTCTTCGAGCATTCTCGAACCTAGTCTCCAATCAAACATTACAAATACTAACAGACAACACAACTGTCAAATATTACATAAACAAACAAGGAGGAACTCACTCCAAAACTCTCCTCTCCATCGCCACCCAAATTTGGGAATGGTGTATCCTCCACAACACATATCTCATAACAATTCATCTCCCCGGAGAGGAGAACACCCTAGCAGATTTTCTGAGCAGGACGCCATCCAACAATCACGAATGGCGTCTGAACCCCAAACACTTCCACTCACTAACACTGCAGTGGGGCACTCCACAGATAGACATCTTCGCATCCCCAACAAACACCCACTGCACTCTCTACTGCGCAAGCCTCCGCCCTTGCGCATTCCCAGGCTGCTTAGGAGACGCCTTCCTTTTTCAGTGGTCGCGGGGCCTTCTGTACGCCTTCCCCCCCTTGCCCTCCTCACCAGGGTTGTAGCGAAACTCATTTCAGACAACTCGAACTGCATTCTCATCGCCCCGTGGTGGCCACGCCAGCCGTGGTTGACCCCTCTCCTTCAGGCGTCACAGGGGACCTTCCTTCGCCTTCCACCAGAATCCGATCTCCTCTCACTCCAAGACGGTCTGATCCACCATCCAGACCTCTCCTGCCTTCAATTGACGGCATGGATGATCACACCATGTCCCACCTCTCCGAGTCAGTCCGACTCATAATTCAGGCAGCCTAAAAGTCGTCTACCAAAAAATCCTATACGTACAAATGGAACATGTTCCAAAAATTCCTACAACCTTTGGGACATCAACCTACTTCAGCCCCTGTGTCCCTTGTGTTGGATTTCTTAGTTCATCTATCCAATAAGGGCTATACCCTTTCCTCTATCAAATGCTACCTTGCGGCACTCTCCTGGTACAAAAGAAAATCAGGTCAACTATCCCAAGACCCTCTAATTCGGCTTTTTCTCAAAGGATATAAAAATATCCATCCACCTGTAGCCCTGCCTCTCCCGGCCTGGAGCCTAGAGCTCGTCCTCTCCCAACTTTCGAAACTCCTCTTTGAACCCATGCCAACTATCAACATCTCTCATCTTTCATGGAAAACTGCCTTCCTCGTTGCAGTTACCTCGGCACGACGTGCCAGTGAGTTAACGGCTCTTCGTTCTGACCCCCCTTTCATCCGCTTCCATGAGGACAAAGTTGTCCTACTCACAGACGTCACCTTCCTTCCTAAGGTCGTGTCCCATTTCCATATGTGCCAAGATATTGTTCTACCAGCCTTCTTCCCAAAACCCTCATCCCCCCTCGAAGTTGCCCTTCATTCCCTAGATGTTAAAAGGGCCCTCTCCTTCTACTTACATAGAACGGCCCCTCACAGAAAATCTCCTAAATTGTTTCTCAAATATAGAAAGGACGTTCTGGGCCTCCCAGTGACTTCCCAACGGCTTGCTTCATAGATAGTATCTACAATCCAGTTAGCCTATCAGTTGGCAGGTAAACCTCCCCCTCCAGGAATTAAGGCCCACTCTACAAGGGCAGTTTCTGCTTCTCAAGCCATTTTAAGGGGAGTTTCTGTTGAAGACATTTGCAAAGCAGCAACATGGTTGATGCCATCTACGTTCGCTGCCCACTACAAGCTGGACATCCTCGCCAAGAAAGATGCATCATTTGGCAGAGCCGTCCTCTTCACCTGCGTGGCATGACCCACCTCCAGGTACATAGCTTGTTAAGTCACCCATATGTGCACATTTCACAGACAGTACAAAGAAGAAACATGGGTTGCTTACCTGTAAACGTGTTTCTTCGAGTATACTGTCTGTGAAATTCGCACGAACCTGCCCGTCCTCCCCTCTAAAGTCATGCCTAGTGATTCGCTGCTGCCGGCGGCGAGGAACTAAGGTAGCTCCGCCCATGGAGCCTTTTATATGACTGGGAGGATGGGCGGATCTTAGCTGAAATTCTTTAATGAGCTTAAAATGTCCGAATTTGCTGCGCATGCGCGGGGATAAACCCATATGTGCGAATTTCACAGACAGTATACTCGAAGAAACACGTTTACAGGTAAGCAACCCATGTTTACTATACATGTAATTCAAATCTATATAAATAAAAATGTAATGTTTGTATGTGCTGCCATCAGAACTCAAAAACCACTGGGGGAATTTACACCAAATTTGGACACAAGACACCTAACAGTCCAATATATGTCCTCCACTCAACCCTCCCCCCCAAAGAAACAGCAGAAACCCCAAAATCCACACAAGGGAAGAGCAGCCATTACAGCACTGAGAACCAAGCGCATGCACACGCATGGCCATACAAATAGAACTGGCACAGCGAGTGGCACCCAGCTCCCTCCTTCACCGTGGCCAGATGCGGCTTGCGCGGCGTGGCCAGGCCTCGTGCAAAGCCCCTCGCCGCTTGCGTCAGTGGTGTTTCTCTCTCTTCCCCCAGAGCAGCTTCGGCCGGGGTTGCACTAGGCCAGGCTCCTCCTTCCTTCCTTCCCCTTCCCCCTTTCTCTCCTCTTCCCCTTCCTTCCTTCCCTCCCTTCCCCCTTCCCCTCCCTCCTTCCCTCCCTCCCTCTCCTTCCTTCCTTCCTTCCCTCCCATGTCGGAGGGGGAAGCCTCCCGGGAAGCCACCAGGGAAACCAGCGTTGCCTGGCCACGCCCACCTGGTGCCGCCTCCGCCGCCAATAACGCACACTCTCTTCGCCATCAGGGATCTTCTGCTGCACTCTCTCCGCCCCGCGGCCACGAGGCGCCTCCTGCTCCATTCCAGCATAGAACGAGCGATGGGCGCCGCTCTGAAACGGTTTGGCCCGTTCTGAACCCCTATCGTTGATGGGGTTCGGAATGCTCTGTGATTGTAAGTGAACTACAAATCCCAGCAACTGCAACTCCCAAATATCAAGATCCTATTTTCCCCATACTCCACCAGTGTTCACATTTGGGCATATGGAATATTCGTGCCAAGTCCAGATCCAACATTGTTTGGCCCACAGTGATCTTTGGATGTAGGTGAACTACAACTCTTAAAACCAAAGGACACTGCCCACCAAACCCTTCGAGTATTTTCTGTTGGTCATGGGAGAACTGTGTGCCCAGTTTGGTTCAATTCCATTGTTGGTGTGGTTCAGAATGTTCTTTGATTATGAATCAACTATAAATCCCAGCAACTATAACTCCCAAATGACAAAATCAATTTTTTTAGTGAAGGACATACATTGTCCTTCCCAGAAACGAACATTACATTTTTATTTATATAGATTTGTTTCCTATATTTATACCTTCCCTTCTCCCCCTGAAAGGGGACTCATGCATACATATTGTAAAGGAGGGTAAAACTACTGCCACCTAATCTATGAGGAAAGCCGGGCAATGATCAATATCAGCTTATGAGCTGGTTTATAAAGGGACTATTATTTATAGAAGTATTGATAGCTTAGCGTTTATTGTCCCTGGCTTGACTTTACTTCTTATGCAGGCTGTTTGACTTAAGAGAAACTGTATCAGGCCAGGCTTGAGGAAAACAGTAACAATTTTATTGGAACAAGCAAGGTATAACAGATTTGATTGTTTCTTCACAAGAGGCACGAATCTTGACTGGTTACATTAGTAAGGTTTCATGAGTAACCTCAGGCACAGACTTCAAGAGGTTTCTATACGCAGATGTATTTTTCCTGGACAACTGTCCCAACAAAACAAGTAAGCCAAAAGGCCTATTCAACAGAATTGGCTCCCAGCCAAACCTTGATTCTTAACCCAGAATCAATAACCTCCTGTAGTTTTATCACTACCAGGTCCTTTCCTGTAACCCCTCTGGTCACAAATAAACTCCCTGTTTCTCCCACTAGAGAAACCAGTCCTTCCCTGTAGCTCACCGGCTTACAACTGCCACTTTCAAAAAGCTGCGCCATGAAGTGATAGTTGGCTCCGCCCCCGTTGCTATGGCAATTCAGCTCAAGCCACCAGCCACCATCTCTAACAAAATATAATCCTACATACTTACCATTTATTAACTATTGTTTAAACACATAACCATTAAATAAATACTTACTTACTTAGGCGATCCCTCGTTGGACGAGTAAGATGGTCTTCCATTATGGATTTCCTTGTGGGTCCGTATGTGGCTATGGAGCCCTATTCTTGCTCTGCATCTTCTTCCGCAGTGAGGGCATTGGTTTCCAGGTAGAAGGCGGACCCGGTTGGGGTTGGCTTGACGCGCCTTCCTCCTGGCACGTTTCTCTCTTTCACCCTCCACTCGTGCCTCCTCAAATTCTGCAGCACTGCTGGTCACAGGTGTCCTCCAGCTGGAGCACTCAAGGGCCAGGGCTTCCCAGTTCTCAGTGTCTATGCCAGAGTTTTTAAGGTTGGCTTTGAGCCCATCTTTAAATCTCTTTTCCTGTCCACCAAAGTTCCATTTTCCGTTCGGAGTAGAGCAACTGCTTTGGGAGACGGTGGTCAGGCATCCGGACAACGTGGCCGGCCCAGCGGAGTTGATGTTGGAGGACCATCGCTTCAATGCTGGTGGTCTTTGCTTCTTCCAGCACACTGACGTTTGTCCGCTTGTCTTCCCAGGAGATTTGCAGGATTTTCCGGAGGCAGCACTGATGGAAACGTTCCAGGAGCTGCATGTGACGTCTGTAGACAGTCCACGTCTCACAGGCATATAGCAGGGTTGGGAGGAGAATAGCTTTATAGACAAGCAACTTGGTCTCCCTACGGATGTCCCGGTCCTCAAACACTCTCTGCTTCATTCGGGAAAATGCTGGACTTGCAGAGCTCAGGCGGTGTTGTATTTCGGCGTCGATGTTGACTTTGGTGGAGAGGTGGCTGCCAAGGTAGCGGAAATGGTCCACATTTTCTAATGTTACACCATTAAGCTGTATTACTGGCATTGGAGAGGGATTGGCTGGTGACTGCTGGAACAGCACCTTGGTTTTCTCAGTGTTCAGTGACAGACCGAGCTTCTCATATGCTTCTGCGAAGGTGTTTAGAGTGGCTTGTAGATCTTCTTCTGAATGCGCACAGACGACATTGTCATCAGCATACTGGAGTTCTATAACAGCTGTTGTTGTAACCTTGGTTTTGGCTTTCAGTCTGCTGAGCTTGAATAGCTTGCCATCTGTCCGATAGATTATTTCCACTCCGGTGGGAAGTTTCCATCAACAAGGTGAAGTATCATAGCGATGAAGATGGAGAATAGAGTTGGGGCAATAACACATCCCTGTTTGACACCGGATTCCACTTTAAATGGGTCACTTTGGGAGCCATTGCTGTCCAAGACTGTTGCAATTATGTCATCATGGAGGAGCCGCAGGATGTTCACAAATTTGTTAGGGCACCCGATTTTGTGGAGGATGGTCCAGAGAGCACTGCGATTCACTGTGTCAAATGCCTTTGCAAGGTCGATGAATGCCATGTACAGAGGTTGATTTTGTTCCCTGCATTTTTCTTGGAGCTGTCGTGCAGTGAAGATCATGTCCACTGTTTCTCTGGAGGGGCGGAAGCCATTCTGAGATTCTGGGAGGGTGTCTTCTGAGAGGGGCAGAAGGCGGTTTGCAAGGATTCTTGTGAGGATTTTCCCAGCGAAGGTTAGAAGGGAGATACCTCAATAGTTTCCGCAGTCTGTTCTTTCCCCTTTTTTGAAGAGGGTGATGATGGTGGCGTCCTTGAAATCTGCTGGGATTTTCTCGGTCACCCACACTTTTTCTATGAGCTGGTGGAGTTGGTGTGTCAGCTCAGGTCCTCCCTCTTTAAAGATTTCAGCAGGGATCCCACCTGTTCCACTGGCTTTGTTATTCTTCTCTTGGCTGATGGCATTGCTGACTTCTTCCAAACTAGGCAGTGCTGCAAGCTCATTCCTGGTTTGTTGTTGTGGGATTTGTGAGAGGACCTCTTCGGCCACATTGGAGCTGCGGTTCAGGAGGCTTTGGTAGTGTTCTTTCCAACGTAGTGCGGAGTGTGGTTCCATCTGATGAGCGTAGAGGTTGTATGCCATGGTTTCTTGGTCCATAGATGACCTTTGTGGCTTTGAAAAATCCCTGAGCATTATGGGTATCTGCCAGGTGTTGGATTTCTTCGGCCTTCTTTGTCCACCAGATGTTCTTGAGTTCTCTTGTCCTTCTTTGGACCTCAGCTTTTGCACTGGCATAGATCTTTTACTTAGCAGCACAGTTGATGTCTCTCTGCCATGTTTGGAAGGCTTTCTTTTTCTTGTCAATTAGCTGTTGGATCTCGATGTCATTTTCATCAAACCAGTCTTGATGTTTCTTGGCATGGTATCCAATAGTTTCTTCGCAGGCTTGGATGATGGAGGTCTTCAGTTTGTTCCAATGTTCCTCGACATTTTCGGGGTGTACTGTGGATAGATGGTCCTTGAGTGCTGTTTGGAGATGGGCTCGTGTGGAGGGCTCCTGAAGGGCTTGGGTGTTCATTTTGCACCTTGTCTTCCTTCCTTGGAATCTGCGCTTGGGAGCGATCTTGATAGCTATCGAGGATCGAATTAGCCTGTGGTCAGTCCAGCAGTCACCAGCACCTGTCATGGCTCTTGTGAGGAGCACGTCACGGCGGTCTCTGGCACGTGTGATTACATAGTCTAAGAGGTGCCAATGCTTTGACCGGGGGTGCTTCTATGATGTCTTGAACTTGTTTTTCTGGCGGAAGAGTGTGTTGGTGATGACAAGGTTGTGCTCCGCACATTTGGTGAGAAGCAGGATGCCATTCGAGTTGCTGTTTCCAACCCCGTCTTTTCCTATGGTCCCTGGCCACAGGTCGAAGTCTCGCCCGACTCTTGCATTAAAGTCCCCCAGGAGGATGATTTTGTCCTCCTTAGGTATCCCCGATAGGACGGTGTCCAGCTAACAGTAGAATTTCTCCTTGATGTCTTCGTCAGCATCTAGTGTTGGTGCATAGGCACTTATGATGGTTGCCCGTTGGTTTTTGGCAAGATCGATTCGGAGGGTTGAGAGTCGTTTGTTGATGCCAGTGGGTGCTTCAGACAGATGTTTCATCAGATCATTTCTGATGGCGAAGCCAACTCCGTGCATTCTTTGGTCTTTTTCAGGCAGTCCCTTCCAGAAGAAGGTGTAGCCTCCTTTTTTTTCCTTCAGCTGTCCCTCTCCTGCTCTCCGGGTCTCCTGAAGGGCTGCAATGTCGATGCTGAAGCGTCCCAGCTCCTTTGCAATGATGGCAGTTCTGCGTTCGGGGCGTTCACTGCCACTGTTGTCCATCAGAGTCCGTACGTTCCACGTACCAATGTTTATTTTCCTTTTTTGGCCGCAGGGTGGTGACCCCACTGGACGCGGCAGTCCAGTCAGGGATAAGTGAGGCAGACTATGTTTAGGGCACCTTTTCTAGCCCCCTCCCCATGTGGGGTGAGCAGAGTGGGTCCTCAAAAGGGCTGCTCAGTCGCGGATACAGCTGCCGAACTACTCAACTGCCTCGTACCTTGAGGTAGAATGACTGAGTCCGTACCCACCGCCCATGTGCCAGTCTGTGACTAGGGGCTTCCAGATTTCACAGTCCTGCCCCCGTCGCCACTCGCTGATCGCCATGGGACTTTGGTTGGTTTGTTTTTATTTTCTTTGGAAGACGCCTGTGCGTGGGTTTTTTTAATGTGTGGAGGTCAGTGCACAACTGATCAACACACAGACTTCACAGAGTGAGGTTCCACTGGTGGTGTAGTTTAACACAATGACCGTGGCTTCTCAGTCTGTTGCAGCCTTCTTCTGCCTTCGCAGCCGTTGTAACATGTACCATGTTATCCTCCGCTTGCTCCGCCGTTGAGGTCTTTGGGTCTTCGGACTGTGCTTGGTTTGGAACCTCCCTCGCGGCCACTCCTGGGAATGCACGACTCCAGTTGTTGTGCCTACAGGTTCATCGGAACGCGCAAGACCCCTCACCACGACAAGGTGACAGTCCATCAAGGGGGACTGTCTGACTTTTTTTAAAACAATAAATAAAAGTTACACATCGTCACACATATGCCTAAAACCACTTTCAAAGCGACAGAAAATAGATTTTCTCCTCCTCTCACCAGCTTTATTTTCCTATATTAAATCTACAGTGTAGATGCACCCAAAGTCAACCCTTCCACACTGATATGTAAAATCCAGATTATCTACTTAGGACTGGATTATATGGCAGTGTAAACACATGCACACACGCGCACGCGCGCATGCACCCACACACATATATGGATGGATATTGGATTACTTGTTGGTGATACACACACACACATATGAGAATACTTCATATATTATAATTTATATTTCTATATAATACATATATATTATATATATTATTTTTACATATACTACTATCTATATATATATAAATGCTCATGTCGTAATGAGTGGCTTAAAAACAAAAGAACTGCTGGGCCAATATGCAACAAAATTTGGCAACAAAACTCCTCACCATACAAAATAAAACTGAAAACAACTGAGAAATCCTTAATAAAAGGAGAAGGCATTACAGCACATGCGTGCAGCTGTGGAGGGAGCACACATGCATGTAAGAGAGCTCCATCGTCTCGCGGCAGACCTTGTGGCGGCAAGGGCTGCTGGGAGCCAGCCACAGCTCCGCCAAAATTTAAAATCTGAAACACCAGCCTAACCGACGGAGACAGAGGGGCTTCTTCTGGGAGCAGAAGCAGGAGGCGCCTTCTCCACTCCGTCGCGGTGCTGCTGGTGCTGAGCCTGCCGTAGCACCTGCGCCTGGGAGAGGCCTCCCCGCCTTTCCCAGGAGGAGTTGCAGGCAGAGAAGACTCCTGCTTCTGACCCCTCCGTCGAGAGATTTGGCCCTCACCACACAGCTGTTTTGGGCCCGGGCATCCTCCCTCCCTCCCTCCGTTCCCCCCAAGAGGTCTCCCAGAGGCCCTGCACCAAGCCCCGCCCGGCCTTCCGATGCAGCAGCCTCTCTTCCCAAGCCCCGCCGCCTTCCAGGCCAAGCGCGGCTCTTTCACACACACACACACACACCCCGCTTCCCTGTAGCTCATGGGGCAGCCACAGTGCTCTGATCCTTCCTTCCCTTATCTTCTGTTTTTCCTCCCTTCCCTCCCCTCCTCTTTTTTTCCTTCCTTCCTTCCTTCCTTCCTTCCTTCCTTCCTTCCCTCCCTCCCTCCCTCCCTCCCTCCCTTCTTCCCCTTATCCTCTGTCTTTCCTTCCTTCCTTCCTTTACTTTATCTTCTGTTCTTTGTTTCCACCCTCCCTTCCCTTTCCTTCCATTCTTTCCCCAAATACAAAAAAAATAAAAATACAAAATATTTATTTTGGTCATTGACCAGCACAGAAAATAGTGTCACATTTCCATACAAACCTGGCATGTTTGGTACATTAAAAATATAAATATAATTACTAAAAACACAATATGGGTGAGGGAGCAGAAGGGGAAACAGGGTAAAAACATACAATGCCCAGATCCATCACCAAATTGTAGATTCAGGGAAGAAGATTACTGGACACACAGTTGACTTTTGGAACTAGTCATTCCCTGGCGGATTTTGAATGCTGCTGCACAGAACTTTGCGACATTGTAGGTTGTAGCTGAATTAGTATCTGCAAGTAGCAGAGAGGTATAAAATTGTCCTGAATGGCCTGGGTGCTTGTCTATCAGAGGTAAGATAAGCCTGGCACGGATATCCCTGTAGAATGGGCACTGGAGGAGCACATGTTCTATTATTTCTACATGACCCGAGTCACAGGGGCAGAGCCTCTCTGGGAAAGGGATCTTCCGGTAGCGGCCTTCGAGTACAACTGATGGGAGAGCGTGGCATCGGGCCAGGGTGAAAGCCCTTCGATGAATAGGAACCTCTAAGTATGTTAAATATGCCATAGGGGAGGCAAGTAGGGCTGGGCGGTTTCGTTTCGTCAATTTGTAATTCGTTAAAAAATTCCTTAATTTTTCAATTACAAAATGATAACGAACCAGTCTGGAGCAATTTTTTTAAAAAAACGAATTTTTAAATCGTTTC
Source organism: Anolis sagrei (assembly GCF_037176765.1). NCBI lineage: Eukaryota > Metazoa > Chordata > Lepidosauria > Squamata > Anolidae > Anolis > Anolis sagrei. The sequence goes on from NC_090035.1 coordinate 35,243,804, forward strand.
GTAAATGTTTTGTATTTCGTTATTGTATTCGTTTCGTTATCGTTTTGAGGTCGTTTCATTATTATTTCCGCATGTCTGGGGCAAGTTTTATAGTTGTTTTTGGTTTTCTAAGGGTTTTTATAGTTGTTTTTGGTTTAATTAAGCTTCAGAAGTTCCCCCTGTCCCATTTGGAAGTTTTTTAGTGTATTGCGCGGTCGCGTACGCCATTAACGAATCGATTCGTTATTGTTTCGGAAATCGATTCGTTATTGTTTTGTAATTTTTTTCACATCTACGAAATTTCGTAAATATCGAACTTTTTTAACGGAAAATTTTGTAATTATTTTAAATAACGAAACGCAAAACCCCCCAAAAAACGAATCGATTTTAGAAACAAATTTTTCCGTTGTTACCCAGGCCTAGAGGCAAGGTATCTACTGTCTTCACTGATAAGGAAGCTTGGAGCCGAGGCCAGATCTAGTTGGCGTTCTGTGTCTGTGATATGTTGTTGAATAAGTGCTTTGGCTTGATTGTAATCCATAGCTAATAGTAGACCTGGAGAAAATCCCAACGAGGAGATTTTGGATGCTACCGCCTGCTTCCATGTGGATTGGAAGTCATCCTCCATGGTTAGTGGGGCAAGGCCAAGGGGTGCAGGGGACAGTCTGAGCCAGAGGTAAAGTATGGCCACCCACATCCTGGCCTCCACTCTCATAAAACCCATCTCTAGTTGTAGGGTGGCATTAGAAACGCATTTAGGTACCTGCAAGGCCGATCTCAGAAACTTGGACTGAACCACCTCTAATGGGGCAAAACTGGGGAAGGGGCCCAGCTGAGCCCCATACAAGAGTTGGGCTAATGACTTGGCTTCAAACAGCTTGAGTGCTGCCGGTGTGAAGTGGCTCCCTCTTGTCCTGAGATATTTAAGAATGGCAACTGAGCTCCCCTGCGCAGTGTTGGATACTTGATCCCCATGAGCTCTTCTGCTACCATTAGATTGGAAAACTACACCTAGATATTTGAAGGATGTAACTTGTCCAATTTTTTATTGTTTTTATTGAGGTTTTCTAGTGACTGTACATCAGTAAGGTGTTAATCATTGACATACTGGATTTACTTTAAAAGAAGGGCAGGTCTAGGGAGGGTAGGGGTGGGGTGGGGGTAAAATATCTATCTATGGAGTAGGGTAGGGGACTGTGGATCGGACTTTGAGGGGTATCCCTTATCTAGCCATGGAGGGAGGGGGGGGGGGGTTGTGCATAGATGGGGAGGTGGGACATGAAGTGTGTTAGTATGTAAATATATTTTTCCCCTTAATCATTGGTTACCCCCATAGATTGGTTAGTATTTGTGTGATCTTCCACTGTAGGTTTCCCGTCTTCTTTTCTTCTTCTCCGTTCACCTTTTCTGTTCTTAATTTCCTTCTAAATATTTCCTGATTGGAGACCAGTCTGTATTACTGCTCCCGGTCCTCTGTTTGGTTTTTATATGTTGAGTCAAAGTGTCCATGTTCATTATGTCCATCAACTTTAGTCTCCAATCATTCACCTTTAGAGTTTCTTCACTCTTCCACTTACTTGCCAGTACTAATCTTGCGGCAGTTGCCATGTGGAAAAAGAGTTTATCTTTGTTCTTGTCTATTTCGAAATCGAAGATTCTTAGTAGATAGTACGCTGCTTTTTTCTCTATTCTTAACTCCAGTATTTTAGTTGTTATTTCATGTATCTCCTGCCAGAATTTTTTTTACTTTTTTACAAGTCCACCAGAGGTGGAAAAAGGTGCCTCTATTGTCTTTGCATTTCCAGCATTTTTCAGTGACATTTTTATAGTATTTAGCCAGTTTGCTTGGTGTTAAGTACCATTTGTACAGCATTTTAATCCAGTTTTCTCTTAGGCTGTAAGAATTGGTCCATTTTAATTTAGTCTTCCATACATTTTCCCAATCCGATGTTACAATTGTGTGGCCTAAGTTGTCCGTCCATTTTGCGGTATAACTATTTATGCTCCCCCCCCCCCTGTTTTCCAGTTTAGAAGAGCTTTGTATAGTTTTGTTATGCCTTTCTTTTCCGTTGCCATTATCGTTTCCCATAGTCCTTCTCTGTTTTCAAATCCATCTTTTTTATCTCTTTTGAATCCCTTGTTTAATTGCCTGTATTGGAACCATGATATCTCGCCATATGTTTCTCTGATCTCTTCTAGTGTTTTTAATTTAAATCCTTCTCTCTCCTTCTTTAGTATGTCTTTATATTTAGGCCAGGTTTCCCACCCCAATTCTCTTCTTTGGGAGGCCTCCAATGTAGATACCCATAAAGGAGTTTTTTGGTCGAATTTGCTTTTGTACTTTTCCCAGATTGTAATTATTGACGACCTAATGAAGTGGTTTCCAAAGTTCTTTTCTATTTTCTTCTTGTCATACCACAGGTATGCGTGCCACCCACTTCTTAGGTCGTGTCCTTCTAATGCTAACTTTTTTGGTTTATTTATATTGGCCCATTCTTTAACCCAAGTCAGTCCGCAAGCATTGTGATATGATTGCATGTCAGGGAGCCCTAACCCGCCTCTTTCTTTGTCGTCAATTAGGCTTGTAAACTTTATTCTTGGTTTCTTTCCTCTCCACACAAATTTTGAGATTTCTTTATTCCAGTTTTTTATCACTTGGGCATTCCTGATTATTGGTATGACTTGGAATAAAAAAAGGAGTTTAGGCAAGATTGTCATTTTGATGGCAGAGATTCTTCCCAGCAGGGAGAGGTTTAGGTGTTTCCAATTCCCCAATTCTTTACTAATTTCTTTCCACTTTACCTCATAATTATTTTTCAATAGGTGTGAGTTTTTTGCGGTCAAAATTACACCAAGATATTTTATTTTGTCTGCTACTTGTATCCCACTTTTTTCTTCCAGTATTTTTTGCCGTTCTTTTGTTATATTTTTTGTTAGCCATTTTGTTTTATTTTTGTTTATGATCAGTCCTGCCATTGCACCGAATTCTTCAATTTTGTTCATCCACAGTCCGAAGTTTTCTAATGGGTCTTCTATCACACAAATTACGTCGTCTGCGAATGCTCTTAACTTATAAGAGTGTTTCCTTATTTTAACTCCTTTAAGTCTGTCGTCCTTTCTGATGTCATTTAGGAGTATCTCTAGCGACATAATAAAAAGCAGCAGTGACAATGGGCATCCTTGTCGGGTTCCCTTTTGTATTTTTATGTTCTCTGTTGTACATCCATTCACACATATTTTGGGTACTTGAGTGTTATATATTGCTTCTATCGAATTGATGAAATGGTACCCCATGTCTAATTCTTTTACCAGAGCGAGGAAGAATTCCCAATTAATTTGATCAAAAGCTTTTTCTGCATCCAATGAGAGCAGTGCGCACTCTTTGTCTACATTCTTCTCATAATATTCTATTACATTCACAACTATTCGGATGTTGTCTTTTATTTGTCGTCGTGGGAGAAAACCAGCTTGTTCTTCTTGAATCCATTCTTTAAGAAACTGTTTTAGTCTTTCTGCGATAATGCTTGCATATATTTTATAGTCCACATTAAGCAGTGATATAGGGTGGTAGTTCTTTACGTCTGTTCTGTTGGTCCCTTCTTTGTATATCATTGTTATTTTTGCTTGTTTCCATGTGTTCGGAATCTTTTCAATTTTATGACCATCTATGCTCCAAGAGTAAGTCCTGGGCCTATTAGCGAAAGCCATGATTTTGGTTGTATTGTAATTGAGTTGGAGCTGATCTGTGTTGCAATGTTGTATTAATGCTCTCAAAGCTCTTTTGAGCCCAATGGGTGTTCTAGAGAGTACAGCAGCATCATCTGCATAAAGCAGGATGGAGATGTATCTTCCCACCAGCTTTGGGGGTGGAAGTCCATGTTTTGAAGCTGGTCCACTATGGAGTTTATATAGAAGTTGAACAGCAAAGGGGCCAGAATGCAGCCTTGCTTGACACCCTTGCATGTTTCAACAGCCTCAGTGAGGTGGCCCTGTGGGTTGCATCTTACTTTGAGTGTGGTCTTTTCCCTTCTGTCCTACCTTTCCTTTCCATTCTTCCCTTCTTCACCTTATCTGTCCTTCCTTTCCTTCTTTGTTATCTTCTGCCCGTTCTTTCCTTCCTTCCCTTCTTCCCCTTCTGTTTCTCTTCCTTCCTACCCTTCCCCTTCCTTCCTTCTTTCCTTCCGTTTCCTTCTTCCCCTTATCTTCTGCCTTTCCCTCCCTTCTTTCCCCTTCTGTCCTATGTGGGGTGAAAGAGCGAAGGGCCTGTCCCCCCCCCCCCCCCCCCGCCACAAGCAACTCCCAAATGTTAAGGTCTTCCCCAAACTCCACCGAGTTCAAATTTTACCATCTTTCTGTTGGTTCCCAGTGTTCTCCATATATAAGTGGACTGCTATTGTTGTTGTTGTTGTTGTTCTTATTCTTATTATTAACCTGAAGCTGGCTATCTCTCAGGAGTGGTTAGATTGTGCTTCTCCCATTTCCCAAAAGGGGCTGGTCTGGATGGCCCCTTCAGGTCTCTTCTATGCTAGGATTCTTCTATTATTATTATTATTATTATTATTATCATCATTATTATTATTAATAGTAGTAGTAGTAGTATTATACTGATGCTGACTGGCTTCAAGCTACAAGAACGGAGATTCCACCTGAACATTAGAAAGAACTTCCTGTGAGAGCTGTTCAGTATAACGATCGGAATAAACCAGATCTCACTCGCTGCCACCAATTGTAAAGGATCTAGCACATTGATCTCATTCGCTGGAGACCAAATAATAATAAAGATCTATTCAGATCACTAATCAATGCTGCCACCAATATATAGAGCGACCACCAATTGTCAAGGGTTAACCAATTTTTAAAAGGCTTATTTACTTTGAAAGTATGCTGGCACCATTAGTTTCTTCAAAAGTTGCTTTTGTAATCTTCAAACTTTGAGGCAAACTTGAGTCAGGTTTTGATGAACAATAATCAACAAAGTTTATTATTTAGAATGGGTACAAATGCATCAATATCTTGGTTGTTACAGAAAGTTGTGTCTTAAAAGCGTGATGGTTACAAGAATGGTTCTATCTTTGTTACTAAAGAGTTTCTTATCTCCCTCCAAAACAAAACAAGAATCCCAACAGGACTGTGTCTCTGCCAGAGATTCTTCAGTAGCCCAGATAAATCTAGCCTGATTCTATCCTGCTACTACCCAGCTATTCTCCTAATAGCTGTCAGTTTGCTTTAGCTACCCTGCTGGCAAACTTCTTGCTAAGCCTTTGCCTTTTCTTCTAACCCTTAACACCATTCCACTCCAAAACACCCTTTCTCTTCAAACCCCAAACTCCAACAACTCTCTATAACTTAAAATGCTCCTTTTTCGCTCTCAGCTTCTCCTAAACTCCGCCCCCTTTTTCTCCACCAATACCGGCCATTCCCTGCTGGCTTCTTGACTAGGACACGCCCCCTGCTCTGAACTACACTAAAATGGCCACCGAGGCTTCACCATGCCCACATCCTATCTGTATTAAGTTTTCAGGCTTCTCTAGGCCCTCCATCCTGGCTGCTAAAAGGTAAGGGTTCTTTACATTCAGCAGTGGAACTCTCTGCCCCGGAGTGTGGTGGAGTCATTCTTTGGAAGCTTCTAAACAGAGGCTGGATGGCCATTGGTCAGGAGTGCTTCTTGGCAGAATGGGGTTGGACTGGATGGCCCACGAGGTCTCTTCCAACTCTATGATTCTGTGAATGTCCTTGCAGCTCAAGGCCTGATAGCTTAATTCCTAGGGGAATTTTTTTTGTTAGGAGGTGTTAGCAGGCCTTGATGGCTTCATGTCTGAAATTCCTGATGGTTGTTCTTCATTTACTGTCCTGAATTTAGAGTTTTTTAATACTGGTAGCCAGATTTTGTTCATTCTCATGGTTTCCCCCTTTCTGTTGAAATTGTCCACATGCTTGGGGGGGATTTCAATAGTTTCTCTGTGTAGTCTCACAGCAACCCAGTGATTCTGGCCATGAAAGCCTTCAACAACAAATTATATGTTTTATTTATCCAAGATTGTTCTACAATATTTACAACTTAACAGTACAAAAGAAGCCAGTGAAACGTACTGTGTCTAGTCATATCATGCAAGTTGTTCCTTGAACACATCACACCAGTAAGTACTGCTCTTATGGCGAAACAATGAACTTCAATAGGCAAGCAAAAATTTGAAGCCTACTAGGCTAGTAGGCCTCAAATTTTCTCTTGCCTATTGAAGTTCATTGTTTTGTACTAGCTTAATAGATCTAAATGCTATTATAATATTTAAAAAGTTGGATCAAAATCAGGATACATGCAAGTTTTAAAAGAAAAAGGATTGAGCAATCAATGTATGATATATAGTTAATTTAGAGTTATCTATATAAATAAAAATGTAATGTTCGTTTGTGATACCATCAGAACTCAAAAACCACTGGGGAAATTGACACCAAATATGGACACAAGACACCTAACAACCCAATGTATGTCCTTCACTCAAAAAAATTGATTTTGTCATTTGGGAATTGTCGCAGTTGGGATTTATAGTTTACCTACAATCAAAGAGCATTCTGAACTCCACCAATGATGGAATTGGGCCAGACTTAGCACACAGGGCTCCCATGACCAACAGAAAATACTGGAAGGGGTTGGGGGACATTGACCTTGAGTTTGGGAATTGTAGTTCCTTCTTCGAGCAGTACCACATCAGCTGCCCATTACTCAAGCCAACAAAGTGTTCATACTCCAGAAGCTGACAAAATATCGGAACTTTCAAAAACATGTTTTTATAATTGGCATACAGAGTCTTTTGACATCGGAGACATTCAACAAGAGAAGATCGATGATAACACAAAGAAAAACATTCTTCAGTCAGTTCTCCTCCCAAAACAGCCTTAAACTTTTCCTTTAACCAAAAGTAAAAATCAAAAGAGAAAATTTCAAGAAAAATGGATTACAGACCACACTTCAGGATTTCCTTTCTTGGCCTATTCTAAAAAAAAAAAAAGATGCAGTTTATTGCAAACTATGTTTTTTTTGTTTTATCATGATGGTATAGGAAAAGGAAGTCACGGGGCTCCTGGAAAGTTGGTTATGCATGGTTTTAGAGACTGGAAGAAAGCCAAAGAGACATTTACAAAACACTCTGCTACAGAATATCACAAGGCTTGTGTTGTACATTCAGACAATTTCACCAAGATAATGTCAGGAAAACAAAAAGATATTTGCTCTCAAATAGACACACAACTTGCAAGGGAGAGGGAGGAAAACGGAGCTGCTCTAATCCCTATTATTGAAACAATTCTCTTTTGTGCAGAGGAAGAGTTGCCTTTTAGAGGAGATGGAGATAGTGGTCCTCTCTCCTTGGAAAAACCTTCCAAAAAAGATGGGAAATTTCGAGCCTTACTACGATTTAGAGCATGCTCTGGAGATTAAAATCTAAGGAGACATGTTATTAACTGCAGCAAAAATGCTACATACATAAGTCCTAAAATACAGAATGAGATAATTTCTATCAGTTTCAGTTTAGTGACAGAAGAGATTGTTGCTAGAGTCAACAATTCTGATTGCTTCTCCATTCTGGCTGATGAAACTATGGATGTATCGGTAACAGAGCTGCTTTCGTTATGCCTTCGCTATGTAGATTTAAATGAAAACTTACCAGTTATCCGAGAAGATTTTGTAGGATTTATACCCATATATGACCAATCGGCAGAAAATGTCACTAAAGTTATCCTAGAAACATGCAACATGTTGAAATTGGACATGAATAAGTGTGTAGGGCAGGGCTACGATGAAGCTGCCACCATGGCTGGCCATCTAAGTGGAGTTCAAACAAGAATTCGAGAAACATACCCCAAAGCAAGATATTTTCATTGTGCAAGTCATCAACTGAACCTTGCATTGAGTGATACATTTTCAAACTCTTCTGTCAGAAATTGTCTTGGAACAATAAAAGAAATAACATATTTCTTCAGAAACATTTCAAGTGCTAACAATATTTTGCAGATTAATATTAGTGTTCATGTGCCAGAAACAAAGAAAAAAAGACTGACACGTTTATGCGAGACTCGTTTCATTGAGAGCCATGATAGTGTACTGACATTCGTTGAACTATTTAAGCCGATTGTAGTTGCCTTAGAAGAAATCTCAGAGAAACCATGGAAAATCTCTTCTTCAGTTTCAAACTTTTTGACTGCAATGGAAAAAAGTGGTTTCATTGTTAGCCTGTTTGTTTGTGAACAACTCTTCAGCCTTACTTTGCCCCTATCAATTTTTCTTCAGGAAAAAAGTCTTGATATGGCATCTGCCATAAACCACGCTACGTCACTGTTAAAGTCTTTAGAAGTTTTGAGAGCAGATACAAAAGATCATTTCGTAAAACTCTTTGACTTAGCAAGAACAACATCTGAAAAAAATATTTCAAAGCAACTTGACTATTCCAAGGCAAAGTTCAAGATAGATGCATAGGGCAAATCCAGGGACTAATTCTGTAGAAGATTATTTCAGAGTTGCGGTGTTCATACCATGTGTCGATTCACTCATACAGAACATTACCGAAAGGTTCATGTCAAATGAATATATTTTAACCAGTTTTCAGGTTCTCCTCTCTGGGTTTTCAGGTCTAGACAAAGTTCACCATATGGAACAACTGTCAGAATACTTTGAAAATGACGCAGCACTTGCTTCTGTCAAGGCTGAGTACATAATGTGGTGTAATATTACACCATCAATTAAGAAAGATACTGAGGTAGTTAAAGTGTTGGAACTGTGTGACAAAACCTACTATCGGTCAATAAATTTTCTTTTGACTGTGTTAGCTACTCTACCAGTAACAACATGCAGTGTGGAAAGATCATTTTCAACCATGAAGAGAGTGAAAAGTGTATCTAGAAGTTTAATGACAGACCAGAGACTTAGTGGACTAGCAATGATTTCCATCCATCGAGACATTACTATCAAACCAGAAAAAGTAATTGACAAAATGGCTGGGGAGAAGAAAAGAAGACTTGCTGTAAAGTAAAAAATAAGTCAAAGAGTATTCTAAAAATTCTGTTAATGAAAGTTAATAAATAACATTTATTATTTAAACTTATGTTTATTCATGTCATGATCTGATCACCATGCTCAATATATCCCATATGCATGGGGGTGTTGGGATAACGATACAAAAGGTTTGCTAAGGTAGATTAGATCCTCTCTCATTCAGACTCAGCCCCCCCCCCCCAAACAATATCCTGGCTACGGACCTGTGACCAAGGATCTGTTTAGTCCACCATTCCATCCCATACTGACCAGTGTGTTACATCTGGGAGGTCTGCCAGCAATATGTGACATTTTATTCATCCCCCCTGCTTTTTCTTTTATCAATATGATGGCTTCTTTTCAGAATAAAATCCCAGTTGTATCTTATTATCTGTAGTTTTTGGACTAGTTTTCTATGTTCTTCCTGTAATATGTATATCAGGAAGATGTGAAACCCTCTTGAACAGTGCTCAGATTTCCTCTGCAGCCTGAAAAGGAATGGGCCAAATAATTGGAAATTGTATTGGGGAAAGAATATGCAGCATCTTTGGATAAGAAGGGAAAGTGGTTTGTGTAAAAATCAGCAATATCATCAGAGAAAGTGTTTGCAGAACCACACAAGATAGATATGTAACAGTTCAAGATAAAAAGAAATTTGTGTGGGTTTATTATTATTATTATTATTATTATTATTATTACTAGCTATCCCCTGCCACACGTTGCTGTGGCCCAGTCTGGTGATCTGGAAAATAAAGTAATGAGAAAGTGTTGGTTTCTAATATATGTAATTCCTTTATGCTTGTGAGTAAACAGTATTTCTTGTTGTTTCTTTGTCAGTGTTGATGTGGAGAGTGTCTGGTTTGCCTACTCTGGAATATGCAACATATCATAGTCCTTCTTTAAGGGTCTCTTTCACATCTATGATACTATATATGTGTGTGTGAGAGAGAATCATATCTATATATCTATATTTATGACTGGATGGCTCTTTTTTCAGGAGGGCTCTGATTACATTTTCTTTCCCTGGTGAAGAGAGTTGGACTGGATGGCCTTAAGTATTTTCTGTTGGTCATGGGGGTTCTGTGTGGGAAGTTTGCCCCATTTCTTTCGTTTGTGGGTTTCAGAATGCTCTTTAATTGTAATGAATTATAAGTCCCAGTAACTAAAAATCCTAAAAACTAAAAAATGAATTATAAGTCCCAGTAACTAAAAATGTCAAGGTCTGTTTCCCCCAAACTCCATCTGTGTTCATATTTTAGGCATATGGAATTTTTGTGTCAAGTTTGGTCCAGATCCATCATTGTTTTGAGTCCACAGTGCTCTCTGGATGTAGGTGAACTACAACTCCCAAACTCAAGGTCAATGCCCACCAAACCATTCCAGTGTGTTCTGTTGGTCATGGAAGTCCTGTATGCCATGTTTGGTCAATTGTATCATTGGGGGAGTTCAGAATGCTCTTTGATTGTAGTTGTACTATAAATCCCAGTAAATACAAATCCCAAATGTCAAGGTCTATTTCCTCCAAACTCCATCTGTGTTCATATTTGGGCATATGGAATTTTTGTGTCAAGTTTGGTCCAGATCCATCATTGTTTTGAGTCCACAGTGCTCTCTGGATGTAGGTGAACTACAACTCCCAAACTCAAGGTCAATGCCCACCAAACCATTCCAGTGTGTTCTGTTGGTCATGGAAGTCCTGTATGCCATGTTTGGTCAATTGTATCATTGGGGGAGTTCAGAATGCTCTTTGATTGTAGTTGTACTATAAATCCCAGTAAATACAAATCCCAAATGTCAAGGTCTATTTCCTCCAAACTCCATCTGTGTTCATATTTGGGCATATGGAATATTTGTGTCAAGTTTCGTCCAGATCCATCATTATTTGAGTCCACGGTGCTCTCTGGATGTAGGTGAACTACAACTCCCAAACTCAAGGTCAATACCCACCAAACCCTTCTAGTGTGTTCTGTTGGTCATGGAAGTCCTGTATGCCATGTTTGGTTGAATTCCATCATTGGTGGAGTTCAGAATGCTCTTTGATTGTAAGTGAACTATAAATCCCAGCAAATACAACTCCCAAATGTCAAGGTCTATTTCCCTTAAACTCCATCTGTGTTCATATTTGGGCATATAGAATATTCGTGCCAAGTTTGGTCCAGATCCATCATTGTTTGAATCCAAAGTGCTCTCTGGATGTGGGTGAACTACAATTCCGAAACTCAAGGTCAATGTCCACCAAACCTTTCCATTTTTTTCTGTTGGTCATGGAGCCCTGTGTGCTAAGTTTGGCCAAATTCCATCATTGGTGGAGTTCAGAATGCTCTTTGATTGTAGGTAAACTATACATCCCAGCAACAACAATTTCCAAATGACAAAATCATTTTTTTTTTAGTTGTTCATTCGTTCAGTCGTCTCCGACTCTTCGTGACCTCATGGACCAGCCTACGCCAGAGCTCCCTGTCGGCCGTTACCACCCCCAGCTCCCTCAAGGTCAGTCCAGTCACTTCAAGGATGCCATCCATCCATCTTGCCCTTGGTCGGCCCCTCTTCCTTTTGCCTTCCACTTTCCCCAGCATAATTGTCTTCTCTAGGCTTTCCTGTCTCCTCATGATGTGGCCAAAGTACTTCAGCTTTGTCTCTAGTATCTTTCCCTCCAGTGAGCAGTCGGGCTTTATTTCTTGGAGGATGGACTGGTTGGATCTTCTCGCAGTCCAAGGCACTCTCAGAACTTTCCTCCAACACCACAGCTCAAAAGCATCGATCTTCCTTCGCTCAGCCTTCCCTAAGGTCCAGCTCTCACATCCGTAGGTGACTACAGGGAATACCATGGCTTTGACTAGGCGGATCTGATGTCTCTACTCTTCACTATTTTATCGAAACTGGACATTTTTTTTTAGAGGAGGACATAAATTGGACTGTTAGGTGTCTTGTGTCCAAATTTGGTGTCAATTCCCCCAGTGGTTTTTAAGTTCTGATGGTAGCACGAACTAACATTACATTTTTATTTATATAGATTAACTATATTTATACCCCGCAAAATCTCGATGTGGCTTACAAAGGCCAAGGCCGCCAAGAACACAACATACAATACATAATACACAATAAACTTATAAGGAAATAATAAAATATCAAGCAAAACAGTAAAACCATAGAACCATGACACAGTTAAAACGATAGGCCGGGCCAAATGTAATGGACAAAGTTTAAAAGTGCTGAGCTTGACAGGTAATATATAGAGGTCTTCGGGGGTAGGTGCAATGTGCAGATAATCCTGAATCTCTAGTAAAGTGCATTTGGGACTTGAAGCCAGGAGTTTCCTATTCTGGAAAGGCACACTGAAACAGCCAGGTCTTCAGACTCTTCCTAAAGACAGCCAATGTTGGGGCTTGTCTGATGTCCTTGGGGAGAGAGTTCCAGAGTTGGGGGGCTACCACAGAGAAGGCCCTGTCCCTTGTTCCCAGGGCCTCTCCAGATGATCAGAGGGAGCGTGCGGGTTCGTAGACAAAGATACGGTCGCACAGGTAGGCAGGTCCCAAACCGTTTAGGACTTTGTAGGTAAGCACCTGCACCTTGAATTGGGATCGGAAAATAAATGGCAGGCAATGGAGCTCCTTGAACAGGAGGGTTGACCTCTCTCTGTAAGGAGCATCAGTTAGCATCCAGGCTGCCGCCCGCTGGACTAGCTGAAATTTCTGAGCCGTTTTCAAGGGCAGCCCCACATAGAGCGCATTACAGTAGTCCAATCTAGAGGTGACCAAGGCATGGACCACCCCGGCCAGATCCGCCTTTGTGAGGTAAGGTCGAAGTTGGCGCACGAGTCTTAATTGTGCAAAAGCCCTCCCGGACACCGCCAACGCCTGAGCCTCAAGCGTAAGTGATGAATTCAGAAGGACTCCCAAACTGTGGACCTGTGACTTCAGGGGGAGTGTAACCCCGTCCAGCACAGGTTGCCACCCTATACCCCAATCTGGTTTTCGATCGACCAGGAGGACCTTTGTCTTGTCAGGATTGATCTTCAGCTTGTTCCTCCTCATCCAGACAGTCACAGCGGCCAAGCACTCATCCAGCACTCGAGGGGCTTCCTTGGAATTAGGTGGAAAAGAGTAATAGAGTTGTGTGTCTTCTGTGTAGAGATGGTACCTAACTCCAAAACTCCGGATGACCTCTCCCAGCGGTTTCATGTAGATGTTAAAAAGCATGGGAGATAGAATAGAGCCTTGCGGGATCCCGCAGGTCAAAGGCCAGTGGTTCGAGCTGGCATCTCCCAGCTTCACCATCTGGGATCAACCCTCCAGGAAGGACCGGAGCCAGGACAGAACCATGCCCCCAAGAGCCATCCCAGAGATTCGTCCCAGAAGGATACCATGATCGATGGTATCAAAAGCCGCTGAGATGTCCAAGAGGACCAACAGGGTCACACTCCCCTGTCAAGCTCTCTACGGAGGTCATCCACCAAGGCGACCAAAGCTGTCTCGGTGCCGTGGCCAGGCCTGAAACCCGACTCTGATTGATCCAGGTAATTGATGTCATCTAGAAAACCCTGGAGCGGGGAGGCGACCACCAGCTCCAGCACCTTGCCCAAGAAAGGGAGGTTGGAGATTGGTCTAGAGTTGCTCAGCACCGTGGAGTCCCAAGGGAGACCTTTTTGAGGAGTGGACGAACCACAGCCTGTTTTAGTCGAGATGGAAAACCCCCTGCTCCAATGATGCATTAATGATCAACACAACCCAATCAACCATTGAGAATACGTTCCCTCTATCTTGAGAATTAAATGAACATTAATTTAGAATTGCTCTTTGAAATTTGATACTTTTGAAAAATTGGAGTTGTTTCATCAAAATTGGGGCCCTTCCACACAGCTGTATATCCCAGAATAGGTAAAGGAAAGGTTTTCCCCTGACATTAAGTCCAGTCATGTCTGACTCTGGAGTGTGAGTTCTCATCTCCATTTCTAAGCCGAAGAGCCAGCGTTGTCTGTAGACACCCCCTAGGTCATGTGGCCGGCATGACTGCAAGGAGCGCCGTTACCTTCCCGCCAAAGTGGTACCTATTGATCTACTCACATTTGTATGTTTTTGAACTTCTAGGTTGGCAGAAGCTGGGGATAACAGTGGGTGCTCATGCCATTCCCCGGATTTGAACCTGCAATCTTCCGGTCAACAAATTCAGCAGCTCAGTGCTTTAACCCACTGCCCCACCGGGGGCTCCTCATATCAAGGCAGAAAACCCCACAATATCTGCTTTGAACTGGGTTATCAGAGTCCACACTCAGATAATGTGAGATTTTCTGCCTTGATATTCTGGAATATAGGGCATGGTAGAAAGGGCCTTAGACATTCTAATAAAGGAAATGCCAAAGTTCAGAATTAGTGAGGGCGTGCTATGTAGTGTTCTATGTATTTCAATGGTTTCTAAGGGTGTTGATGATTTTATCTATTTTACTAATTCAATGTTTAATTCTTTTGTATTGTTATTATGTTGTACGTTTTGAAATTGTACATTGTATTGTTTTTAGCAGTGTTGTGGCTTTGAGTCTCTTTTATGTGAGGAAAGTAGGATATTATTAATAGTAATAGGAGCTCCTGGTGGTGCTATGGGTTAAATCCTTATGCCGGCAGGACTGAAGACCAACAGGTCTGAGGTTCGAATTTGAGGAGAGTGCAGATGAGCTCCCTCTGTCAGCTTCAGCTCTCCATTCAAGGACATGAGAGAAGCCTCCCACAAGGATGGTAAAACATCAGAACATCCAGTTGTCCCCTGGGCAACGTCCTTGCAGACAGTCAATTCTCTCACACCAGAAGCGACTTATTTATTTATTTATTTATTTGATGCATTTGTTAACCGCCATTCTCAGCCCTTTAGGGCGACTCATGGCGGTGTACAACACATATAAAAGGCAATTTACAAAAAGGCAATTACAACAACATATTAACAATAAAACAATTACAAAGTTACACTAAATAATCCGCTTCGTCTCATAGTAGAATCATAACCAGTCTCATATTCCGTGTTCCATTCCAGTCGTCTTTACCACATTGTTATAGCACTTAATTAAATGCCTTCTCGAACAGCCATGTCTTAAGGCTTTTTCGGAAGGACATAAGGGAGGGCGCCTGTCTGATGTCTGCAGGGAGAGTGTTCCACAGCTGGGGGGCCACCACCGAGAAGGCCCTCTCTCTCGTCCCCGCCAGACGTGCCTGTGAGGCAGGCGGGATCGAGAGAAGGGCCTCCCCAGACAATCTCAAGGTCCTCGTGGGCTCGTAGGCCAAGATGCGGTCCGAAAGGTATTTTGGGCCGTAGCCGTTTAGGGCTTTGTAGGCCAAAACCAGCACCTTAAATTGGGTCCGGTAGCAAATCGGCAGCCAGTGGAGCTGGGACAACAAGGGCGTTGTGTGCTCCCTGCGTCCCGCTCCAGTTAGTAACATGGCTGCCGCGCGCTGAACCAGCTGAAGCTTCCGGGCCGTCTTCAAGGGCAGCCCCACGTAGAGAGCGTTATAGTTGAGACTTGTAGTTTCTCAAGTTGTTCCTGACACAAAAAATATATATTATTATATCAATAATAATAATAATAGTATATTATATTGATAATAATTTTATAAGACATGCCATTTTGATAATTTGGGCTGGGTACAAACAAGGGTTATACCCTTTTTATTCAGACAGGGTTTTCAAGGAGGAGGTTTTTAAGCTCACCAATGGCGGCTGTGATTTTATATGCTTTTATGGTTTTAACTTAAATTGTTTTTAATATTAATGAGGTTTAATACTGTTTTAATATTTTTTTCTTCGTGGGCTCTGTGAATGCACACATATGGAGTTCTGCACTTGCGCAGGCTCCAATGGAAAACTTCCCAAGTTGAAACTTTTCAGTTTTGACGGTAACCCTGCCCAGCTGCCCAGGCGGGCATAAAAGGCGCCCCGCGCGCACTACCGGTAGTTCCTGTTTTTCCGCCGCATAGCTCGCTCGGAAAAGCTTCCTCGATTATGTCCACGACGCGCTTCAAGCATTGCACTCAATGCCCGAGAAAGATTCCTGACTCAGACAAACACTCGAAGGGTCTCTGCTGCCTTGGAGAAGGCCATAACACTTCGACCTGCAAACATTGCCAGGCGCTGACGGCCCAGTCGAGAAAGAACAGGGCGGCGCGCCTCAAGGTTCTTCTCTACGAAGAATCTCTAGCTCCTCAACCCTCTACATCGACAGCCTCGACGTCTCGACCTTCTTCGATAACGACGTCCTCGACATCGGCGACGACTGCACCTCGATCTCTTTCGACATCGGGTCCTTCGAAGTCGGCCTCGACAATACAGGCCTCAAAGCCGCCATCTATGTCATCCAGGGCGTCTAAACGGCCTCAAAAACAGCCTTGCACATTGACTACCCAGACAGTGCTGGCAAGACAACCTTCCACCTCGAGCTCAGTGGCCTCCGTCTGCTCGACAAGGTCTATTACGGTGCCGCCGCCATCGACCTAGGCAATGAAGATTGCCTTTAAGAGGACCCACGAGGAATCCCGCAGGGCTAAGACTACTCCGCCCGCGATTCCTCCAACACCGGGGAAGTCCTTCCAACAGCCCCCAGCGAAGAAGAGGGCACAACTTCAGTGATCGTCATCGTACTCCTCCTCCTCAAAACACCCAACCCAGACATCGTTGGCGACGTCGTTATCTCGGTCATCTCCCATCCAATCGGCACAAAAGCCAAGACCAGTGGTGGACCCGACTCCTGACGTCCAGATGTAGGAAGAACCACCTCTTTCACTGGTTCAATCGATGCAGACGGTCATCGAAAACCCACCCCTAGCAGCAAGGCAACAACTGTTCCCTCCAGCGACTCTGGAAAGGGGACGACAAACCATGCGGTTGGTGCGGGCAGCACAGGCCTCGGCGTCGAAACAACCGCCTCCACCATCGTCTCCTGTCGGGGTGTCCAGGCCCCTCCCAAGTCGCATCAAGGCACACATCGTCCTCCCCTCAACCTTCGGAGGAGGACGATAAAGGTAAAGACATTCAGGGCTCTGTACACTCAGAGTCGGTGATTTCTCTTGCCCTCGGGAGGTCTCCAACCCATGATGCCTACGAAGCCAACCTGCCTTCGCCAACTGACAATGTTCAGG
Organism: Anolis sagrei; assembly: GCF_037176765.1. Lineage (NCBI taxonomy): Eukaryota > Metazoa > Chordata > Lepidosauria > Squamata > Anolidae > Anolis > Anolis sagrei. The sequence continues at coordinate 35,260,925 of NC_090035.1, forward strand.
CCTTTGCCGACCAAATGGCCAGAATGGCGGAGACGCTAGGTTTGGAAATCAAACAGACCTCAAAATCAGTCACTGACCCAGTCTTCAAGAGGGTTCAGTCTGAAGCTCCTCCAGCTCCACTGCTCCCCTTCCTGCCTTACCTCCTAGAGGTCATTCAGGCATCTTGGAAGATCCCCTCATCGATACCCCCTACCTCAAAGAGAATTGAAGCATAGTATCGCAGCGATGACGAAGGACTGGAGTGGCTTAAACATCATCCTGACCTGAACTCGGTCGTGGTCAAGGCAGCCTAGTCCGGGAGACAGTCGAACACCCCTTCAGATTGCAAAGGGAAACGTTTCGACACCGTGGGAAGAAAGCTCTACTCTGAATGGCGAACTATGGGGCATGCATGGGCGCCTATCAACAGATTATTTGGGAAAGAGCCTGACCCTTCCTTGAAAAGCTCTCCGAGGAAGATAGGGCAGTTATGTCAGCCCTCTCCCAGGAGGCCACCTCCCTAGTTCACCATCAGATACAGATGGCGAAGTATACCGGTGACACTGCTGGGAAAATGATCGCACATGCAATAGCGATCCGGAGGCACTCCTGGCTTTGATCATCGGGCCTTTCCACTCTTCTTGACAGGTCATCGAAGATCTTCCTTTTGATGCACTGGGCCTCTTTAATACAGGGACTGACGACAAACTGAAGTCTAACCAAGACTAAAACTTGGCCACAAAATGTGGTTTTGACAATCCACCACAGGCCCAGAGAAACCGCTGGAACACATACCGCCAGCGACGTTTTGGCAACTACCCATATCGACAGCAGTTGACGAGGCAGACACCACGTCCCAGCCCGACTCCTCAAGTCCAACCCTAGCAACAACAACGCTGGGGCCAGCAGAACCAAAGATCTCGATCTCGCCAGCCTCCAGCCAACGGCAACTCCAGATGTCGAGTTTGACGCCTTCCTCGACAATACCGTTTCTGTCTCCGTTACTTTTGCCAACTCCACCTCAACCCTCTCCGTTCTTCCTTGCCCCAGAGAACCCGCCATCTCGAACTCTGAGCTTCCACAGTTTGGAAATTACCTCGCCAAGTTCATTGATGCGTGGTGACGCATCACATCAGATGCGTGGGTGCTTCGTGTTGTCGAAGACGGCTATGCCTTACAGTTCAAAGAACTTCCTCCCACAGGATGGGTTGTCAGAACAGACCCATCACCGGCAATTCTAGCAGAGGTCGACTCCCTCCTTCGAAAAGAGGCAATCCAAAGATCTCCATCTCATATGGACAATCGAGCCTTTTTCTCACAATACTTCACGGTACCGAAGCCCGACGGCTCCCTTCGTCCCATCCTCAACCTCAGGGCGCTGAACAAGTTCATTCAAGTAACGAAGTTCAGAATGGTTACGGTATCGTCAATAACTCCCATGTTACATTGAGGCGACTTCTTCGCATCGATAGACTTAAAGGACCCCTATTTCCATTTGTCCATCAGGCGGGCCCACAGGCGTTTTCTGTCCTTCAAAATCGGACAACAGATTTACTCCTTCTCCATGCTGCCGTTCGGCCTTGTTACGGTCACAAGGACATTTACAAAATGTATGTCGGTAGTAGCAGCATACCTCAGAAGATGGAATATCCGGGTTTTTCCATGCCTGGACGATTGGCTTTTGGTCTTGACATCGCCAGATCTGCTAGAATCCCAGATCGACTTTACCCTAGGCCTCCTCAAAGACCTCGGTCTCCAGCTCAATACCGAGAAGTCTTGTCTCCTTCCATCAACATCGATAAAGTTCATCGGAGCCGAGTTCGACTCCCGGTCAGAGACAGTTTCGTTACCGAAGGTCAGATACCAAGCCTTACAGAGAGAGGTCAACTATTGCAGAGCCTCCACAAGGATAAGGGCATGACATGTTCAAGTCCTTCTGGGCCACATTGCCTCGACGGTAATGGTCACTCTATTAGCCAGGCTGAAGATGTGCCCTCTCCAGAGGTGGTTTCTCGACAACTTCAACCCCCAACGAGACTGCGATCTCAAAGTACTGACAATCCCAATGAAAGTGAGACAGTCCCTGACATGGTGGATGATCCGCAAGAATGTTTGTCGCGGTCTTCCTTTCCACCCTCGACAACCGTCAGCCGTTCTCACAACAGACTCATCGACCTTCGCCTGGGGGGCGCACACGGGTCGATTCTTAATACAAGATGTCTGGTCGACGCAGGAGATGGGTCATCACATAAACTACCTGGAGCTCTTAGCCACCTTCAAGGCTCTCAGGGCATTTCTTCCCCTCCTGCAGGGCCAGAGGGTCCAAATACAAACTGACAATATGGTAGCAATGTACTACCTAAACAAGCAAGGGGGGACAGGTTCCAGAAAACACCTCAAGCTTTCCATAGAAATTTGGAAGTGGTGTTGTCGACACTCAATACTCCCGACTGCACTGCATCTTCCTGGCCGATTGAACGATCAGGCCGACTCACTGAGCCACTCAACATCGACGTCTCACGAATGGAGACTCGATCCAGCAGAGGTACAAACCATCTTCAACACATGGGATCAGCTGTCGATCGACCTCTTCGCCTCTCCGGAGAACACCCATCTCCCAATATTTGCTGTTCGGCTTCCCCGGGACGATCGCAAGGAATGCCTTGGAGACGCCTTTCTCCTCGAGTGGTCAACCGATTTCCTCTACATCTTCCCGTCGATCCTGCTGCTCCTTCGAGTGATCGAGAAGATCAAGCTGGCACAAGCCAATTGCATACCCATCGCGCTGGAGTGGCCACGACAGGTGTGGTTTCCAACCCTTTTCCAACTCGCCAGCGGTCGAGCATTACACCTTCGCCCCAGACCAGACCTACTCTCTAGAGAGCAGGACCTTCTTCTCCACCCGGACATCCCATCCCTCCACCTAACTGTCTGGAGGATCCTTCCATAATGTCCCTCCCTCCAGAGGTTCGGTCAATTCTTAAAGCTGCACACAAACCATCGACATCAAAGGCATATACTTACCGCATCGGACGCCTTCACGCCTTTCTTCGAGACCAGTCTCGAAAGGAGATGCCTCCTTCTATATCGACCATTCTGGACTTCCTTTTATCCCTTGCTACACAGAACCTAGCCTAGTCATCTTTGAAGTCCTATGTTACAGCCATCTCTTGGTACCTTCAGACTCTGGGTTCCCCCTCCTTGTTCCAGAACCACCTTATTAAGACCTTCCTGAAAAGATATACCAACCTCCACCCTCCAGTTCACCCTCCCACCCCGGGATGGAGTCTAGACCTTGTCTTGGCTCAATTGGTGGGCCCTCCCTTTGAACCATTAGCCACGACTGATTTGAGGTTGCTTTCCTGGAAAGTTGCCTTCTTGGTGGCTATTACATTGGCCCGAAGGCCGTCGGAGTTGGCCCCATTGCGGATAGATGAACCTTATCTGTTGTTCCATGCTGATCGTGTAGTCCTCAGAACGAGGACATTGTGTTACCATCTTTTTTCCAACATCCATCTACGCCCTCGATGTTCGAAGGGCCCTGCTATTCTATAGACAGAGAACTGCCCCTTTCCGTAAGTCACCTAGGCTATTCCTGGCCTGTGCGCCGGATAAGGCTGGACTACTGATATCGTCACAACGACTCTCTCGATGGATTGGGGCAACCATTGAACTATGTTACGAACTTGCCCGAAAAGCCCCTCCAACCTCGATCCGCCCGAGATCAACAAGGGGCATGACTGCGACAACTGCCTTCCTCAAGGGTGTTCCCATTGACTTGATTTGCAAAACAGCCATTTGGTCCACTCCCATGACGTTTGTGTCTCATTATCGTTTGGACACCCAATCTCGAAGAGACACTGTTTTCGGCAGGTCAATTTTGACCACCTGCCCACCTTGAATTTGCTAAGGATCCACTTATTTAGTGTATACTTTCCTGCTCAGTTGTTGATTTCTCTTGTTCTCACTGTGTTTATGCAACAAGATAATGTATATCCTGTGGGTACCGTGTCTATCTTACATGCCAAAGCACTACGTTGATATTTAACATGTTTATCCAATGTATTTGCACTTGTTCCTTCGGCCCTCCTGGCCTCTAGCCATCTGTACGTTGGCTATATGTTTGAACTCGGGTGTTTTTAGCCAGCCGATGCTGGTCATCTATGACTGGGTAAGGGCATATTTCCTCTTTACCCAAAGACCCCTCAGGTTTACTATGGTTACTGTGTTTCTCTTTATGGGCCCATCCATATGTAGAGGTCATGCCTATCAGCATGCAAACCGATTCATGACATACATTTGACAATACCTCTTCATGACATGTACGTGCTTTATTTTGTAATAACCATATGTTTAGCCCTCAATTTGGTTTGGTTTGTTCCCACCATCCAGGACCTTAGCTTGCTAGCTCTCCATATGTGTGAATTCACAGAGGCCACGAAGAAAAATTGTAGGTTACTCACCTGTAACCATCTTTATTCGAGTGGTCCTCTGTGAACACAAACCCGCTCGGCCATCCCCTCTTCAAACCTCCCCCTTTTTCCTCGCTAATGCAGCATAGGAACTACCAGGAGTGCGCGCGGGGCACCTTTTATGCCCAGCTGGGCAGGGTTACCACCAAAACTTAAAAGTTTCAACTTGGGAAGTTTTCCGTTGGAGCCTGCGCAGGCACAGAACTCCATATGTGTGGATTCACAGAGGACCACTTGAAGAAAGATGGTTACAGGTGAGTAACGTACCAAATTTTAAGTTGTATCATAATGCTTTTTATTGTGAGCCACTTTGAGTCTCCGTATGGAGAGAAAAAGCGGGATATAAATAAAAACATACTGTAATAAAATGTGGGCATGTGATAAAGCTAAGAAGTATTGGAAGTAAATACAGTTTGATCTAGATGGCTAGAAGGCATGATCATCAAGTTTGCAGATGACACCAAATTGGGAGGGATAGCCAATACTCCAGAGGACAGGAGCAGAATTCAAAACGATCTTGACAGATTAGAGAGATGGGTCAAAACTAACAAAATGAAGTTCAACAGTGACAAATGCAGATACTCCACTTTGGCAGAAAAAATGAAATGCAAAGATACAGAATGGGGGACGCCTGGCTCGAGAGCAGTACGTGTGAAAAAGATCTTGGAGTCCTCGTGGACAACAAGTTAAACATGAGCCAACAATGTGATGTGGCAGCAAAAAAAGCCAATGGGATTTTGGCCTGCATCAATAGGAGCATAGTGTCTAGATCTAAGGAAGTAATGCTACCCCTCTATTCTGCTTTGGTTAGACCACATCTGGAATACTGTGTCCAATTCTGGGCACCACAATTCAAGAGAGATATTGACAAGCTGGAATGTGTCCAGAGAAGGGCGACTAAAATGATCAAGGGTCTGGAGAACAAGCCCTATGAGGAGCTGCTTAGGGAACTGGGCATGTTTAGCCTGAAGAAGAGAAGGCTGAGAGGAGATATGATAGCCATGTATAAATATGTGAGAGGAAGCCACAGGGAGGAGGGAGCAAGCTTGTTTTCTGCTTCCTTGGAGACTAGGACGCAATGGAACAATGGCTTCAAACTACAAGAGAGGAGATTCCATCTGAACATTAGGAAGAACTTCCTGACTGTGAGAGCCGTTCAGCAGTGGAACTCTCTGCCCCGGAGTGTGGTGGAGGCTCCTTCTTTGGAAGCTTTTAAGCAGAGGCTAGATGGCCATTTGTCAGGAGTGATTTGAATGCAATATTCCTGCTTCTTGGCAGGGGGTTGGACTGGATGGCCCATGAGGTCTCTTCCAACTCTTTGATTCTATGATTCTATGATTCTATGAGTTGATGCAAGCTATTTTAGAAACTAGAATATAGTTAAAGCCAGAGTTGTTTTGATTGAGGCTGCCATGTGAGTAAAGGCTTGAATTATAAAGGATTACATTATATGACTTTCACAGCAATATTATTGTGTGCTCAGAAATGAAAAAAGTTGAGATTATTATTTTTTTGAAATTGCAGAAATGGAAAAATTGAGAAATCTTTGGATATTTTATTTTGAAATATTGGGAACTTTTTTTTTCTTTATATAAAGAAGAAAGAAGGGAAAATAACACTTGTGGGTTTTGAAAGTGGGGAGGTTTTTTGAATGATTGCCAGACAGAAGTTTAAATGGTAAATAGTTTGGAAAAAGTGAATGATACTATAACTTTCTATCTTTGGCTTTTGTGAGGGTTTGTAGGAGAGCAGATCAGTATTTATTTATTTATTTATTTATTATTTACTTTGCTTATAGACCGCTGTTCTCAGCCCGGGGGCGACTCACAGCGGTGTACAACATAGAAAGAACAAGGTTCAAAATTCAAGACACAATCTAAAATATCACTCTAGCAATAACCAAAAACATCATCATCAAAAACATCAACAGTATTTGCTCTGTTTGTAGTTGTTTTATTTTGTTCTTTATTTGTTTTGTTTTGTGTGAAACATACAATAAATATACTTTATTTTTTAAAGGAAATTGTATCACTTTCTGTTCCATTAGCAGAAACGAATCTAATAAAAGTTCGCCCATGAACAGAAGATAATTAAATGAATGCTGAGTGTCAATACAGTCAGCCTCCTGTGTTCATATCTTATATTGTTTTCAAGTTTATAGCTTCTGCTTAACTAGCTCAGTCTCCTCACTTCACTTCTTCTGTCCTTCTTTATTTATCATCTTCCTACCATGAATACCCTCTTCTGCTACCAAATTTTAAACCCTTTCCCCAATGATCCACATGCTCCCCACTCTTCTTCTGCTACCAGATGTTAAACCATGGTGGGATGTTGGGAAAAGAGATGGGCAGAGGTTGTTAGTAGGAGAGGAGTCTCGCATGCATGTTGGGGTTGGGCATTATAATATTCACTTTCTTTCCACTTTTACAGGGATCCTGGGCTCCTAACATCAGCATGTATGTGTGTGTGTGTGTGTGTGTTGTGTGGGGGTGTGTGTTTGCATTTGAGGAAGGGGCTGAACATGAACAAATTGCTAAATTTGGGGATACACAGAGATCTCCTTTTGGAAGATGTCTCTTCTCTTGTGTCAGAAGACTCCGCCAGTAGATCCAGTCACTGTTCTTTAATTACTTGTTTGTTTCCTCGCAAACATGCCTGAATCTTTTTTCTTGAGTCCTCATAAAGAAGAAAGCCTAAAATAAGTTATTTTGAAACTTGATAAAAGGGATGAGAGAGATTACTGTTGATAGTAATAGGAAAAGTAGGCCAAAGAGTCAAATAGTCCAGAGAATATAGCCAATGGATTTACTTTCATCTACCCAACTGGGCACATTCCAAAAATATTTAGCTTTGCCATTTTCCAGAAGTCAGGAAAAGATCAGCCTTCTTTAAACCTAACCAAATGTTCAAGCAGATAATTAAACACTTGGCCATCTATAAGAAATAAGACTCATTTCTAGCCATCAGTTAAATCCAATTCACAGGCTTGTCCACTGGAAGTGAGGAACATAGGGGACACCACATTTCTTCTATGGTGGCCCTGTGTTTCTTCTAAATTCTGGGATCTAGGTGGACTGATATACTTTGGACACCCTGAAATTTCCCTGTAGTGCTAGGTGATGCTTAGAAGATGAGTTTAAATCCACTCATCAAATAATCTGATATAGTTCCTTTGTATGAGTCTCTTGGTGCCTGTGGAGTTTTTTACTTCAAAAGATTCCTGAGTAAAATTGTAACTGCATTGCAAACTCCTCTCTGGTTTGCTATATGGCATGTATACCAAAAACTGGAGGTTTGACAGCTGAACCACTGTCAATTAGCAGTGCAATGTTATAATGAAACTAGCTGTCCCCTGCCACGCGTTGCTGTGGCCCAGTCTGTTGATCTGGAAAATAAAGTAATGAGAAAGTGTTGGTTTCTAATATATGTAACTTCTTTTTGCTTGTGGATAAACAGTATTTCTTGCTGTTTCTTTGTCGGTGTTGATGTGGAGAGTGCCTGGTTTGCCCACCCTGGAACATGGAACATATAGTTGTCCTTCTTTAAGAGTCCCTTTCAAATCTATGATACTATATCTCTGTTTGTGAATCATATCTATCTATCTCTCTTTCTATGTCTATGGCTAGATGGGTCTTTGTGAGGAGGAGTTTGATTACATTTTCTTGCCCTGATGAAGGGAGCTGGATTGGATGGCCTCAAGTATTTTCTGTTGGTCAAGGGGGTTCTGTGTGGGAAGTTTGCCCTGATTCTGTCGTTCGTGGGGTTCAGAATGCTCTTTGATTGCAGGTGAACCATAAATCCCAGTAACTAAAACTCCCAAATGTCAAGGTCTATTTTCCCCAAGCTCCACCTGTGTTCATATTTAGGTGTATTGAGTGCTTGTGCCAAGTGTGGTCCAGATCCATCATTGTTTGAGTCTGTAGTGGTCTCTGGATGTAGGTGAACTACAACTCCAAAACTGAAGGTCAATGGCCCACCAAACCCTTCAAATATTTTCTGCTGGTCAGGGATTCCTGTATGCCAACTGTGGTTCAATTCCATCGTTGGTGGAGTCCAGAATGCTCTTTGAATATAGGTGACCTATAAATCCCAGCAGTTACAACTCCCAAATGACAAAATCATAATTTTTTGAGTTATGGTCACTCCTTGTGTTGTGAGACATTTTTTTTGCCAAATTTGGTGTGATTTCGTTCATTGGTTCTTTTGTTTTTAAAGCAGTCATTATGCACAGAGCATTTTTATGGAAGAGACCTCCAAGGGCCGTCTAGTCCAGCCCCTTCTGGCATAAGGGAAAAGCACAATCAAACCACTCCTCATAGATCATGCCATTTTTCAGTTAGATAGCCATTCAGCCTCAGTATAATACTACTACTACTACTACTACTACTACTACATAATAATAATAATAATAATAATAATAATAATAATAATAATAATAGAAGAATCCTAGTATAGAAGAGACCTGAAGGGGCCATCCAGACCAGTCCCTTTTGGGAAATGGGAGAAGCACAATCTAACCACTCCTGAGAGATAGCCAGCTTCAGGTTAATAATAAGAATAAGAACAACAACACCAAGGTTCACCGAGGAGCTGGCTGTGATGAAGCACACGAGAAGGGGGCTAGAGCGCAAATGGAGGAAATCTCGAGATGTATCTGATCGAACACGGGCTAGAGCCTCTCTTAAGGCATACTCCGTGGCCATACGGGCGGCCAGGAAGTCATTCACGACCGCTCGTATAGCATCTGCAGCAAATAGATCATCGGAGCTGTTTCGGGTCGTGGGAGAACTCCTTCACCCACCTGCGGTGGAGGAGGTCCCTGACGACCCCGCAGCTCGGTGTCGCGATTTCGCACACCATTTTGCAGATAAAGTCGCCCAGATACGCCTCGAGCTCGACTCCAATTCCATCGCAGTGCCTGAAGAGGTGACGGAGGTACCTGCTTGTCCAATTTTGTGGGATTCTTTTAGGCTTGTTCTTCCTGAAACCGTAGAGGAGGTTCTTGGGGCTGTGAGGGCGACCACCTCACCTCTAGACCCATGCCCATCTTGGCTCATTAAATCAGCCAGGGAGGGGTTGGTTGACTGGTTTGTATTGATTATCAATGCATCGTTGGAGCAAGGGATTTTTCCATCTGGTTTGAAACAGGCAGTGGTTCGTCCACTCCTCAAAAAAGCTTCCCTTGACTCCACGGTGCTGAATAACTACAGACCAGTCTCCAACCTCCCTTTCCTGGGTAAGGTGCTGGAGCGGGTGGTCGCCTCGCAGCTCCAGGGCTTCCTAGACGATACCAACTACCTAGATCAGGCACAGTCTGGCTTCAGGCCTGGTCATGGCACCGAGACAGCCTTGGTCGCCTTGGTGGATGACCTCCGTAGAGAGCTGGACAGGGGGAGTGTGACCCTGTTGGTTCTCCTGGACATCTCAGCGGCTTTCGATACCATCGATCATGGTATCCTCCTGGGTCGTCTCTCTGGGATGGGCCTTGGGGGCACGGTTCTGTCGTGGCTCCGGTCCTTCCTGGAGGGACGTACCCAGTTGGTGAAGCTGGGAGACGCCTGCTCGGACCCCTGGCCTTTGACCTGTGGGGTCCCGCAAGGATCTATCTTGTCGCCCATGCTCTTCAACATCTACATGAAACCGCTGGGAGAGGTCATCCGGAGTTTTGGAGTTGGGTGCCATCTCTATGCGGATGACACACAACTCTACTACTCCTTTCCACCTAATTCCAAGGAGGCTTCTCGGGTGCTGGACGAGTGCCTGGCCGCTGTGTCGATCTGGATGAGGAAGAACAAGCTGAAGATCAATCCCGACAAGACAGAGGTCCTCCTGGTCGATCGTAAACCGGATCGGGGTATAGGGTGGCAACCTGTGTTGGACGGGGTTACACTCCCCCTGAAGCCACAGGTCCGCAGTTTGGGAGTCCTCTTGGATTCTTCGCTTACACTTGAGGCTCAGGTGTCGGCGGTATCCGGGAGGGCCTTTGCACAACTGAGACTTGTGCGCCAGCTGCGACCGTACCTCGTGAAGGCGGATCTGGCCGGGGTGGTCCACGCCTTGGTCACCTCTAGAATGGATTACTGCAATGCGCTCTACGTGGGGCTGCCCTTGAAGACGGCTCGGAAACTACAATTGGTCCAGCGGGCAGCAGCCAGGATGCTAACTGGAGCTCATTATCAAGAGAGGTCAACCCTCTTGTTCAAGGAGCTCCACTGGCTGCCATTTATTTTCCGAGCCCAATTCAAGGTGCAGGTGCTCACCTACAAAGCCCTGAACGGTTTGGGACCACCCTACCTGCGTGACCGCATTTCCATCTACGAACCCACACGCTCGCTCCGGTCATCTGGGGAGGCCCTGCTCGTTATCCCACCTACGTCGCAAGCGCGCTTGGTGGGGACGCGGGACAGGGCCTTCTCTGTGGCGGCCCCCCGACTTTGGAATGCCCTTCCAAAAGAGCTTCGTCAGGCCCCTACTCTGGCAGTTTTCAGAAGGAACCTAAAAACTTGGCTGTTCCGATATGCCTTCGCAGATTAGGAATCCCCATCTCAAGTCCTAGATGCACTTTAGCACAACTAATGCTGCTGCACACCGCACTTTTAATCCTACGTTCCTCCTGCCATCTCAGCACTTTTAACCCTGTACCCCATTGCGCTGGCCGAACCAGTTTTAATAGTGTCTTGATGTATTGTCATTGTGGTTATTTTGCTTAATTGTTTGATTTGCTTTGTTTATTGCTGTGTTATGTTTTCTATTGTATTGTGTTTTGTGGCTTCGGCCCGTGTAAGCCGCATCGAGTCCTTCGGGAGATGCTAGCGGGGTACAAATAAAGTTAATAATAATAATAATAATAATAATAGCAGTCCACTTACATCTGGAGAACACTGTGAACCAACAGAAAGATGGTAAAATTTGAACACGGTGGAGTTTGGGGAAGACCTTGACATTTGGGAGTTGCTTGTGGGCTCTTCGCTCTTTCACCCCACGTAGGACAGAAGGGGGAAAAAGGGAGGGAAAGACAGAAGGGGAAGAAGGAAATGGAAGGAAAGAAGGAAGGAAGGGGAAGGGTAGGAAGGAAGAGAAACAGACGGGGAAGAAGGGAAGGAAGGAAAGAATGGGCAGAAGATAACAAAGAAGGAAAGGAAGGACAGATAAGGTGAAGAAGGGAATAATGAAAAGGAAAGGTAGGACAGAAGGGGAAAGAATGGAAGGAAAGGGAAGGGGGGGAGGAAATAAAGAACAGAAGATAAAGTAAAGGAAGGAAGGAAGGAAGGAAGGAAAAAAAGAGGAGGGGAGGGAGGAAAAACAGAAGATAAGGGAAGGAAGGATCAGATCACTGTGGCTGCCCTATGAGCTACAGGGAAGCAGGGGGGGGGTGGGGGGTGAAAGAGCCACACATGGCCCGGAAGCTGGTGGGGCTCCGGAGGAGAGGCGTGCTGCATCGGAAAGCCGGGCGGGGCTTGGTGCAGGGCCTCTGGGAGACCTCTTGGGGGGAACGGAGGGAGGGAGGACTTCTGGGCCCAAAACGGCTGTGTGGTGAGGGCCAAATCTCTGGCGACGGAGGGGTCAGAAGCAGGAGTCCTCTCTGCCTGCAACTCCTCCTGGGAAAGGCGGGGAGGCCTCTCCCAGGCGCAGGTGCTATGGCAGGTTCAGCACCAGCAGCACGGTGACGGGGTGGAGAAGGCGCCTCCTGCTTCTGCTCCCTCCTTCGAAGAGGCCCCTCTGTCTCCGTCGGTCAGGCTGGTGTTTCAGATTTTAAATTTTGGTGGAGCTGTGGCTGGCTTCGGGAGGCCCAGCAGCCCTTGCCGCCACAAGTTCCGCCGCGAGACGATGGAGGAGCTCTCTTACATGCACGTGCGCTCCCCCCACAGCTGCACGCATGTGCTGTAATGGCTTCTCCTTTTATTAAGGATTTCTCAGTTGTTTTCAGTTTTATTTTGTATGGTGAGGAGTTTTGTTGCCAAATTTGGTGCATATAGGCCCAGCAGTACTTTTGTTTTTAAGCCACTCATTACGATATGAGCATTTATATATATATATATATATATATATATAGAGAGAGAGAGAGAGAGAGAGAGAGAGAGAGAGAGAGAGAGAGAGACATATCTATATCTATATCTATATATCTATCTATGTCTATGTATATAATAAAAGTCAAAACTTGTATGCGGAGGACAAAAGTGTGGCGGGAGGAGTATGTGCCAGCGTTCTGATTGGCTGCTGCTGTGGTGCTATTTGCATATGGTCTCTGATTGGCCAGCTTCAATAGGAGCCCCTGGTGGAGAAAAGAGTTAATGACAGAAACGGGGACATGAGAAGGGAATTTGCATATGGTGTCTGATTGGCCAGCCTCAATTCCAAGATTCTGAGATGACAAAGAGAGGAAAGGAAAAGGCCAGAGGGGGCAGAGTCAGAAAATTACCAATACAGAACCACACTTGGCACACAGACCACCCACTCGACATCCTACTGCAGTTTGGAAGAGCATGAGCCATGGATGTTGGGACTTGCAGTACCATCACTCACATTCTGAGACCACTGTTAACCTCATCTAATGACTGACCAGGACCAAACTTGGCACATAGACCTCTTATGACCCATCTTATGTCCTGATGTGGTTTGGCCGGGGATGGAGCATGGATTATGGGACTTGCAGTACCTTTGCTCAATTCTTGAGACCACTGCAACCCTCATCCAATTACCGATAAAGACCAAACTTGGCACACTGAGTCTCCATGACACATTCTACATCCTGGTGCAATTTGGAGGAGGATGCACCATCGACGATGGGACTTGCAATACCTGCACTCCCTTCCTAAGACCATTACAACTGCCAACAATGATGGATCAGGACCACAATTTACACAGATAGCCCGCATGATCCACTCTACATCCTGGTGTAGTTTGGAAGAATTTGACAATGGATGATGCGACTTGCAGTCACTTCACTCACTTCCTGAGACCACTGAGACCCTCGCCAATGGCTGATCAAGACCAAACTTAGCACACAAGCCCCCATGACCTGCTCTACATCTTGCTGCAATTTTGTAGGAGGGTTGACCATGGATGATGGGACTTCCAGTACCTTCACTCACATTCTGAGACCTCTGCGAACCTCTTCCAATGACTGATCAAGACCAAACTTGGTACACAAGCCCCCATGACCTGCTCTACATCTTGCTGCAATTTTGTAGGAGGGTTGACCATGGATGATGGGACTTCCAGACCTTCACTCACATTCTGAGACCTCTGCGAACCTCTTCCAATGACTGATCAAGACCAAACTTGGTCCACTGAGACCCTCGCCAATGGCTGATGAAGACCAAACTTGGCGCACAAGCCCCCATGACCTGCTCTACATCTTGCTGCAATTTTGTAGGAGGTTTGACCATGGATGATGGGACTTCCAGTACCTTCACTCACATTCTGAGACCTCTGCGAACCTCTTCCAATGACTGATCAAGACCAAACTTGGTACATAGACCTCTCATGACCCACTTTACATCCTGGTGTCGTTTGGAAAAAATTGGAGATGGATGATGGGACTTGCAGTAACTTCACTCACTTTCTGAAACCCTCGCCAATGACTAATCAAGACCTAACTTGGAACATGGAGCCCCAATGACCCACTCTACATCCTGGTGCAGTTTGGAGGAGAACAGACTTCAAGTACCTTCACTTCCTTCCCAAGATTGCTGCAACCCTCATCTAATGACCAATCAAGACCAAACTTGGCACACAGAGCCCCCATGACCCACTCTACATCCTGTTGCAGTTTGAAGGAGGATGGACTTTGGATGATGGGACTTGCAGTACCTTCACTCACTTAACTGAAACCACTGCCACCCTCATCCAATGACTGTTAAAGACCAAACTTGGCACACACAGCCCCCATGACCCACTCTATATCCTGCTGCTGTTTGGAGGAGGGTGGACCATGGATGATGGGACTTCAAGTACCTTCACTCACTTCCTGAAAACAATGCAGTCATTATTCAATGACCAATAAAGACCAAACTTGGCATACAGAACCACCATTACCCACTTTCTCTAATAACCCGGGCAGCGCCGGGTCCCCAAGCTAGTCTATATATATAATAAAGGTGAAAGTTTGTATGTGGAGGAGGACAAAAGTGTGGCGGTGTATGTGCTAGCTTTCTGATTGGCTGCCACTGTGGTCTCTGATTGGCCAGCCTGAAATTCCAAGATTCCGATTGGCTGGGCAGCAGTTCTATTTGCATATGGTCTCTGATTGGCCAGCTTCAAGAGGAGCCCCTGGTGGAGAAAAGAGTTCATGACAGAAACGGGGACATGAGAAGGAAATTTGCATATGGTCTCTGATTGGCCAGCCTCAATTCCAAGATTCCGAGATGACAAAGAGAGGAAAGGAAAAAGCCAAAGGGGGCTGAGTCAGAAAATTACCAATACAGACCACACTTGGCACACAGAGCCTGCAAGACTGACTCGACATCCTACTGCAACCATGGATGATGGGACTTGCAGTACCATCACTCACATTCTGAGACCGGTGTTAACCTCATCCAATGACTGATCAGGACCAAACTTGGCACATAGACCTCTCATGACCCACCTTATGTCCTGGTGTGGTTTGGCCGGGGATGGACCATGGATTATGGGACTTGCAGTACCTTTGCTCAATTTCTGAGACCACTGCAACCCTCATCCAATTACCAATAAAGACCAAACTTGGCACACCGAGTCTCCATGATGCACTCTACATCCTGGTGCAGTTTGGAGGAGGATGCAGCGTGGACGATGGGACTTGCAGTACCTGCACTTCTTTCTTAAGACCATTACAACTGCCAACAATGATGGATCAGGACCACAATTTACACAGAGAGTCCGCATGACCCACTCTACATCCTGGTGCGGTTAGGAAAAAATTGTCAATGGATGATGGGACTTGCAGTCACTTCACTCACTTCCTGAGACCACTGACTGATCAATACCAAATTTGGCACACAGAGTCCCCATGACCCACTCTACATCCTGGTGCACTTTCGAGGAGGACAGACCATGGATGATGGGACTTCAAGTACCTCCACTCCCCAAGACTGCTACAACCCTCACCTAATGTCCGATCAAGACCAAACTTGGCACACAGAGCCCCCATGACCCACTCTACATCCTGTTGCAGTTTTGGAGGAGGACGGACAATGGATGATGTGACTTCCAGTACCTTCACTCACATTCTGAGACCTCTGCAAACCTCATGCAATGACTGATCAAGACCAAACTTCGCACATAGACCTCTCATGACCCACTTTACGTCCTGGTGTCATTTGGAAAAAAATGGAGATGGATGATGGGACTTTCAGTAACCTCACTCACTTTCTGAGACCACTGAGACCCTCGCCAATGACTAATCAAGACCAAACTTGGCACACGGAGCCCCAATGACCCACTCTACACCCTGGTGCAGTTTGGAGGACAGACCATGGATGATGGGACTTCAAGTACCTCCACTCCCTTCCCAAGATTGCTGCAACCCTCATCTAATGACTGATCAAGACCAAACTTGGCACACACAGCCCCCATGACCCACCCTACATCCCGGTGCTGTTTGAAGGATGGACGATGGATGATGGGACTTGCAGTACATTCACTCACTTCCTGAAACCATAGCGACACTCATTCAAAAACCAATAAAGACCAAACTTGGAACATAGAGCCCCCATGGCCAACTCAACATTCTGGTGAGGTTTGGGGATAATGGGACTTCAAGTACCTCCACTCACTTCCCAAGACCTCTGCAACATTCATCTAATGACCGATCAAGTCCAAACTTGGCACACAAAACCCCCATGACCAACTCTCCATCCTGGAGCAGTTTGGAGGGGGATGGACCACAGATAATGGGACTCACAGTAACTTCACTAACTTCCTGAGACAACTGCGAGGCATATAAATAACTGATAAAGACCAACCTTGATACACAATTCCTTTCTCAAATAACCCGGGCAGCGCCGGGTCCCCAAGCTAGTATATAATAAAAGTCAAAACTTGTATGCGGAGGACAAAAGTGTGGCGGTGTGGCGGTGTTTGTGCCAGCATTCTGATTGGCCAGCCTGAAAGTTCCAACATTCGAATTGGCTGCCGCAGTGGTGCTATTTGCATATGGTCTCTGATTGGCCAGCTTCAATAGGAGCCCCTGGTGGAGAAAAGAGTTCATGGCAAAAACTGGGACATTAGAAGGAAATTTGCGTATGGTCTCCGATTGGCCAGCCTCAATTCCAAGATTCCGAGATGACAAAGAGAGGAAAGGAAAAGGCCAAAGGGGGCTGAGTCAGAAAATTACCAATACAGACCACACTTGGCACACAGAGCCTGCAAGACTGACTCGACATCCTACTGCAACCATGGATGATGGGACTTGCAGTACCATCACTCACATTCTGAGACCGCTGTTAACCTCATCCAATGACTGATCAGGACCAAACTTGGCACATAGACCTCTCATGACCCACTTTACGTCCTGGTGTCGTTTGGCGGGGGATGGACCATGGATTATGGGACTTGCAATACCTGCACTCCCTTCCTAAGACCATTACAACTGCTAACAATGATGGATCAGGACCACAATTTACAGAGAGAGCCCACATGACGCACTCTACATCCTGGTGCGGATTGGAAGAATTTGACAATGGATGATGGGACTTGCAGTCACTTCACTCACTTCCTGAGACCACTGAGACCCTCGCCAATGACTGATCAAGACCAAACTTGGCACACAGAGTCCCCATGACCCACTCTACATCCTGGTGCACATTCGAGGAGGACAGACCATGGATGATGGGACTTCAAGTACCTCCACTCCCTTCCCAAGACTGCTGCAACCCTTACTAATGTCCGATCAAGACCAAAGTTGGCACACAGAGCCACCTTGACCCACTCTACATCCCGATGCTGTTTGGATGATGGGACTTCAAATTCCTTCACTCACTTCCTGAAAACAATGCAGCTGTTATCCAATGACAAATTAAGACCAAACTTGGCATACAGAACCGCCATTACCCACGTTCTCTAATAACCCGGGCAGCGCCGGGTCCCCAAGCTAGTAAGTTATAAAAGACATATATATTAATTGATTACATCTTTCAGAAATCCAATTAGTTAATGATATTGAATTATGTTGGAATCATTGGAGGTACTACTGATATGCTTTATAATATAATTATAAGACATTAGAATGCAAATATATATGTTAAAAAGTCAAAGCAGTGCTTGTTGTTTTAACAGCCTTTTTTTAAAAAGCACGGGTTCTGTGAATACTATATTCTGCCATTCTGTGCAGTAAATGCAGCCTTGCTTCAATAATGGTTAAGATGTAGTGGTGTAACCTCATGGAGATAGTAGATCTTATTTCCTTTTTAGATTCTGTGAAAATAAAGTGTTGTCCCATCCTGCACCCCACCCCCAAGTCATGTGAATCAGTTGAGAGATGGATAACTCACCATTGAAATAAATCTGGATTTAGTGCAAATTGTACCAGCATTTATTAGAAGTATTATTGGAAACTGGTGTGAACATGGGGCACACTCTTTGAACACTGATGTTTCTTTATGCCTATATGTTTATAGGAATAATGTTTCATCTACTGGTACAGCCAAAGACAGCTGGGATTTGGTGAAGATCGGACTGATAGTTAATAATAGTACAGAAATTGTATTGACAGTAGAGAAAGATTTGTGATGTCATTTATTTCTTTGAAATTTTGATTAAAGGCAGCCATGAGGTAATAGTGGAAGGAGATTTTGATTAGGAAGCACGTTTGTAGCACTTTTCCTTCTACTATTTCCTTAACTTAACCCTTCTACAAGCTGCCATTAGCAACAGAAGAGCAGGGAAATGGGTGTTATAGTTGCCTTGACTGATTCTAAACATCCTGAATTTTAACAGGTTTGGTTGGGTTATTTGGGAGTGCTGATTCAGAAAACTGCATTGGATAGACCACATCAACTCTAGTTTCTGATACAGAACATATGCCATCCAGTAGTCGCCATCTGTTCGCCCACAGAAAACCATATTTAATACTCTAGAGCTGATGTTGTCAGTCAGTCTCTTCCTTCCCAACATCCCCATTGCCTCAGCATTGTAAGAGGGTCTCGCGATACTAGTTGCTCTCATTGCAACGGTGTAGTAATAGTGAGGATGTGGACCATATTTTAGTGCTTGGGGACCACTGGTGGTCCATGGGCCACAGGTTGAGAACCACTGATTTAGCAGGATATCACAATATGTAGAGCTGTGGTTCTCAACTTGTGGGTCCCCAGGTTTTGGCCTATAGCTCCCAGAAATCCCAGCCAGTTTATCATTTGTTGGGATTTCTGGGAGTTAAAGGCCAAAACATCTGGGGACCCACAGGTTGAGAACCACTGATGTAGAATGACAACCTGCCATTTCTTACTGCAAAACTTAATTTCCTCAGTATGCAATCATAACATTGTTTATATAAGTAGAGTTTTGTTTAATGTATTGTTGAAGGCTTTCATGGCCGGAATCACTGGGTTTTTGTAGGTTATTCCGGGCTACATGGCCATGTTCTAGAGGCATTTTCTCCTGACGTTTCGCCTGCATCTATGGCAAGCATCCTCTTGCTTGCCGTAGATGCAGGCGAAACGTCAGGAGAAAATGCCTCTAGAACATGACCATATAGCCCGGAAAAACCAACAACAACCCAGAGTTTACTTTGTTTGTTGAACTTATGAATTCTCCCCTTGTTTTGTTTTTTAGATATTGCTACAATATGCTGGCAATCGGGATGCTTCTGAGCACATTTTGCCTTTTCTGGAAGTTTATCAAGTCGCCATTCAGAGCTTTGCCAGTGCCCGACCTTACCTGACTACAGAATGTGAAGATGTTCTTCTGGTACTTGGCAGGCTAGTGCTGTAAGTATGACATGAGGAATTCAGTTTTAATGAGCAATTAAATGTGCTCTCTGGGAGATCTTTGAAATTTGTTTCTCTGTGTCTGAGAGTCATGGTGTAGTGGTTTGAATGGTGGACTAGGATTCTGGAGGTCATGGTTCAAATCCCCATTTAGCTATGGAAACCTTGAGCCAGTGACAGTGTCTCGGCCTCAGAGAAAGACAAAGGTACCCTCCCCTAAAACATTTTGGCAAGAAAAGACTGTTGCAGAAGATATCAGCACAGAAATTGGGGCCCATGTTGCCAAGAAGTGGACATTTGGCATCTTGGATTTTTGCTTCCTTCAGCTTGTGACAAAAAGATGGGAGTGGGCTGAGTTTTGAGGATTCATAGCCTGTGGGTGTGTTTCCAACTTTTCCATGGCAAAATTTTTGGAAATCCCCTTGAGGGACAACTAGCAAAATTACCTCCTTTGCCTAGATTTATGTTCATGCCCCCCAATACCATTTAATATATACTTAAAACCACTAGGAGATATTATCCAGAGTTTTGGGATGCCATGCCATCTATATGCAGATGACATCCAGCTCTACTTCTTTCTATCCAAGTCAAGGAAATTATCCTGGCCTTAAAGCAGAGTCTGCCATCAGTAACGGACTGGAAAAGGGCAAATGAATTGAAACTTCATCCAGATAAGACAGAGTGCTCCTGGTCTGTCGGAAGGCAGATGAGGGAATATGGATCCAGCCTGTGCTGGATGGAATTACACTTCCCCCAAAGATAGAGATCAGCAGTTTGGGTTATCTACTGAACTTGGCATTGAACCTGGAGGCCCACATTCCTGTGGTAACCAGGAGTGCCTTTGCACATTTAAAACATGTGTGCTAACTGCACCTGTTATTTGAGATGCTAAATATGCATATGGTGGCACCTGCCTTGGTTACATCTTTTTGGATTAATATAACATGTTCAAATTGGGGCTGAATTTGAAAAGTGTTTGGAAACTTTGGCTGGTCCAAAGAGCTGTGGCCAAATGATTAACTGGGGCTGAGTACACCCAATGTGTTATAAGCACTTAACTGGCTTTCAGTTTGTTTCAAATCAAAGTTCTAGTTATGATTCTATAAAGTCCTCAGGGCCAGGGTGTTTTGCAGATTGTTTCTTCTGGCACTACCCTGTTCAGGCCCTGAGATTCTCAAGGCAGCTCCTTTTAGTCCACCACCATCGCAAGTATGGTTGGGAGAGGTGTGAGACAGGCCCTTCTCGGTGACCGCCCCTTAGTTCTGGAATTCCCTGCTTAAGGAAGCCTGACTGGGCCCCTCTTTGCTGTCCTTCCAGTGGCAAGCTAAAACTTTTTTCTTCATGCAGATTTTAAAAGAAATCTGCATGAAGAAAGAGCCAGTCAAGGGTAAAAAGAATATTTAACTGTTTTTAATTTTAGAGTGATTTTGATTGATTTCCTTCTTGTATTCAGTCAAATTTGTATTGCCTCGAGTCCCTTTGGAGAGATGTTGATGGGGTACAAATAAAGTTTTATTATTTATTATTATTTCTGTGTTTAGGAATTTTAATATATGTATGTGGTGGATTTTAAATTGAATTTTTTATGTTGTGAGCTGATTGGCATCTCAACCAAGAGATCAAAGTGGGATAATAATAATGATGATGATGATGATGATGATGATGATGATATGTCTACCAATTTTATTTTGTGACTTTTAATTTCAGGAGTTGTTTTGAACTACTACTTTCTGTGCCTGAAAGTGAAGAGCAGTCAAAACCATTGTTAAGGTTGTTTCAGTCCATACAGGCAAGTATATTTCATTTCTGTTCTGAGGCATTTGTTTAGAAACAATGTCTTTTCAAATTGTTGTTAAATTCTTTTTTGTGCATGGAATCAAGTGTATCATCTGGCATAGTAAGAATTTGAGAAACTATGAAAGGAAAATGAAGACAGAAATGCAATTGGAAGAAACATTGAAAGATGATTGAAATATCAGTTATGATCAATTATATTATCAGTTATGAAAGATCAGTTGTAATTACTAATAATGTGATTTAGAGTGCATGTTTAAATTGTGTTATTAAACAACTTAGTGATCTCCAGACTTGCTGTTCTATAGCTTCTCTAAGTTCCAACCAGTAAGGCATCTTTTCTATCCTGCCAGCAGGCATGGGTGAGCAAGGCCTTCAGGAGACCCTGTAGCTTTCACCAGCAGATATGCATGAGTGTAAGCCTTCACCCCTACACACGCCTTTAGTTTTGCATGGAGCTTGCACAACTTGGTTATGAACTGCTTGTTAAGTTGTTAAGAAAGAATACTTCTTTTGTAAAATTTAGTAGCTATTCACCTGCAATCTTCTTCACAAAATTGAGGTAGAGAGGTATGGGTCAGGGATTATTTTTACAAACTGGGATCCCAAAAAGGGGGGTGCGACTATTATGTGATGGCGACTGTTATGTGATGAAATACGATACATGGAGGGTTCTACGTTTCCCATTTCTTGTTCGCTATTTTAGTTTTGCATGGAGCTTGCACAACTCGGTTATGAACTGTTAAGTTGTTAAGAAAGAATACTTCTTTTGTAAAATTTAGTAGCTATTCACCTGCAATCTTCTTCACAAAATTGAGGTAGAGAGGTATGGGTCAGGGATTATTTTTACAAACGGGGTGGGGTGGGTGGGAATGTGTGCTAAATGCAATGAATTGAAGCAGATTTACAACATTTAAAGAGACAGATGAAGTTAGGTGATGGTGTGGGAATTATAGTAGCATTTGGGGATATGAGACAGTTAACTAGCTGAGATCATAGCATGGAAGTGGATGAGTATGTTAGCAATCATTTGGGGGGGGGATCTCTATGAGCTTTTCTTGTTATTAGCCTCCAAGTTGTTTCTGACCTAAGGTGACCCTGTCACAGGTTTTTTCTTGACTAGATATGTTCTGAAGAGATTTACCATTATCTTCCTCTGGGCCTGAGAGAGTGTGACTTGACTGAGGTCATCCAATGAGTTTCATGGATGAGTAGGGATTTGAACCCTGGTCTCCAGAGTCATAGTCTAGCATTCAAACTACTATACCATGCTGAGCTTTTACAAATACAATAGTTCTGCATTCTGTATAGAAGAAATACCTCTGAAATTCTGACAACTAATTTTGTGTGATTAGGCTCTCTAATTTGTGATATAAGATTTCTCTAATTTCTCTAATTTCTGAGATACATACATTGATATTCCAGCCTTCCTTTCTTACTCTTCCAGGCTGACATGAGATTAAATTTATTCTGTAGTTCATTTTATACATATTAAGATAACTGATGCAGAAGGGATCCTAATGGTCAATTACAGCATTTTAAAATATACTTTTCTCTTTAATCCAACGTAGGATTCTCATAATGCTCTACTTGAATTTGGAGATAATAGTGTTGAAGTCCTGGCTGAAATCTGCAAGGAAGGTATTTGGAAGAATCCAGTTCTTTTAAAGATTATATCACAGCAACCAGTAGAAGCAGAAGAAGGTAAGAAGTGACTGCAGCTCGAATGTTCCGGTGTGAGTTCTGCTTGTTCTTTTGCAGGGGACTATCATCATCAACATCATCATTATCATCATCTTTATTCATACCCCACCATTCCCCCTGAGGGAACACAAAGTGGCTAACAATCACATACTTTGATCAGTTTAAAACAAAGCGAGTACAAAAATTAACATAAATAAATAAATGGTACTGTGTGTCTGGTTAAAGGTATAATTAAAACAATAAAGGCAATTAAAATTCATTTGAAAACACAAAGGTTTTTGGCCCATGTGTCTGATATCGCATTGTAAGTATGAATTTAACAAATACATTCTGACTTATGACGGATTAATGATCCGTCAGAGGAAGATAATGGTAAATCTCTTCAGAACATATCTAGTCAAGAAAAAACCTGTGACAGGGTCCCCTTAGGTCAGAAACAACTTGGAGGCTAATTTTGCACACCCCTACTACTTACCATAGAGTCAGTAAGTTCTTTTGTGTCCTTGGGCTATCTACAGGGATTAAAAAAACCATATTTACCTCACAGCTGCTGCAATCCCACCAAGTAAAACTAAAGTATGTATCAGTGTGGCCAATTAAACATTTATAACAGTGGCTCTAGCTGGCACACCAGCTTTAATTTTACAAATGCACTCCCTAACTATGCTGAGAGCTGGGAATCCATACTATTAATTTGCTTTTCAAGAGGGAGTATAAGCTTATCACGAACAGGCTGAACCCTTATTCCCTTATCTGCCCTTTGAATGATCAAGAACATTTTAGTCTTGTCTAGGCTAAGTTTCAGTTATTGAAACTTAATTGAAAGACATACACAAGTTAATAATTTATTGGTATATTAATTCTTATCTTGAATCTTGGGTTGTCATCGTTACTTTTCTCTATAACTTCTTTCTGCTATAAGAAAATCTGCCCTATGTATAAAAAGTATATAAAAAGTCCTGTTAATTGCTTGTTCAATGTTATGACTCAGTTTTTAAAAATATGTCAGGAACTTGTGAGTCTCACTGAAATAAAGTTGGTTTGGAATCACTACTGTTAAGTTGGTTGTCCCTTTTGATTACAGTTTAGCTTTCAAATATATTGCCAATTGGATTAGTGTGCCAATTTTGAACTAAGGACTATCTCTTGTGGAGCTCCTTTGAATCCATTTTTATATCCCAGTGTTTTTGATGCATTCTTGCAGCCTTGCTGGCTACATTGGGTCATTCTTAGGTCATTGCCTTGCTTTATAGAACTGTGATTTCAGTATTCTACAGGTAGTAACATTGTCAATTTTTTTACTTGGCAGTGATAAAGATAAAAGTGAAATGGAATTAGAGCTCCTTCCATACTCACTTTCTCTATCCTCCATGCTTTTGTTTTCTTTAAGCATGACTTTTTAAAAAGATGTAAAAGGTGTTATCGTTTATATATATATTTATTTACAATATTTATATCCTGCCTTTCTCTAACCTGAAGGGGTCTCAAGGCAGCTTACAAAAATTCAATGCCTTAACCATAGTATACAATTAAAATGCATTAAAATTAAAATTAAAATCAAATACATTAAAACATTATAAAATGTTATTATCACCATAATCCACGCAATCCTAATATAATTCACTGATATACTTTAAAATCCAATTAATTTCATCAGTAAAAGTTTTCATGTTGATTTCATTATCTTGAAACATTGGTCCTGAGGTTTTTTTACAGTTACTAGAATAATAGACCAAGTAGACAGGAATTTAGATGGCAGTGACTTGTGCATCTTACCAAATTCTTGTAATAAATATATGTGTAATAATATGTTGTCTCTTTTTCATAGTCAACAAGCTGATCAAACGGGAAGGACCCACCTTTCTCCAGGTGCGAATAAAACATTTAATGAAGACTAACTGCCTTCTTCAAGCTGCCTCCTTGGCTAAACTGTGTAAAGACTCTGCAGAAATTTCAGATACATCACCTTTTCTCCAAGCCTATATCACATGCTTGTGTTCCATGCATCCAAATGAAGAGTCCTTTAAAGAGGTGAGTAGTGTGTTTTCTAGCAAAACTAAGTACATGGTAACTATTAGGTGAGACTCACTAGACACCTAAATGTGACAGGCCGGACCTATCTCCCATTCTGTTCTTTAGGATGTCGAGAGGTCTAATAATTCCTGTCCCTTAATATAAGGTTCAAAAATTTATTCCTATAGAAGTACAATAGTAACACAGTGGTTTTTATCTTACTCTGATTTAAACAGTAGTTCTTCCATTTGCCTTTCTCGATTTTAGCAAAAAAAAAAAAATGAAGGTATGTGTGAATAGTTTTAATCTTATTTTTTGTGGAAATTTCAGTTCATTGTGGCTGTTCATTTCTTGGTTTTCAACAGTCCTCACCAATAGCTTCTTGGCTCATTCTGTGTTACATCTTGTGGTAGTGGGAACATGAATGCGTCCATGTGAGTTTATAAATGACCCACACTGATCAGAAATCTTTTTGGTAATTACACAAGGCATTGAATAGTTGCCTATTTGTAAAGCCGCCCTGAGTGCCCTTCGGGGTTGGGAAGGGTGGAGTATAAATATGGTAAGTAAATAAATAGATAGATACATGGCATGGAAATAATGGCAAATTGCATTGCTTGGAAGACTGCAAACAGCTTGCTTTTAGTATAATGGAAAGGACATAAATGCTAGAAAGGCCATTTTTTGCTTAAATAAATATTGTATTTTTGATAATAATTTTAAAATTGGATTTCTGCCCTGTGGTGAATAACTTGCAGGATAAACCTGCAAGTTGTTATTGCTTATGACCTCAAATTATTTGGAAGAGCAGTGCTTATTAAATTCTGTAGTTGCCATTCTTGTTTGTATAGTTGGTCTAGGCTACTACAGTGGATTTGGGGGTTAATTTCCTGCCCCAAAAGCCATAAAAGCAAAACCAGAAGTTCAAATCTAATTTAGAGAAAACATTTTTTATGTTAAAATAGTGCATTGGGGCCTTGTAATCTTTCTAAAAGGGGAAATCGTCATTCCTGGAAGGTTTCAGAAGGAGTAATTTACACAGTATTTTTTGGGTTGGGGTAAAAACAAGGTCCTCCTATGAATCTGGAGGAGTCAAGAACAACTACAGTTTTATTGATTAAAAGAGCCCGTTTTGTTGTGCTTATAGTATAGATCAGTGGTTCTCAACCTTCCTAATGCCGTGACCCCTAAATACAGTTCCTCATGTCGTGGTGACCCCTAACCATAAAATTATTTTTGTTGCTCATTCATAACTGTCATTTTGTTACTGTCCCTTTTAAATGGTCTTTTAACTTATGACAATGTTTTAGTTAATGTTTCTCCGACTTTTTTATTATTGTTGTTGGCATCTAATGGTTACCGGTTATAAGCCGGAGTCTCATCCTCCCACCCCCCCGGCCCAGGATGTGAAGGACGGGATATAAATGTCCTAAACAAACAAACAAACAAACAAACAAATACTGTTATGAATTGCAATGTAAGACCCCCACGAAATTTGGCACACAGATTGGCCATGACAAACAGAAAATATGGAGGGGTTTGGGCGGAATTCACAGGGATTTAGGGGAGATGTAGTTATGGATCTGGACCAAACTTGGCACAAATACTCAGTATGCCCAAATTTGAACACTGATGGAGTTTGGGGAAAATAGACCTTGCCATTTGGGAGTTGTAGTGCTTGGATTGATAATTCACCTACAATCAGAGCATTCTGAATTCCAAGAATGATGATATTGAACCTAATTTGGCACACAGAACTCCCATGACCAACAGAAAATACTGGAAGGGTTTGGTGGGCATTAACCTTGGGTTTTGGAGTTGTAGTTCACCTACATCCAGAAAGCACTGTGGACTCAAACAGTGATGGATCTGGACCAAACTTGGCAAGAATACTCAATATGCCCCAATGTGAACACTGGTGGAGCTTTGGGAAAAAAGACCTTGACATTTGGGAGTTGTAGTGCTTGGATTTATAGTCAACCTACAATCAGAGCATTCTGAACTCCACCAAGGATTGAATTGAACCGAACTTGGCACACAGAACTCTCATGACCAACAGAAAATACTGGAAGGGTTTTTTGTTTTTGTTTTTTGCTCTTACAGTCACTCCAGGAGATTATTATTATTATTATTATTATTATTATTATTATTATTAAACTCAGTTGGAAGGAACCCCAAATCCAGACCCCATCTTTCTGCCAGGCAGGAAGATAGAATTACTATTCTATTATACATAATCTTCTTCTTCTTCATCATCATTGTTATACATTACACAGGATAGAAATATGTGAAATTAATAAATTAATTAATTATGTGCATGTGTTTTGAACTAGGAGTCTGGAGACTTGGATTCTAATAAATGGCAATGGAGTGCCACTGGATGACCTTGAGAAAGACACACATTCTCAACCTCAAAGAAGGCAAAGGCAGACTCCTTCTGAAAACATCTTGCTAAGAAAATCCAGTGCTAGTTCATCCTGGGGCCCTTCCAGATGGGCCCTATATCCCAGGATCTGATCCCAGGTTATCTGCTTTGTACTGGATTATATGAGTCTGCACTGCCAGATAATCTGGGATAAACAGAAAACCTGGGGCTCAGATCTTGGGATATAGGACCTGTTTGGAAGGGTCTCAAGGCTCCATCATCATCATCATCATCATAATCATCAGACTAAGGCAGTTGGAAGGAAACCCCAAAGGCGATCTAGTCCTGCCCCCTTCTTTCTGCCAGGCAGGAAGATCGAATTGTTATTATATTATACATTATTATTGTTGTTATTATTATTGTAAGACTCAGACAGGGAGATAGAATTACTGCAGGAGCAACAACAATAATGATAATGATAATAACAGTAAGTAAAGCTTATGATAGGCTCTCCCATCCTTTCTGCTCCAAATAATAATA